>NC_133619.1:65055203-65366453 GCF_048593235.1 Sminthopsis crassicaudata | reverse complement strand
CTGTCTCTCTCTTTCTCTCTCTCTCTGTCTCTCCTCTCTCTCTCTCTGTTTCTCTCTCTCTGTCTCTCTCTCTGTCTCTCTCTCTCTCTCTCTCTGTCTCTCTCTCTCTCTCTCTCTCTCTCTCTCTCTCTCTCTCTGTCTCTGTCTCTCTCTTTCTCTCTCTCTCTTTCTCTTTCTCTCTGTCTCTTTTTCTTTTTCTCATATTTATATGACTATAGATAACTTTGTATTCTTTGGGAAGAATATTGACAAGCTGAATAGCATCCAGAATTAGGCTACCAGTATGGTGAAAGGCCTTGTTCATGCCATCCTGAAGAAGAGAAGACTTGGGGAGGACAAGTGCCTTCAAGTATTAAAAGTGTTAATAATATGATAATTCAAATTTATATGTCATTTTAAGGTTTAAAAAGGATTTTGCACATACTTACTTATTGTTAGCTCATCTTGATTTTGCAGTCCACTAAATTCTGAGATATTTTTCAGAGCAACTGCTGTTTAGCAATGTTTCTTTCGTCTTGCATTTAGGGAGTTGATTTTTGAACCCAAGTATGAGATTTTACATTTATCTCAATTAAATTTATTCTTGTTCAACTTGGCACAATGCTGCTATAATCTGTCAAGATCTTGTTACTCAGTATGTTAGCTAACCCCTTTAGTACTGCATTGCATAATTTTTAGTGTTGTTAAGAATAACATCAATATCTTATCCAAGTATCCGTTCCAATGAAGGAGTTCCAATTCTGGATTTGACTGGACTAGGCTCAGTTCTGGGGGAATCTGACCCCAAAGTAAAGGAATCAGGCTCTTTTTGCATGCTTTGATTCACTCCAGTCAGTTACAGTGACCCAAAGTAGCTCCTGTTCTATGTGTATTCTAGGTTCCAGGGGTGGGCTCCAAGATAACAGGCTAACCCATTGTTTACAGGTAGATTGTAGATAATGGCCAGTGTGGCCAGTGGTAATGATGATCATAATGAAATTCATAGAGGAGAATGTTTGAAAAGAGATAACAGAGTCAAATGTCCATAATTTTAGGCCTTTAAGCCTCAAAGCTTCAGGTAGGCCACATTCTCCTTCCCTTCCTCACAACTCATGTTTCTAAATCATTTTGAAAACATATGATTCATATCTTCTGTGTATATACCACATCTAGAAACCATATTGGATTTTCTAGCGTGTTTTTCCTTATATACCAGACATGCTATAGGTGGTTAATTTCTATATCAAGAACATGAGTACATAAGGATTAACATAGAAGCAAAAAGTATTGGTTTCTCCTTCAAGGGAAAATCGTTACCAGAGAATCACTGAATTCCTACCCTGGAAGTAGATTTATTCCTAATGCCTTTGCATGGAACATCCCCTCTCCCAGGTCAGATGGGTGAGAGCATCTATTCTTAAAAGACCTAGAAGGGAGGATGTTCTACTCTGACCCAGGGTTAATTACCCCCCATTTTCACTGTTAGTTCTATCCCCTAGATCCTCTGCTTCAAGTTTAACCAATTTTCTTTTATTGTGTTCTCTTTAGAAAGGCATAATAGCAGTTCATCAATATTAGTTGAACCCATCATCAATTTGAAGACTGCAAATGAGAATTTCATTAAAAAAGGGAAGCAGTAGTAATTTATTTGGCAAGTCCAAGTCAAAGGAATTAAAACCCTCATGTTTCATGTGTCATAAAATATTATGTATTATAACTATATCGTAATGATATATAAAAGTTACTTATTTTTGTGTCTTAACACCTTTAAGACCTGCACAATGTCTTAGCTAAATTTTGTTTCTCTCCTGGCCCTAGTCTAACATGGTTTATTTGAATATTTGAATAAATGAATGAATGAATAAATTAGCTTCAGCTTCTACTAGTCCTGCCTTTTTTTTTTTTTTTTTTTTGGTCAGGTACACAGGAACTTTTCCTTGAATTTAACCTATCAGTTCTCAGAATTTTAGCAGCAGGGACATCTTTTGATGCCTTTGTTCACAATGAGAATTTTGGCTTTTGGAGTAAGAGAATGAAAAGAAGCTGCTGATTCTCTTTGCTTGCAAATTTTTAAGAAAAGGAAAAATTTCCATCTGCCCATATTTTAGGAGGAGGTAATGAGGGAGGCAGGGGAATGGACAAATTGAAGCCAACATAGAAGCCTATGGAAACCTCAGTGGAAGTCATCTCATTTGTACAACAGGCTGGACATTTATGATTCCCCTTTCAAATCACTGTTAGCTTCTGGGGTGATGTCTATAAGCTCGGTGTGTACTGTTTTCCTGAGGTCTTTATTGTGGCCAGGAGAAAGCGGCAGCAAGAGTGCAGGGAGTGGGTAGTAGGATAAGTATAGACACCTTAGAGCTCCCATTAAAAAGCACCCCAATTCCTCACACACATTTATATATATGCTTCCTCATGCACTTCTGTTTCATGGAGAGAGGCGATGAAGAGTGATAAGTGAGCTGTGCTGATCATTCATGATACTAAGGAAGGGGCCAGGAGAATCAGAAGACAGATCTATGGAGAGGAGGAACTGCTTACATGGGAAGAAAGCAAGAAAGAGACTTGGGGTGGGTTACACTCTAAATACCTTCCAGGTTGTGTGATCCATGGGGGAAGGGGGAAAGCACTGGGGAATTTAGGAGAGCTGCAGGATCAGGAGTGATGAACTGAAGCTGAGGGATGTCTGAAAGTTAAGGGAAGTCTACCAGCATCAGGGCAGAGGGCAGAGCTGGATGCACCCTGATAAAAGGTGATGGGAAAACTGCACAACAAAGAAGATGAAGTGGTCCTGGGGAAGATTCGGAGATCACCTACTATTGCAGAACAAAGGGAAGCTGGATGGTGTGGTTGCTGGGACACTGGATACCTAAGCTGTGACTTCCAATCTTGGCTGCATAGTCAGAGAATCAAAGATGTTCCTTGTCTTGGGGACCTTTGAGTCATCATGGAATGGTAGGGAAAAAAAACAATTTTAAGATCAGAAAACCTGGAATGGAGTTCTAAGCATCTCAATTTACTTCTTTCTTTCAGGCTTAGTTTTCTCATCTGTAAAGTGGGTTCAATAATAATGATCACCCTACTTACTTCAAAGTATTGATGTGAGGGACATATTATGGAAAAGTCAAGTGTTATTATTTTTAGGGCTCTTGGAGACCAAGATCCCTTCCTAACACACCATGCCACTTCCTCCCTCTTATCCCTTTCTCTTTACTCTGCTCTGGGCTATAGGTGGATGGAAGTCCCTCCTGGTGCTTACAGAGTGGAGAATTCTAGGCTGCTTGCTTTCTTTTCTCAGGAAAGTGGATGAAATTTGTTTTAAGGCAAGCTGTACATCAGCAACACCGGCTTCCTGCTTTCCACAGCTCAGTGGCTCCCTGGAGCCTTGTCGGATCACTCCGGGAACTGGTTGCCTGTCTACCACCTTATTAAACTGGTTTCCATATGCCTTAGTCTGAGACTGAAGGGACAAGGAAAGCAAAATGAAGTCTGTAATGTCCATAATTAATAACTCTGTCAGATCACAGAGTGGGTGACCTCAGGAGATAGAGGAGGGTACAGAGGATGCCTTTGGAGAGAGAGAGAGAGAGAGAGAGAGAGAGAGAGAGAGAGAGAGAGAGAGAGAGAGAGAGAGAGAGAGAGAAAGTGTGTGTGTGTGTGTATGTGTGTGTGGCGTGTGTGTGCTCATGTACATGCTTATATAATAGGAAGGAGAAGAGAGACGAGACAGGCAAATAGAGATGGAATGCATGTGAGGGAATAGTGTATTAAGAGAAAGAGTGGTGAGTGTGAGAGAAATGATGGCTCGGGATTGTTGAATGATTGTGTTCTTTCCACCACATCATGCTTCTGTGAAATATAGTGTGAGTGTCTGTGTGAGTGTGTGTGTATGAGAGAGAGAAAGAGACAGAGACAGAAAGATAGAGATTAAGGCAAACAGAGATAGAGAGGGACAGAAAGAAAGACAGAGACAGAAACACACACATAGAAAGAGATAGGAAGATCAGAGACAGAGACAGAGACAAAGAGTCAGAAAGATAAACACATAGAGAGACACACATATACATAGAGAGAAAGAAAGAGACAGACAGAAAGACAGAGAGACATACACAGAGACAGAGAGACAGACAGACAGACAGAAACATAGAGATGGACAGACAAAAAGACAGAGACAGAGAGAGAGACACATATAGAAAGACAGAAAGAGACAGAGAGAAAGAGAAACAGAAACAAAGAATCAGAGAGAGACAGAAAGATAGAAACAGAGACAGAGACAGAGAGATGGACAGACAAAAAGACACAGAAAAAAAGACATAGAAAGAGACAGGAAGAGACAGACAGAGAGAGAGACATACAGAAGAAACATTGAGACATAGAGACAGAGAGTGACTATCACAGAAATGACTTGATAAAGTCATTCAGGCTAACTTAAAGCTGACCTGATTGACCAAGGTTTGTCTATATGGTGACAAGTTTTGCTTGAACATCAGCCCCATAAATGGGCTGCAGCAGCTTAGTCCTCAGAACTTCCCATGGAACGGCTCTGTAAGGGGTCACATTGACATGCACAGTCCTGGCCAAACAGAAAGAAAGTGAGAGATGACAGATTGACAGAGAGGAGACAGACATTTTGCCCCCTATTGTCTACCAACCAGATGTTGTGTTACATTGCTTTTGTTTCCTTGTCTGAGCTGAATGGACTTTCATAGTTCTGATATTTTATTCTATTGCTTTATGTAGGGGAAATAATAAGAATACATTGGAAAGAGACTGAGTAAAATAAGAGGAAGACAGAACACAACAAGAGAAGATAAGAGTTTGTACCTATGCAATCTTTAGTGTAATCTCTGGTTCTCAGTTTGCTGACCTGCAAAATGGGGGGTTTAATCAGAATGTCTTGGAAGCCCCTTCCACTCTAAACTATTAGTGTCTGATCCTTTGGTTTTTTCACATCTGTGATCTATGGAACCTTCCCTCTATTTTCATCCCCTCTTGTACCACAGGACAAAGTGCAGCATCCTAAGGCTTTTTGCATATACTTTTGCCCTTGACTTTATCTCCTAAGCAATTCTTTAGGAAATGACCACATTACAAAATATTTGGAAACCCTAATAAGATAATCATATACCGTGCAAATTATGCAGAATCACAAAACATTTCAGCTAGAAGCAACCTTAAAGATTACTTTAACCCACCCCTTTTATTTTACAGCATGGAGAAATGAAGCCCAAGGACAGGAAGGAAATTACCCTGGCTGTCTGGAGTCATACACAGGTAGTAAGTTGCAGAGATGGGATTTGGAACCAATCCCCAAATCCAGCGTTCTTTCCATTATAATCCAATGCCTCCATTTTATACTGGAGTGTACAGATCACATGGTGGCCATGGGATTCTCTTGGTTCATGATTAGGACGTTTCTTTGGAAACATTGGAAACACCACTGGTCTAAAGTTTTTCTTTTGCTGTAATTCCGACTTGTCATGTTTTGGAAAGTCCTCAGTGGAAGGTGAAAAAAACAGGCCACTCAGTGATTAAAAAGGAAAAACAAAAATACCTTCAAAGACTTATGTCTTACCTTTCAGTTTCCCAAATTTTTCTTCCCTAGATCAAATCCGATCTCAGGATCATTCTTCCTAATTTCCCCAGCACATTGTCAGCATCCCTCTCCATAATCTATGCCATGACCTTCTCCATGGCCATTTGTGGTGTTCCTTCCCATGTTCTTTTTGAGAAAGCCTAGATGTGGATAGACCCCATCATCCTTCCCTCCCTTACTGATTCTGCCCTGGAAATATTGTGCAAATTCAATTTAATTTGACACGTACACATTATACACATTTTTTATATTAAAATCCTACTATTAACTCTTTATGGCATAGAGATGACTCTGGATTCTTGATGACTTCATCAGATTCTGAAAGGCTCTACTAAACTGGAAAGTCTCAGTTTTAGACCCAGGCCAGCAAGCAGGACTTTTCAGGAGCATCTTTAAGTTTCAGAATCCTTATCTTTAAAACTCATATTATCATATTTGCACCACTTACCTCACAGTTCAGTTATGAGGAAAATGCTCTGTAAACTTCAAGTTGTGACATATATTGGAGCTATCATTGTTATAAACAATACATTGGTGATGGAGAAGGTCATGGTATAGATTATGGAGTGTGCTGACAATATGCTGGGGAAATTAGGAATTTATGTTTAAAAATATTTCTTTCCTTTACTACACTGCATTCTTTCTGACCATGTTCTTGCCAGATTCAGATGTTTACCAAGTAAGTGGTTACATTTAATTGCTCTCCTTTTGTGAAATCATTAGGTGCTGATTGTTTCTTTTCATCATCATTGGGAGCAAGTCACTTTCTTTTTGCTTTCTGACCAGAGAAGATGTACCAAATTCATTCTTTGAGACATTGTTGTGCACTTCTAAATTTCCCTTGCCTTCACTTCTTTTTCTTTATTCTCCATTCTTCTTTCTCCTCTGAGGGAAAGAGATCTCTGTAAAAGTTTTCTGAACAGTAGGGGTGGGGGGAGATACAATGTGGCTCAGTATTGTGTGTCTTGGAGAAATTTAATCTGGGTTAAGGAAGGCCAAAAGTTAAAGGTGAGGGCATTTCACAGGAAGGACCCAACTGCCTGAGGTCACAGTTGGTTGAAGGTCTCAGACTCTTGAATTAACCTAAATAATCCAGTCTCCCTCCTGCTCCTTAGCTTAAAGAAAATATAAATTTAAAGGAAAAATGAATTGTCTCCATTTCTACAGCATTTGGATCAATAGAACATTATTTCTTCAGAGCTATTTTAGAATTAAAATGCCAACTATACTTTTACTATGAACCTTAAATAAAGATCATAGGAACTTGAATTAGTAAGTAGGAATCTTAGAGATAATTTATTATAGATATCCTTAGTCTTTTTTGTGTTATGGATACATTTGACAGCCTTTGGTAAAGCCTATGGACCTCTTTACAAAATAATGTCTTTAAATGCATAAAATAAAAGATAAAAAATTACAATATTCATATTTTATTTATGTTTATATGTTACTATGTGATACACAAAGAATTCAATTATATCCAAACATAGTTGCAAAAGTTTAAAAAAAGTTCTTGGCTCTCAGCTTATTAAGCATAGTTTTGACAGCCTTTGGTAAAGCCTATGGACCTCTTTACAAAATAATGTCTTTAATGTATAAAATAAAAGATACAGAATTACAATGTTTATATTTATCTATGTTTATATGTTATAATATGATATACAAGGAATTCAATTCAACTATATCTAAACATAGTTGTCAAAAGTTTAAAACAAGTTCTTGGACCCCAGCTTATTAAACGTAGTTTGAAAACTCTTGACGAAGGTCATGCAGGTAGTTTAAGTGACAAAATCAGGACTGGAAATTTGATCATTTAACTTTAATCCTAGTACTTTCTACTAAATCATCTTGACCTCCAACATACTCCTCTTGCCAGTAGAAAATACACTTAAGATGTAGCACATGATCATTTAACTTTAATTCTAGTACTCTTTCTACTAAATCATCTTGACCTCCAACATACTCCTCTTGCCAGTAGAAAATGCATTTAAGTTGTAGTACACCTCTATTACAGTCCATTTCTTCCTTCACAGCAAAAAGTGTTGATGTTTTAGCTTAGTGGGGGAGTAAGAAAGGAAGTGACAAAAGGAAGTGATAAGAGATGTGATCATAGCAGTTGTTCCATCCTTTAGGTTGTGGTTGAAGGGCAGTGTTGTCCCATGCCAGGGCCAGCTGCTGAATCCACCCACTCTGGTCTGAGATGGGCCAGCCAAGGCCAGAATCAGCCAGAGCAACTTACCAGGGAAATGACAGCCAGGACATAGTGGGAAAGAAAAAAAAAACTAAGAACGACAGCAACTAAAAATCCTGACCTTTCAGAATTTACTTCATAATGAATCCAGAGTTTTACTCCTTGAACTGAGCTGAGATATCAAGTCCAGAATTTTTACATCTTCATCTGAACCCTGGAACTACTGGAAACAGTCAGACATCATTAGGAACTGTGTTTTTTGCACCCCTGCTCACAGGGGAGAGACTTAGCATGAGAAACTAAACAACTGAAATTGTTCAAATCTTAGAGCTCCTAGGTTCTAATCAGTTTATACACTACCTGGGACTTCTTGGAGAGGCTACGCAGACACAGCTGTTTGTTTGGGAAATGTTTTATTATGTATTTTTCATTGTTTTTATTGTAACTATGCTAGGAGTAAACACTGCCCATGAGATTCAAACACTCCTGTCAGTTCTGAGTTCTGAGTTCACTCCAGGATGCTAGGGTCACACAAATACGGCTCCCTGTAAGTTATCTAGTTCAAAGAGGAGGCAGGATTTGCCAGTAGGTTTTTCATAGCTGGTTTCAGATTAGGAAAATCCACAAATCTACATACTTGTATAGAAAACTCACTCCCAAGGGAGCTGAGTACAGAATCATAGAAAACACCACCCTCTTATCTCTCTCCAAACGTTGGAAGTCACAGAGGTCAAAATAGAGAGACACAACTAAAACTAATCTAAATGATCTTCCAGGGGCTCCCTGTGTTCATGAAGGCAAGTTACCAATACAATAAAACAATATAATCAAGGGATAAATAACCTTACATTAATTCATTCGCTTCCTAACAAGTTATTTTTTAAAAAGGGATAATATATCTTCCACTAAAGTCCATCTCTGATACTTTATTTTAATAAAATATTATATTGAAAGATTTTCAATTATGTCCAATATGTTAGGATCCTATTTGGGGTTTTCTTGGCAGAGATACTGAAATGGTCTGCCATTTCCTTCTTCAACTCATTTTACAAATGAGGAAACTGAGGCAGACAGGGTTAAGTGACTTATCTAGGAACAACAGCTAGTAAATGTCTGAAGACAGATGTGAACTCAGGAAGATGAACCTTCCTGATTCTAGGTCCAGTACTCTTTCAGAATCATCTGTTGTCCCAAAATATTTTATAATTGACTCCTTTTTAAACATCAATATCACTTCCCAATCAATAGAATTTTTCCTTGGCTATAATGTAAATTCAATCAAAACAAATGGACATATTGACCACATCCAATTGTTTCTTGGTCCACTGCCTCTCACCTGAGTGAAGTAAATTGATTTCATCTGAAGTCTTTTGAAGTTAAGCTTGATCACTACATTGATTTGAATTCTGATTTATTTTAATGTTATTTTTCTTTCCACATTCATTTATATTGCTTTTTGGTTCTGCTTACTCTGCATCAGTTAACACAACTCTTCACAAGTTTTTTCATATGCTATTTCTTATCACAAGTTTTTTCATATGCTATTTCTTATAGCACAATGATAATGTGCTACATTCAGAGATCAGCATTTTTATAGTCAAATCTCAGTTCATGGGAACACCAGCCTTTTATTTTGTTTGCTTTTGTTTTCTTCTTCTTTTTGCTACAACAACGAATATTGCCAATAATATTTAGGTAAATAGGAGACCTTCCCCTCTGAATCTAAAGTTCTGCATTAGATTTCAAACTCCTTGAGGACAGGGATTTCTAAAAGTCCAAGAAAGGTTAAGCTTCAGTGGTGCACTTTTTTATCTGTAAGATCACATTCTCCTTCCATCTCTCAAAAGATGACAAACTTCTTGGACCTGGGCTCATAATTCCCCAACTCATTTTGCAACCCTATTTATGCCAGAGTTAATCATTTTCATGAACAAAAATAGGTATTTTCCTGTTATTGCTCTTTTGTTTTGGTTTTGTTACTATAATAAATATTGCTACAAACATTTACATTTAACATAGTTGCCTAGAACATAGTAGATGCTTAATAAATGTTTATTGATTGATTGTCAGTTTACCCTATTGAATCAAAGTACTGATAGCAGAGGTCAAAAAGAATGAACAATTTAGTAACTTTTTTTTTTAAAGAATAGTCTAAAAAGCTTTTCCCAACAGCTTCTCTAAATTCTCAAACTCTATGCCAGGAGTGCAATTTCTTGCATATTCCAAATCTCTGAAAAGGTTCAAAATGGGTTTGAGGCTAGATTCTGTGGTTGTTATATGAGAACCAGCCTAGCTGAGCTTGGAGACACTGCATGCTCAAAACAAGGTAGTCTCTCATAGGTCAGTCACAGGAAACAGACTTGTAAAAAAATTATTTTTCTGAATGCATGCAAAAATATTTTTCAACATTTACCTTTGCAAAACCTTGTGTTACAAAAGTTTCTCTCTCTTTCCTTCCACTCCCTCTCATAGACAGCTAACAATCCAATATGGGTTTAATATGTATAATTTTAAAGCACATTTCCATATTTGTTATGCTGCACAAGAAAAGTGAAATAAAAAGGTGAAAGAAAAAAAATGAGAAAAAAAACAAGCAAACAAATAGCAACAACAGTAACAAAATTAAAAAGTGAAAATACCATGCTTTGGTCCACAAAATCTCCATAGTTTTCTCTCAGGATGAGGATGGCTCTCTCCATCACAAGTCTATTGGAATTGTTATGAATCACCTCATTGTTGAAAAGAGCCAAGTCTATCACAGTTTATCACCACGTAATCTAGTTTCTGGTTACGTTTTTTTTTTGTTTGTTTGTTTGTTTGGTTGGTTGGTTCTACTCACTTCATTCAGCATCAGTTCATGCAAGTCTTTCTGGGATTTTCTGAAATCAGCTTGCTCATCATTTCTTATGGAATAATATTTTATTGCATTCATATACCATAACTTATTCAGCCATTTCTTAACTGATGGGCATGTACTCATTTTCCAAGGTTTTTTTTTGCCACAAAAAGGGCTGCTATAAACATTTTTCTACATGTGGATCCTTTTCTTTTTTTAATGATCTATTTGGAATACAGACCCAGTAGAGACAGTTATGGATCAAAGAGTATGTACTAGCTCTTTGGATAGCTCTTTGGACATAGTTCCAAATTGCTCTCCAGAATGATTGGATCCATTCACAACTCCACCAACAATGCAATAGTGTTCCAGTTTTCCAACATTCCCTCCAACAGTTATCATTAACTTCTTTTTTTTTCTTTTTTACTATGTTCATTCAAAAATTATTAGTTATGGTGTGGTTGGAGTTATGAAATAAATTAGGAGAGTGAGAACCTAGTTCAATGAAGGTTTTTTTTATATTTTGAGGGATAAAAGGGTACTTTACTCTGGGTTCATAGGTAATAAAGGAATGTACCACTAAGACTTGATATTTCCTGGATACTAAGTCCTACATTTTAGCAGGATTTGCATTTTCACATCATCACAGAGTGTTGTGCCAGATGCCATGCTGTGCACTTTTAAAATATCTTGTTTGATTGTTATAACATCTGTAGGAAGAAAGTACTATATTAACATTACCTTTTACAGTTGAGATAGGTAGATAAAGGTTAAGTGATTTGCCCGTACCTAATAAGTTTCTGAGGCTAGATGTAAACTCTGATCTTCTTGATTCCAAGCCTGGTATTCTATCTATTGCACTACCTCACTGCCCCCTAAATATAAGGAGTTAAATATGATGTTGGGTGGCTAGGTGGAATAGTGGATAGAGTGCCAGACATAGTTAGGAAGACTCATGGTCCTGAGTTCAAATCCCTTCTCAGACACTGTTCAGCTATGTGATTCTGAGTAAGCCACTTTTTTTGCTTCAAGTGCCTCATCTAAAAAATGAGCAGGGGAAGAAAATGGCAAATCACTCCTGTATCTCTGCCAAGAAAACCCCAAATGGGATCACAGAATCAGACATGACTAAAATGACTGAATAACAACAATAATGATGATGTAGTCAGGGATAGAAGGCACTAGCAGTTGGTGGCTTCCAGAAAACCCAAGATCAAGACTCAACTTTAATATTATAACCTCCATGATATCTTTATTATTAGTATTATTATAGTTTTTATTGACAAACATATGCATGGGTAATTTTTCAACATTGACCCTTGCAAACACTTCTGTTCCAACTTTTCCCCTCCTTCCCTCCACTCCTTCCCTTAGAGGCAGGCAGTCCCATACATCTTAAATATGTTAAAGTATATGTTAAATATAATATATGTATACATATTTCTACAGTTATCTTGCTGCACAAGAAAAATCAAATTTAGAAAGAAGGTAAAAATACCTGGGAAGAAAAATAAAAAATGCAACCAAACAACAACAGAAAAAGTGCAAATACTATGTTGTGGTCCACACTCATTTCCCAGTGTTCTTTCACTGGGTGTTGCTAGTTCTGTTCATCATTGATCAATTGGAATTTAATTGGATCCTCTCATTGCCAAAGATAGCCACTTCCCTCAGAATTGATCCTCATATAGTATTGTTGAAGTGTATAACGATTTCCTGGTTCTGCTCATTTCCCTCAGCATCAGTTGATGTAAGTCTCTCCAAACCTCTCTGTATTCATCCTGCTGGTTATTTCTTACAAACAATAATATTCCATAACATTCATATACTACAATTTACTTAGCTATTCTCCAATTGATGGGCATCCATTCAATTTCCAGTTTCTTGCCACTACAAAAAGGGCTGCCACAAACATTTTGGCACATACAGGTCCCTTTCATTAGTTCCCTTGAAATTCTTGATCTTTTGTTCTTCCAGATAAATTTTGTTGTTATTTTTCTAGGTCATTAAAACATTTTCTTTGGGAGTTTGATTGGTATAGCACTAAATAAATAGATTAGTTTAGTTAGTATTGTCATCTTTATTATATTCGCTCGACCTATCCAAGAGCATTTAATGTTTTTCCAGTTGTTTAAATCTGACTTTATGTGGAAAGTGTTTTGTAGTTTTGCTCAGATAGTTCCTGACTTTCCCTTGGCAGGTAGATTCCCAAATATTTTATACTATCAACAGTTATTTTAAATGGAATTTCTCTTTGTATCTCTTGTTGTTGGATTTTGTTAGGGATGTATAAAAATTCTGAGAATTTATGTGGATTTATTTTGTATCCTGCAACTTTGCTAAAGGTGTGGATTATTTCTAATAGCTTTTTAGTAGAATATCTGAGGTTCTCTAAGTAAACCACATGCTGTCTTCTAGACCTAGCTAGTTTTACTGGGTGAGGATCTCTCCTTGCTGTGTAGTTATGTTTTGTGCTTGTCCCACTGTATTGAAGACATTAAACTTGATATTATATAGTTTTGTGATTACATCTTAGACTTGCCTCCACTGCTAGTTATAAATTTCTTGAGGTTAAGAATCATGGTACTCACAACACAACATCATTGCCCATAGTAAATGTTCAACACCTGTTTCTTGCAACCAAAAGATTTTCACTGAGCCTATAGTCATTTCTACAAGAATGTGAAAATTACAATCTTGTTTGTTTTCTTCTGATTAGAATTTTTTTAAGGCTTTTCAGTATTATTCACCCACACATTTGCCATTTTTTCTTCAAGTTATCCTCTGTCTTACATCCTCCACTAAACTAATTTTCTTTGTAGAAAAACCAAATAGATCTTGAGAAGGAAAGGCAGACACTAATAGGAGAATAAGAATTCATGAGTTCAAGCCTCCACTCTGGAACTTACAAGTGCTGGGATTTTTAGACAATTTATTTAATTTTTCTAAATACTAGTTTTCTTATCTGTAAAATGGAGATTATAATATATCTTCTCAGGATTTTGGGGAGGAAACAGGTGTGTTGGGAGGCTTTTGGAAGTGAAAGTTGTGAGTATAGTCCTTTGAGCATTTTTTGAGAATAGGGCATTGAAGGAATCTTGGCAAAAGTAAGCCCTGTGGGACTATAATGGAGTGTGTATTCATATGTTGGGGAAATGGGCATATGTGCTTCTTTGGGATAGCCAGCCTGACTCTCTCATTCAACACTTCTAGAATGGCAAATGGTTTAGCTTCATTTGTTTGTCAATCAGAGAAAGGAATAGAACCACAGAAATGTAAAATCTTTCTCTGGAAATCGAGGAGCATTCTTTTCTCAATGGCCTCTGTCTGTTGTCTCTGTAGTTCTCAGGAATTGTGAATTGTCTGGCCATTTTTTTCTTTTCAGACTTGGAGGCAATTGATGGAGAGAGACCGCTGGCAGTACTATTCACAAAGTTTGCTTGGCAAATCTTCAGTGGTCACCTCAAATTTCCACCTTCCAAAGCCTACAAATTCTATCTTTCTCAGTCTCTCTGCACCCCCATTGATTGTGCCTTCCCTCCAAATCTGTCTATATTGTGTGTTTACAAAGTTATGTATATATTGTCTCTTCCCTTAGAATATGAGCTCCTTTAGGTCTGGGAACATGGTTTTCTCTTTGTTTGTTTCCCTAATATTTAGCACAATATTTGGAACATAATAAACATTCAATAATGCTTGCTGTGTTGCAATAGCAGAATAAAACTGATAGTAATAACACTACATCTCTGTTGGGGAGGTTTTCTCAGCTGGGTTTCTTTGACCTGTTTCCCTCCACAGCTCAAATCCCTGTGTCCAAGCCTGACCCTTTTCAACTCATGGAGATCACACTGCTCAAAACTGTCTCTTGCTTTGACTCTTAGTTGCTCCCTATTAGGTCCAGTTTTTTCTCTGGGCTCAATAGCATACCATGGCTGATGTGAGGACAGGAAAGGATGTGTCTCTCTTCTTCTTTTTTTTTTTTTTTTTTTTTGGCCTTTTATCTGTTTTTTCTTCCTTCCCTTTTTTTCTCCTCTCCCTCCTTCCCTCCCTCCCTCCCTTCTTTCTTCCCTTCCTTCCTTCCTTCCTTTCCCCTTTCCCCCTTTCTTCCTCCTCCCCCCTCACTCCCTTCTTTTCTTCCCTTTCTCCCTCCCTCCCTCAATTAGGGCTAAGAAAAAATATCTGACAGTGAAATCTGTTAGATGCTGGACAGGTAACTTAAAAGGGAATTAATGTTTGACAACTTATTTGGGAAACTTTTAAACAAAAAAGAAAACCTAACTGGTGAGTTTGGTATATTCTGGCCTGCAAGCAGAGACATAAGCCAGGTAACTTCCCAGAATCCCTTCTCTGTTGAATGGGCTGAAATTCTGTTCTTGATTCCCTAAAACTTCAAACTTCTCAACTTATCCACTGTCCTCAGAATAGAGTTCAAAGATTCACTGGGAAAGATTCAGGAAGAACACACCCCTTCTTTCTGAATGTGCCTGAGAAGCTCTATCCTGAGCAGAGGTGTCTGACCTACATAGAATCTGTTTTTGCCCATCATGCGAGAGGCACAAACAACTGGGTGGGGGAAGAAGTATGTAGAAAAGTAAAGGGAAGGAGGGAAATTGTCACTTGCTGGGACCCAGGGAGGAAGGAGAACATCCCCCCTTTAAATTACATTAGGACAAATCCCACTGACCAGCTGCTATCAAAGGCGAATTGCCAGAGCAGATGGATGGAGGATGGGAAGGGGAAACATTAGCTAGAGATAAATAGAGTACAATTTGCAAACTCAGGGACCTTTAATTCTGTGTTTGTTGGGGGGAAATCAACTTTTTGATTTGCCTCCTCTTCCTCTCACTTTTTTCCCCACTTTTTTCTTTCTTGTTTTCTACAGATTGGGTAAAATCCAACTTCTCAGAACCCTGCTGGCTGCCCTTGGGACAGAGACATTCATACAGCTCTCTATTGAGTGCCAGAGAGAGTGAGTTCAAGTCTCTTGAATTTGGGGGCTTCCCATCTAGGGATTATGGAGGATAGGGATCTTTCTGCTGGGCCTGTGAAATCCATAGCTGAAAGCATTTGGTGGTGGTGCCAGTCAGTCCTGGAGCAATAAAGTCAAAGCTATCCTCCAGAGGGCTTCTTTGCTGGTCTAATAAAGGGAAAATATGCGTTCCACCATGCAGAGAGATGGACTGCCTTGAACTTGAGCTTGGTGTTTTTTTTTCCTTGCCTCCCTATCACCGTTTGGAAAAAATAGGTGGAATACTTGGATACTTGGCATTTAAAAGCCCTTCACAGTCTGGCTCCAGCTTACCTTTCAAATTTATTTCACATTATTTCCCTTCGCATACTCTATGGCTCAGCCATGTTTGGATGAATTGGATACAATTCATGTTTCTTGGATTGGACTGTATAGGACCTAAAATATCCTCATAATACCTCTCTACTAAACCCTGCCCCTTCTTTCCTTAAAAAATAAATAAAACTTAATTCCTTTAGTCTTTTTTAGAACAACTCTGCCTGATTCTTGCTACCCTAAGAATCATACAATCCTCTTAATCCTATGAATAGAACCCTCTGAGTCCTTCCTGATATGTGACTACCATGTGTATTCTTATCTTGGTGTGTGTCCATCTCTCCTTTTAGTCTGTGAGCTTTGGGGAGACAAGGCAAGGCCTTAGAATTATACATCCAGAATAGTCAGGGCCCTCTAAACCAACCAAACACAATTCCCTCATTTTGTAGTTAAGAAAACTGAGGCCCAAGGGGGTTAAATGATTTGCTCAATATTTCACAATTAGCATTAAAGACAGAATTTGAACTCACGTCCTCTCTACCGAGGTAAAATTCATTGCATTGTACCAATATTCACTATTATTTTGTCATAAATTAGCTACAGGCAATGTTAGCCCTTTAGGAGGGAAGTGTTTCACTCTGAAAGGATGGGTGAAGAAGGTGATGTCTACCAGGCGGAATGCTCAAGAGGCTAGCATCCAAGATCTGGCAGGGTTAGAAGGTTATGTAGACAAAAGTTGGACTATAGAAGTCATTGAGGAGAATACTCATATCAGGAGAGATTAAGCCATTTGGTAATGTTTACAGAAGTAGTAAATGGCATAAATGGGATTTGATCCTTGGCTCTCTAACTCAATTGCTAGGACAATACTGCTTCCAAGTATTATATAAATGTGAGTTATTGTTATTTAACACAAAAATGGGAGCTTTGTTATAAAGCTGTTCCCAAGTCTGTGCCACTGACTTATTTAAACTTATTATTATTATTGAAACTTCCTTTTAATGGGCCCTTTTGGTACCTTACAAGCCAAGCTCTTTTAAAGGATCCCCAATGTGGATCATCCTTACACTAAACTCTGTTTTTGGAATAAATTGTCTTAGGAGTTCCTTTTAATGTAGTGAAGTTTTGGTTTCTTTAATCATTCATTTATTAACTTAACCCATTTCTTGGGCAGCTGCTCTTTGTAATAGCCCAAATATCAACATAGTTAAAATACCACTGACTTTGGAGTCAGATAACTCAGGTAGGTATCCTGGCTCTTCTGTTAAATGAACTTCAGTTCCTCATCTGCAAAATGGGAATCATAAATGCTTGACACTGGAGCTTTCTAAAAGATTGAACTGGTCTTGATTCTTACACATCATAATATCCTCAACTTGTTTGGAGGGGGGAGCAATGATTCCACAATCTCTTTTGAGGGTAGGGGGCAGGACAACCATCTATTCGTATTTTAGTCATCTGCCTTCCACTGACTTTATCATGTCTCCAATTGTGTTCCTTTGACTTTTACAACATGCTTTCTTCCTAGGTATCTTTTTTCCCCTTCATCATTTTCATCCTTTTAAATGCCTTTTTTTGTTGTTTATTATATTATATTATAATTATCCTCCATTAGATTGTAAGCTCCTTGCGGGTAGAGATAACTGTGTGTGGATGTGGATGTGTAGCCCAATACATGTTACATAGTAGGTACTTTATAAATGTACATTGGCTAATTGAGGTATGCTTTTTGTCATCCTTAAGAAGTCAAGGAAATGAGAGGTTCTGTCCTTTTGATCATCAATTTTATTATTATCAATCACAATGATCAGCACTGTCATTAATATTATAAAGTCCTGTTGATATAATATGGAAATATCTTTTGCATGACTGCATACATATAACCTTTATCAAATGGCTTGCCTTTTCAATGAAGAGGGAATGAAGGAAAGGTCGGAGAGAATTTGAAGTTCAAAATAGTTTTAAATTCAGTTAAAATTGTTTTCTGAAAAAAAAGTGCTATTGGTATCTGTTTTGAAAATCAAAGTTTTCCCAAATATGAAATGTTTGAACAAGAGAGAGACTATATATCAGGGAAGTGAGAAAATGGGTATAAGACAGGAGCCTTTTCAATCTTTTTCTCCCAGGAATATATTTACTCTTATGATTCTAAGTGGACTAGAACTCACTTGGTCTTCCATGTCCCTTGAGTTGTTTCAGCTTTAGCCCCCATCACAGATTCTCCAGTTTGTCACCCAGTGGTGGCTTTCAGTGTCCTTTTTATTTCCAAGAGTGCCCAAGCCATTGTCCCAAATAGCTTTCTAGAATGACTTCCCATACGCCCTACCCTTTAGTTAATTCCTTTGTGTTTTCCCCTAATCTTTAGTTGTTTCCTAGCTTGATATTTGACTGAGAACTTTATTTCTCAATAAAAGTTTAATATAAGTCTAAATCAGACTCTTTGAAAAATGGAATTCATTTTATATATTATATATAAAGGCAAAAAAATGGGACAAAAAGTGGAAAGAAATCTTTGATCTAGACCTGATAGGTATGTAACAAAATCATAGAATTTCATAGTGAAAGGGGACCTCAGCAGCCGTTTACTCTAACCCACAAAAAATGAATCTCTACCATGACATATCTTGACAAATGATCATCCAATTTCCTCATGAACGCCTTCAGTAAGGGGCAAACCACTGCTTGTTGGGACAGTCTATTCTAATTTGCAGTAACTCAAACTTTTAGGGAATTTTTCCTCATATCAACTCTAAATGTGTCTCTTTGCTATTTTCACATCTTGTTCTAGTTCTGCCTTCTGGGGCCAAGCAAAACAAGTCTCATCTCTCTTACTTACTTATGACAGCCTTTCAAGTACTTTGCAATAACTATCAGTGTTCCCCTTGAGCCTTCTTCAAATTAAACATAGTTACTTCGCCTCATCTTTATATGGCATCGACTCAAGGCTTTTTGCTATTCTGGTTGTTCTCCTCTATCTCTAACTATTCAATGTCCTTCCTGAAATGTGTTGCCTTGACCTGAAAAAAATAATCTATGGCTTTTGGGCATGTCTTGTAAATCAGATTGCTGGCCAATGTCCCTGTAAACATCAGAATTTGGTTTATATCTAAGTCCCTACTTATAATAAATAAAGATAATTTTATTAATAATATTAATTATTTACATTAATTAATTATATTTATTAAAATAAAAGATCAATCAGTTACCACAAAAGAACTCAATCTAACAACACAGGGAATATAGGATAGACTATTTAACCAGACAGAAAGTAGAAAACACAGAGAGGACATAACTGAGCCTATAAAGAGAGGAATTATCTTCCTTTTCCAATGGAGCTCCTATTACCCTAGGTTATCCCTCCCTTCTTACAAGAGGAAATACTTGAGGTTGCAAGAGAGCAAGCAATCTTCTTGCTGTGGTGACCGCCCAAACCTCCTCATCCAGAAAGTTAGATAGTCTTCCAGGGGAGGCCTGTCCCAGAGTACCATATATTCCCTGGAAAGGATAGCACATATGGCACTCATAAATATAGGAGCATTCTTTTAAAGAATGAGTTACTATTATTATTAAGATGAGAGTGGGGTCCTAAAAGACAAGGACATAGAAGGAATCCTAGCCCCCAAGGGGAAAACCTTTGGAATCACAAAATAAATGACTCCTTTCCTCCATATCTGCACAGTGCACGTAGCTCACATTACTAATAAAGGGAAATCTCGATGTTTGTTCCTTGTGCACATAGCAGCTGTGAACCTTGTTGCTCCTTGGCTGAGCCCAGGAATTCAACCTTTTCTAGGCAGTCCTCCTCTGTATTCTAAGTTTGGGGTCAGAATTGCTGTTTATTCATGGATTCCTCCCCAGCCTTGCCACTGCTTCTCTACCAGCAACAGTTCTCGTTCCTATGTCCCTTATCTGGTTCCATGGCTTCTCACTGTTCCATCAATGACTCGGACATCTGCCACTTTTGAGACTACATGGTATCCAGGAGGATTTTAGGGGCTGTGGATTTAACAAAATTCTTTTTAGGAAATAGGTGTTTTTATATTTGGATATATAAATTATATAAGTATAATCTATATTATATTTTATCTTACTTTTCTTGGACCATTTCAGATCTGGTTCAATGTCCACCAGCTCTAGACTATCTGAAGTCTCAATGACAACATTCACATTTCCCATGTTTTATCAAACAGCAAATTTTCTGGCTCATTTAATCCGCTCCAATTGCTGGTACACGGCTTGTGTGATGGTACTTCAAAGGTGCCATGATACCCAGAACAGCTCCCCAAATCTGATGCCCCAGCTCCCAGTCTTCCATCTTGACATTTCCACAATGGGGCGACTCATTTGGTTAATACTGGGGGCAGCAAGATGATGTGGTGAATGGAGCACTGAGTCTGGAATAAGAAATATCTGAGTTCAAATCCAGCTTGGAAACTTCTTAGCTTGTGTGACCATGGGAAAGTCATTTTATGCCTATTTACCGAGTTTCCTCCTTTGTAAAATGAGCTGGAGAAGGATATGGCAAACCACTCCAATATTTTTGCCAAGAAAACCCCAAATAGGGTCGTGAAGAATCAGAATTGAAATAAGACATTTCTTCCAGAAGGGCCATAATTAGATACCATATATTCCCTGGAACAAGTAGCACATTTAACATTCATAAATAAAGGAGCAGGGATTCCTTTTATTTTCATTTGAAGAATGAGATACTATTATTACTAAAATGAGAATGGGTCCTGAAAGACAAGGCTATAGAATGAATCAGTTGTGCTGGAGAGCAAGATAATTCTTGAATATTGAGTTCTGCCATAGAGGACTGATGTGTGAGCCCAGATAGCTAGAGGGTGGATACTTGCATAAAGGAGAAAGATGAAGAAAATACATAGGGCTTCTTTATCAGTTTCATACTTCTGCCTATAGGTGACACAGTGCTGTGAAGGGAACCAAGCTGAAGGTCAAGGGAGAATTTTTTTCTTCTTCAGAAATCAGAGTATCAAATGGTTTGGAGGTGGGAGGGATCTTCCAGTTAGCTTGGATCCCTAGAGATGGCATTGTTCCTCCTGCTCCATCACGTCTTTCCCTGCTATTCTTCTTATCTACCTTTTCTCATGCACCCACAAGGAGTTAGGGATAGAACTTTCAACTGCAGAAACAGGGAGTTAAATCAGATGATGTTTTGAGGTCTTTTTTAGTCCCCAGGTTCTTTGCCTTGGCTAACTGCTTTTTTTAATTTATGGAAATTTTGCATCTGAAATTTTAGATGATAATTATCTAGACACACTGGAATATAGAGTGAGATCAAGAAGATTTTGGTTTAGGTTCTGTCTCTGAAACAAGCTAGCTGTGTGATGAAGACTTGTCACTTCCCTCCTCAATGTTCCAGGTAAATCTAAAATAAAGGGGAGATGAGTTGCTAGTCTGCATCAGTGAAGGAAATTTCCACTCCAATGTTTCCTTACATGGACAAATATCTGGCCTTTGTCTATTTGGAAGAAAAACTCCTTGAGATTGGTGCTATTTTTTGGAACGAAACAGATTAGTTCTTTCTTCTCTAAATTGATTGTGAAATGTAAAATGACCCTGATAAATATTTACTCAAATGATACAGAGGCTGAGGCATTACAGATAAGATTTGAGGGAAACCATAAGTATTACGTGATTCCTTTGTGATCCTCAACCCCCAAATAAAATATTGAACCTTAATTTATATATAAAACCAAAACTTAAACTATCTCTAGATATTCTTTAACTTGAGAGCCCTGGGCTTGGAGCGAGAAGGACTTAGGTCCTTCTGCTTACTTGCTCTGCAGTCTTTGACAAGTTCTTTAACTGCTCTGATACAAAATACTATAACTAGCAGGGACATAAGAGAAGCTAGGTAGCAGAGTGGATAGAGCATTAGGCTTGGAATCAACAAGTCTCACCCTCCTGAGTACAAATTGGTCACAGACACTTATTAATTGTACGACCCTAGACAATCACTTAACCCTATTTACCTCAAAAGTTACCTCAAAAAAGAAAGTTACCTCAAATTACCTCAAAAGCCCACAGTAGACTTTTAATTAGTGCTAGTTATCTTGACTTGACATGACCATCCCATTCATAAACATCAGACAAGAAATGAGATTAATCATACTTAGTTCATCTAGTGCACAGATTTTTGCAAGGAAACTGTATAACTTGCTTTGTAATCATAAGCTCCCTACAAATGTGAGGCATTTCAAACTATGACCAATTTGTGCATTTTATATTCTCTACGGTTTCTTAGACATCTGTGTTATCTGTCTGAGATTGCAACCCTGTAATATCAGGGAACCAGCTCAGCTAAATGTCTCATGCAAATAAAGGCCTTATAAAGGCTGTTTCATGATAAAAATGCTACCCATCTCAATTTGGAAATGCTTATTCTTTTCCCTGGAATTGTCCCTACTAATTAACAGTAAATAGAACTGATCTTAGTTCTCTAGATGTTGTCTGGCTGTGGGAGAGTACAAAGTGATTAGCAGCACTTGTGGTCAGTTCCTCCAGAGTGGACCTGGAAGGGAAGGGATGAAAGTCAGACTTGTTGTGTGAGTTTGAGCAAAGCAATCCATTTCTTTGAACCTTAGCTTCCTGATCTATAAAACTGAGGGGAGTTGGACTAAATGATCTAAAAAGGGATGTGACATGGAAATAAGAAGATCATATGATAATCAATTCTGATGGACATGGCTCTTCTCAACAATGAGATGATTCAGACCAGTTCCAATGATGTTATGATGAAGAGAGCATCTGTACTCAGAGACAGGACTGTGGGAACTGAGTGTGGACCACAACATAGCATTTTCACTTTTTTGTTGTTGTTTGCTTTCATTTTGTTTTTTTTTCTCTTTTTTGATCTGATATTTCTTGTGCAACACAATAATTATGGAAATTTGTATAAAAGAATTGCACATGATTACCATATATTGAATTACTTGCCATTTAGGGGAGGCGGGGGGAAGGGAGGGAAAAATTTGAAACACAAGGTTATGCAAGGGTGAATGTTGAAAATTATCCATGCATATATTTTGAAAATAAAAAGCCTTAATAAAGATAAATAAATACCAAAAAAAAAAACCTATGAAGACTGAATGTAAATCAATATATGCAGTGTTCACTTTTTTTTGTCTTATTCTCTCTCTGGTGGTTTTTCCCTTTTGTTCTGATTTTTCCCTCCCAACATGATTACATTAAATATGTATATATATATAATAAAATAAACTTAAAAATAAATAAATAAAAGGGATGTGATATGGTGGGCCTGGGTTTGGATCTTATATTAACTCTGTACCTGTAGGAAAATTATTTGACCAAACAGAGAACTTCATTTAAAATTGTTATATATGTTACTGTTGGGGGTTTCACATGAGATATCCCATCCAAAGTATTTCAAAAACTTTAAAATTCAATGTAAATGTCAGTTATTACTATTATTATTAAGAAGAACACTTCCAGCTCTAAGCTTGATGACGCATTGATCTTATGACTATTCTCTTCAGTATTTCCCTATGGACTTATTAGAATCTCTAGTCTGTTGACTCTTCCCTTCCTTGTCTTTCTTCGGGCCCACTCTCTGAGTCACTCTATTGGAAGGGTTTTCTAGATGCCATGTAGTCCATTTTCCTGTCTCCAGGAAAGCCTGACACTCAGGAGTCTTAAAAAAAAAAATCACGGGTCACTAAACCTTAGGGATTATCAAACCCAATCTGCTCATTTGACAGAGAGATGAAGGGCTTTGCCCAAGAACCTGGTACTTTGTGGTCTCAGCATCGAGTATGGGTCTGGGTAGACACCCAAAACAAAGACTGTTTTAAGTTCCCCAAATAAAATTTCTCCTTCCCATTAGGAAAGTCCCCGGGTTCCAGACATGAGGACATCTGTCTGTCTGCAGTGACGCTATTGCTTGGGCACCGGGGTAGGGAACAGGCGTGGGTGAGAAGAGACACGTCTCTGCGTCTCCTGGGATCTTGGGGCGCATTTGCTGCACAGGTGTGACGGGGAGCCTGTGGGTCTATCCAGATGTCCATTCCCCCTTTCGCTTTTTTTTCTGGACACTGAGCCGGTCCCCGCCCTAGCCCAGCCTGAGTGACAATCCAACAGCTATTCATGCTAAGCCAGGAGCTCAGAGAGCAAGCGATGGTCCCGGGCCCCTGGTCCTCCTGGTGCTTCGAGGACTCATCTGGGCTCCCAGCTCCTCTTACCCTTGGATCAACAGGGACCTTTTAGATGCGGGTAAATAAGTAATCCTCCCAGCCCACAGCTTCTTCTGTCCCCAACCACCAAACTTTCCCCTCAGCTGCCAATTCTTAAGGGCATGACCTAGTGAAGGATAATTTCCCCCAACACACAACTTCCTCCCAGGCACCCAACCCGCCCACCTCCCACGGGACCCTCATTCTCACGTTCACCTCGTTCCATCGGCTCCCTTTCTATTTTGTTAGCTGGAACCCACAATTACAGACTTTGACCTCAGGCCCTTTCGGGGGAGAAGGAGCCAGAAGGGAAGTCTTCCCTGAAACCTGGTAAGGTTGAGGTCAGTGGCTCCGAGCCTACTTGGCTCCCTTCTCAGCCTGTTTGGCCTGAGGAGGTGTCTCTGGCCAAGGCTAGGGCCGCATGACAGAAGGGGCAGTCTGGAATGACTCTGCATCCACGGGGTGAGCTGGCTGTTCAAAGCAAAGGCCCTGGCCAGGCCCACTGTTTCCAGCACTTTACCAAATTGCTCCCATGTCGCTCTGGTATTTGCAGATTGGCATTTACTCCCCTAAATGCTGAAATGTAAAAGGTGTTAGATTGGTTAGCTTTCTGGGAGGCAGCTTGTTGTAGGAGATAAAGTGGACCGAGTACTGGACTTGAAGCAGGGAAGAACTGGGGTCAGATTCGGCCTTGGATAATTACTAGTTGTTTGGTCCTGGACATCTCATCTCCCCTCTCTGGGCCTTGATTTCCCCTTCTGTAAAATGAGAGTGTTGGATGTGATGGCCTCTAAAGTCAATTATTCTTTGCCTGAGAAAAAAGTTCCTCCTCACAAAAGAGGATTCAAGAATTTGATCTTGAACAATCATACTATCAAGCAGGTAAAGGTCCTGCTAACACTTGTTTCCTATTTTTATTTTCCTAGCAAAACTACCAAGTAAATATAAGAACTTTGTCTTTGAAATTACTATGGTGTCCCAAGAAGACACTTTGTCTATTGCTCTTCTGAGGATTCAAGAATTTGATTTTGAACAATCATGATATCAGGCAGGTAAAGGTCCTGCTAACACTTGTTTCCTATTCTTATTCTTATTTCCTATTCTTATTTTCCTATCAAAACTTTATGGTGTCCCAAGAAGACACTTTGTCCAACACTCTTCCATCATAGGCCCATGGGGAAAATGCAGAGAGAACCTCCTTTCACTTCTCCATTCTGTTTAGGGGAAACCTTCTAGTTTACCCATTGCCTTCCTTGACATGAGCCCAATGATGTCCTCTATACCAAGTTAGACCCCTTGTTAAACTAGAACATCCATTCAGGAGGGTCTTTACAGAGTAATTTATTCTTTAGTTCTAGTTATCCTGATCTATATCTTGCTACTGAGCCCAGATGGCTCTGGAGAAATAAGTGAGACTGGTGCCTTTGCACAAACCTCCCTTACTTAAATCCAATTTATTTGCATATCATGACATGACCTCCCTAATGTCATGATCTTCAAAAACTAAGGACAAACAAAAACAATTCTGTAGCAGACAGAATAGCCAGGATAATAAGAACTTTATCCTATTCTTACATATTTTGGATTTCATTGGCCAGTTTTTCATCCCATGTTGCTTAAAGATGATGAGTATTTGATATGGCAATATCTATTAAAATATTTTAAAACAGCTTAGCTAATCATCTTATATACAGGTAATTATATAAAACAAAAGAGTCAAGTTCATGAACTAGATTGCAAAACTCCTTAGTGGGTCCAAATTTTATTTAGCTGTTTAGTAAAATCATTAAAAACATAAAACAATATAAATAATGTTAATTTGTGGTTTTCTAAGTAAATATGTGGCTACAGGGATGTTTGTAGTTGAATACAACTTGATATATATTGGACAAAAATTTTGTCTATGATGGCAGCTGGTTCTAGTATGGATATTCTTCTTCCTACATTGTCATTTCTTACTGGTCTGTATCTCTGCTGGGAGGACTTGTCAATAACTTTTCAGGGCTTCTCATCTATCTTTGATATCCACCTGGCATTCAAACCTCCCCTGAGTGCAGTGACCACACCTGAGTAAAAGTGCTCAGTAAACCAGGTTGAGGGTAACCAAAAGATCTCTGACATATTAGGTGAGTTAGGAGATGTCTACACCAAGAATATGAACACTTTCTTTGGCTTAATGGGTGGATGAGAATAATCTGTTCCAACAGCCAAGAAGGCAGCTGAAGCAGGCTCAGCGGGATACTTGGGTCTTTTGTCAGACATCACAGATGCCAGAGTTATCCATCACATCCTGGACGATCACCAGTCATCTTGACTATTATCTTAATATGGGACTTTGATGACTCTGGAAGAGAGTAAAACTGGTGACTTTATGCAACTTAAATCCAAAACTCACTTAAATCCAATTCACATGCAAGTTCAAACATCACCCCCATGATGTCATTGGTCCTTTTGGAAAAGGAAGGACAAACAACAGCTTCTTGCTATAGTATCTCACTTGGTGAATGTATATAAAGCAGTTTTCTCCTTCCTTCATCTTTTTTTTTAAGTTTAGTTTATAGTCCTCTTCAATTAGATTTACAAAAGAAAGTGTATATATACCAGCTTTTGATGGGTATATTTTATTCCTGCTCAAGAGCCTATGTTTCCTACATCTGAATTCTATTCTCTAATTTCATTTCTTAGTCATCTGTTGTTCACTTTCCAAATAAGCTTTTATCTTTTGAATCCCCTGTTTTCAATGTTCTGAAGTGATGAAAATATCACTCTTTTGGACTTCAGCTTATTTTCCAATACGTCATAAACTGAGCAATGTTTTCTGGGAGTCTTCTGATAGCATCACTTGTGCTCATGTAAATCACCAGACCCAATCAATTAATCAAACAATGAGAATTCGTTAAGTGACTGCTTTGTGCAGTAGATGTAAAGACACAAAAGTTAAACCGACTCTGCCCTCAGTGAACTTATATTCTAACAGTAGAGATATATAAATATACAGGCACATTTAGAATATGCACGAAATTAATACAAGATTGTTTTGGGAGTGAAGACATTAGCACTGGTAAGAGAAGCAGAGGCTTCCTTTGAAAAAAGGTGTTATTGGAGCTAAATTTTGAAGGAAACCAGGGATTCTGATAATTGGGGTAAAAATAGAGAGTATAGTCCAGATATAAAGGACAGTCAATGAGGGAAAAAAACATGTAGATGGGAGATAGAGTATTGTATGTGAGGAATAATAGGACAGTAACTGTAAGTAATGAGAATGCTCTCTGGAAGGACTTTTTCTTCCTTCCCCCCTCCCTCCTTCCCTGCCTCCTTCCCTCTCCCCCTTCCCCTCTCCCTTTCCTCTCTCCCCTCTCCCTTTCCCTTCTCCCCTTCCCCTCTCCCCTTCCCCTTTCCCTTCCCTTCTCCCCTCTCCCCTTCCCTTTCCCCTTCCCCTTTCTCTTCCCCTTCCCCCTTCCCCTTCCCCTTTCCCTTCCCCTTTCCCTTCCCCTTTCTCCTTCCCCTTCCCCTCTCCCCTTCCCCTTCCCCTTTCTCTTTCCCTCTCCCCTTCCCTTTCCCCTTTCCCTTCCCCCTTCCCCTTCCCCTTCCCCTCTTCCTTTCCCCTTCCCCTTCCCCTTTCCCTTGCCCTTCCCCTTCCCCTCTCTCTCTCCTTCCCCTCTCCCCTTCCCCTTCCCCTTCCCCTTCCTTTCCTTTCCTTCCTTGCTTCTTTCCCTTTCCTTTTCTTTCCTTTCTTTCCTTTCTTTTTTCTTGTAAAATGTTAAAAGACTGGAAAGACAGGAAGAAGCCAGGTTGAGAAGTGGTTTATAGTTTAGACATAGGAATTTATATTTGATCTCAGAGGTAACAGAGAGCCCCAGGGGAGTGATTAATTGTCATCCCATTCTGACAAATCTTGGGAGGCTCTTATCATCCCCTGGATTCATGCCTTAGAAAGATGACAGACCTTTCTATTGTTGTTATTAGGTTGACAAATAGCTGCCTCCCTGCCCTGAGCAAGAAGTTGACACTGTTCTTCTCTTCTTCTGACCCTTATTGGATATCTTTCCTGACAACAGCTTGGACCTACTTTATCATTCCTTGGAGGACAACCAGCTACTTCTTACTCAAATCTTTCACACTAACTTTTTTTTTTAACTTTTAAGGACCCCTCCTTCCTTGGATCTGGGTGTAAAGTTCTCCCACTCTCCAACCTCCTAACATAAACCAAATTTCTTTTCTGCCTCTTCACATCCTTCCCTTGAGGTATGATATACAACATGGTACAATGTTTTTTCCTTTGACAGCAGTAGTTGTGTAACTGAATAAGTGATTTACTCACTTAGCTTGAATGTACCTCTGGCAACCCCATAGACCTTATTTAGAAATAGTCCCCAAAGCCAAAGATAGGCAGAAATTCTGGATTATTGACACCAACAGAAAATGTTAATACTTCACTTTAGCCAAAAGTTTCAATCTTTTTCTCTCCCAGATTTTTGTCAAAATATATTAGAGAAAACTAAGTTTAAAAAGATTTTTAAAAAGTAATGTTAAATATGAACACTTTTCAGATGAAGAAATTAAAGCCATCTACAGTCATATGGAAAAATGCTATAAGTCACTATTGATTAGAGAAATACATATTAAAACAACTCAGGTATCAACTCA
The DNA here is from genome assembly GCF_048593235.1 of Sminthopsis crassicaudata. Classification (NCBI taxonomy): domain Eukaryota; kingdom Metazoa; phylum Chordata; class Mammalia; order Dasyuromorphia; family Dasyuridae; genus Sminthopsis; species Sminthopsis crassicaudata. The sequence goes on along the minus strand of NC_133619.1, from coordinate 65,337,704 downwards.
CATCTCTCAGATTGGCTAAGATGACAAGAAAAGATAATGCTAAATGTTGGGGGGAAGTAGAAAAACTAGGACACTAACTAATCATTGGTGGAGTTGTGAAATGATCCAGCCATTCTGGAGAGCAATTTGGAATTAAGTCCAAAGAGCTATGAAAGGGCCTTAAATCTAGCAGTGCCATTATTGGGTCTGCATACCAAAGAATCATAAAAGAAGGAAAAGGACAGACATGTGCAAAAATGAGAAGCTCTTTTTGTGGTGGCAAAGAATTGGAAATTGAATGGATGCCCATCAATTGGAGAATGACTGAATATGATATATAGATGTAATGGAATATTATTTTTCTATAATAGATAACAAGCAAGCTGATTTTAGAAAAACCTGAATAGATTTATATGAACTGATCCTGAGTGAATCAAGCAGAATCAGGAAAACATTGTACACAACAATATCAAGATGATTAACTTTGATGGACTTGGCTCTTCGATCCAAGGCAATTCCAATAAACCTTCAATGGAAAATACACAACCAGAGAGAGAACTATGGAGGCTAAATGCAGATTAAAGCACACTGTTTTCATTTTTTTCCCTTCTGTTTTTTTATCTCATGTTTTTTTCCTTTTGTTCTGATTTTCCCTTTCCCAATATGATTCATATGGAAATATATAAAAAATGAATGTACATGTATAATCTAAAAAAAATAAAAGAAAAACATTTTTTAAAAAAGAAAAAAATAAGTAACCATAGATAAAGATTATCAAAGCATCATCAAAGGATTTTGAATGCTGATTGATACACTTATCTACCTCCACCCAACTCCATTCTCAGACAACTTCTCATTTTCAAGAGACTGTCCCTCTTTTGGATTCCTTTGGCTTCTACAGTATGTTGTAAGCTCTATAAAGGCAGAGGCTATCTTTCTTCTCCCCCTCCTCCATTTGTACCCTGGGTTAGCACAGTGTCTGGCACACAGTCGGTGCTTAACAAATGCTCGTTGTCTCCACTGGTATGGCTTCATGCATTCAACGTTTGTAAAACACTATATATAAAATATACTATACTATATACAAATATTATATATATATATAATTTATTAATATACATATATAAAGCCCCATAAAAGCCCCAGTATGTTTCAATCCTGATTCATTCTCCATGGTTCTCTCTCTGGATGTGGACGGCATTTTCCATCCAAAGTTTATTGGAATTTCCTTGGATCACCAAACTGCTCAGAAAAGCTAAGTCTATCCTAGTTGATCATCACACAATCTTGCTGTTGCTGTGTAAGTTTTCTTGGTTCTATTCATGTAAGCCTTTTCAGGCTTTTCTGAAACCAGCCTGCTCATCACTTCTTATACAATAGTAATATTCCATTATTTTCATATACTATAATTTATTTAGCCAACCCCCAATTAATAGGCATCCACTCAACCAAAATGTGTTTTTTAAAAAAACAAAATTTGTCACCCTCAGGTTGAGAACCCTGTATCTATGGAATGGGTTCAGGAGATAATCCATCTCTGGTAGTATGAGAAATGTTCCACAGGTTTCAGAAGCTTTTGGGAGTGGGATGAGAGTCAGCTTCATTGACTTCAGGCCAGGAAGAAGGCTTCAGGGTCTCAAAGGTGAATCCCTCAGAATTCCAGGGCTTTGTAATATCTATCCAGGAAACTGCTTTCTGGTGATCATCCAAATCCCATCTGCTCAGGGCTTCCATTGATGTTTCTCATATAACAGGCATCCATCCTTCGATGGGGTGTGCAGTTGGGATTATGAATGTGATTTTAGCCCTTTGGCTGTGTTTGGCTTTCCAACACCAGGTGTGGGGAGAGACAGGAGCTGCCCTGATTCAGACCTTGTGACTCAAGGTCAACAGATCCATGGAAGCAGAGATTTCCCTTTAGAAGCAGCAGATATTAATTTGGGTATTACAGGGATTCATTCAGAGAAGTGCTTAGAATGCGTTACCCATTAGGAGCAAGGGAGCAATATAAAAAGAGGGGGATGGGAAAATCATTATCTTAAAAAATATATTTTATTTATTTTGCTTTGACAACCACAAGTTTCCTAAGCTCTCTGGGAACTGAACTCCTGTTTTGACTAAATAGAAAGTCTCAGAGGACTGTGGGCTGATTGGAGAGATTTCTCCCAGGCTCCCCCTTTCCTCCCTCCTGTCAGTCCCCTCTTTCCCATTCCCTCCCCTTTCTCCATCCTTTTTCCTTCTACCCTTTCTGACTTTTCTCCCACCTCCATCAGCTGCCAGAGGCCTGACCTGAAAACATGCCCTCCAAGTTACAGGCATCTGGTCAGGAGGGAACAATGAAGCACAGAGAGGTCATGGGAATGAAACTGGGATGCTGCAAGATGAATGAACCAGCCGGGCATGGAGGGGAGGCAGGTGCTGACAACAGGCTCATGGGGGGAGGGCTGCTGGCCAAGAAGCTTTGGGCAGCCGGGAGGGCAGGGGCAGAGCACAGCTGGTAACATCCCTCCACTTCTAGCCACCCTGCCCACTCCAAGGACCCCAAATGGTACCAGCCAGACCTTCAGCTCTGTCACACTTTCTCAGATACTGGTCACCAAGGTCAGATGAACATGGATTGAGATCGATGTTTGATCTGAAAGTGCAGTTCATTTGGGGAATGGGAGAGGGAAAATGAAGAGTGGTTGATCCAGCTATAATCAGGAACAAAACATAATTCTTCATACTCTCTCCCTCAAAAGAAAACCACTTGTTGCATCCTCAGTTCTCAGGAGTCCTAGAATCCCAGCCCATGGATCTGCCATATTGCATCATCTCTGTCTTTTAAAACACAGCTCAAAAAGATAAGAAAAAGAAATGGAAAGAATTAGAATAGGCAATGAGGATACTAAACTATCACTCTTTGCAGATGATATGATCACATACTTAAAGAACCCTAGAGAATCAACTAAAAAAACCTAGCTGAAATATTTAACAATTTTAGCAGTTTCATGATATAAAACAAATCCACATGAATCACCAAGAATTTTACATATTACTAACAAAGTCCAGCTCGAAGATATAGAAACTATTTAAAATAATTTCAGATAATGTAAAATACTTTGAGTCTATCCTCCAAGACAAACACAGAAATTTTATAAACACAATTATAAGATATTTTTCACACAAATAAAGACATAACTAAACAAGTGGAGACATATTAATTGCACAAAGGAAGACTGAGCCAATATAAAAAAGTTAAAATTCTACCTAAATTAATTTACTTATTCAGCACCATACCAAACTACCAAAGAATTATTTTATAGACCTAGAAAAAAAATAACAAAATTCATCTGGAAGTACAAAAGGTCAAGCATATCTAGGGAATCAATAAAAAAAAAATTGAAGGTGATTTAGCAGTACCAGATTATTGTTGTTATTGTTGTTGCTTGTCCTTTGTTCTCAGAAAGGACTAATACTATAAAGAGGAGGATGTCTTAACTTGCAAGTGAATTGGGTTTAAGTAAGGCAGCGCTATACAAAGGCATTAACTTTACTCCTCCAAGGTCATCAGAGTCCAGTGATAAGACACTGGTTAGGATAACTGGTAATGGTTCCCACTAGATTTTGATGTCTTTTCAACACAATTCTCTATGCATTATAATTAGATTTAAATTTAAAGAACAGGACTACTAAAATGGTGAGGATAGGGTACTTCACCAAGGTCATAGGAGGAACTATCATTATTTGGCCTTGAAAAGACATTGGAGAAAATAGGAAGTAGGATAAGAGAATGGATTGGGGCTGAGGACAGAATGATTAGACGGAGCATGCTGAAAGGCATTGGCTGGAATAAAATAAGGGTAATGAAAAGAAAAAGAGTAGATTTCTGTGAAAGGCAAAAACTAGAGTAGACCACAAACCAGTCTCAGGAGAATGGGTCATTCTCTTAAAGATGGAGACTGGGATGGTGAGGAGAAGAAACATGAATAACCAAGGAATACTCATTTTTAGACAAGGGAAGTAATAAAAGTGAACTAAAGGGATGCAATAGACTTCTTAAATTGCTGATAAAGATGGATCTGAGCCAGAAAGCCAGCAGAAGAAACCAGGAGTAAGATATTTCTAAGTAAAATCTATTTTTCTAAGTTATACAAATTGAAGCATGTTAGGACTGTGTATGAATGCTTATCTAGAGGGAAGCTACAAGGTCTTTCCTCATTCATTCTGGTGCTTATAGAAAAATAACTTTATTGTGCTATTTTTGAAGACTCACTAGTGAATATTTCCCCAATTTTCAGATCTCCCCCACTCCATTTTAAGGGATATTTTCTGACTAATAATCATAATTTGTTCAACATAATATGATTCAATTCAATATTCCACAAAAATTTATTTAATAGAGTTTGTGAAATAGACTGAAAGTGAGCTATGGTTTTGTATAAAGAGAAAACACCTTGCTATTTCATTTATAACACCCTCTCTGAAGATGGTTACTAAAATGAAAACTGAATGGAAACATTATGCAGTGTATAACAAAAGCCTTAGAGCAGTTTTGAGCTTTGATTGCCTAAACCTGCACTAAAATTTCTGGGACATGCTTTATAATGTAGTGTGATATAAAAATTAAAATGAGCTAGTGAATATAAAGACTGAACATTGTAAGATGTCAATTGTTTGACATGTGCTTTGACCTGTGTTTTGATACAATAGGAAAAGCATTGGGTTTTTACAATATAAGGATCTGTGTTCAAATCTCTGCTACTAATGACCTGTATGAACTTGGGTCCCAGAATGTCAAAGTTCACAAGAACCTCAGAGACCATCTAGTCTAACCTGTCTTTGAATGAGACTACTTTCTACAGTGTCACAATTGCTTCCAGATTCTCAGTGAAGGGATCTTAATACCTCATGGGACAGCTATATTCCATTCTGGGATACTGCAGATTGTTAGGAAGCTTTCCACCACAGTAAGCATTTTCATGCAATCATTTTAGAACAAGGAGATATCTTACACCTGCTTCTTCATCCCCCCTCCCCCCAATCTGACCTCTTCATTTTCTGCGTGAAGAAACTGAGATCTAGGAAAAAATTATTTTTTGTCTCAGATTACAGAGTGACTTAATCACAAAGCCCGTACTAAGCCCCAGGTTCTCCAATTCCATAACTTCATATCTTGTGAAAGTTTTTTCTTACTTTTCCACCTAGTTAAGCAATATTTTTGCATTTATAATAAAACAAAAATTATTTCTATTCAAAATTATTAGCACACATTTTGCCTTGTATTCTTATAAGGCATATTTATATTTATATGTAGTATACTTCATAACTCAGGAGTTTTTTATCTTTTTAAAAATTAAATTAAATTAAATTAAAATTTAAAAATTCAACAGACTCCTTTGGAAGTCTGGTGACTCAGCATCTTCAGAATAATATTTTTCAATGCAAGAAATAAATATTTGGGAAGGAAGGAAGGAAGGAATTGATAATTAAAATATTATCAATCCCTTCCTTTCTTTCTTTTTTTCTTTTCTTTCCTTTCCTTTCTTCACCTAGATACTACATTGACTTTTCTTAGCTTTACTTCTACAGACTCTTAAACATGTAGTCCATACCATATTATTTCCCAGTTACTCACACAATGCCTCACAATTGCTCCCTATGTGTTTCCTGGATATAAATTCTCTCTCCCCATTTAGACTATCCAATTTACTCAAAGACAAGGATCATAGTTTTTATTTTTCCTTCTTTGGTATCTGTCATAACATCTAACACATTTATTCATACATTATTATCTATTGAACAAAGATATGAATGATAGTCCCATGGGTAATTGCCTCTTTAGTGTTTTGGATTCTGTATTTCAAGAACTCTTCCTGGTTTTTGTTTTTTTTTTTTGGTTTGTTTGTTTGTTTGTTTGTTTGTTTGTTTGTTTTGTTTTTAGCATATAAGTACTCTTCAATGGATTCTGTATGATTTTGGGTAAATTAGTTTTTTTCTCTAGGCCTCAATTTCCACACCTATAAAATGAAAGGCTGAATTCTATGGTCTTTAAAGTCTCTTTTAGATTTATTACTCTGATTCTTTTTTCTTGGAACCCTTCCCCAGAGAGGGGTTCTACCTGTTCTGTTCATGGTGCTAAGTTAGATACTCTGGAACAGGGCTTAAATAGAGATAGGCTTTCAATCTGCTCTGGATAGGGCTAAGACATAGCCTACTAATGTATATCCAAATCATAGTTAGGGACTCAGGCTAAACCAAACCCCTATTCTTATCTTTAAAACACTGCAGTTATTTTTGCATTTATGGATACATTTTCAACTAAAGACTCTAACTTTAATTTTCTTGGTCTTTGTGACAATCTTTCTTGTGTAATTTTCAACTGTACAATTTTAAATAGCCCCCTCTCCTATTATGGAGCAAGGAGAAAATGTCCTTTTAATCCCAGGCTTTCAAAAGCTGAGTGCCAAATTAAGATGCACTGAACTTTACTTTTGCCCCTGTATTTTGTTTCTTTTCTCTTTCCATAGATCCTCAGCACCTGGACTTTAGAAAGCTCTAGGAATGAATGAGTGGAATTTGTAAGGGGGGGAGTAACCCCCCTTTAGGCAGCTGCAACCAGCTTTGGAAAGTTCCCATCTTGACAGAGGGGAATCTTCTCAACCTTTATCCATGCCAGATAATCTTGATATGGGGGATGGAGGAAGAAAGGAGGTGTTCCAGTTGGATTAAGAAGGACAGGTTCTTCTTGGGACTTTACAGGGCTTGTGTGACCACACTGAACTTCAGAACTTTTATCTCCGGTGAAATGTAGCAGTAGGATGTACTCTTTCCCAAGATGGCAGGGAGAGAGCATGGACAGGAGACTCATAGTAATATAGCTGTAATTAGCCATCTCCAGTCTCATTTTACAGATGAGAAAATGTCTTGGAAGATTTATTTAAGGTCACACATATAACAAGCATTAAAGGCTGGATTAGAACTCGTCATCTCTAGAGCCAATATTCCTTTTACCTTAACATGGTGAATATTAAGAAGAGGGAACAGGAGAGCAGAAAGAAAACCTGGCTTTTATTAACATCTAGAGGAAAAATTATTTGGAAACCTAAAAAACTATATAAATAAATTCTAAATTCATCTTTGCCATGAACAATCCTCTACCCTCCCATAGTTCAAGTTTCAAAAGCTCAGGAGGCCAGACAAAGGATCCTCTCTCTGATGGCCTCTACCTGTCCAGTGACAGCTGGGTACAGGCAGTTCTTTCAGGACCCAAATCCACTCAGTGAAACTGGAGCCATGTTTTTGCTAATAGGAAAGCAGGCCCCTATCTCGTTCCCACCCTCCCTTTTCCCCAAAAGATACACACATACATAGACACACACACAGAGTTGAGGGTGGTGGTAGGGGGGGTTGGGTCGGGGGAGGATTAGAGTTTTATCAAAATACATCTGCAGAAATCCTCCCAAGGATAACAATCAGTCCAGAGCTCCTGCCTGCTGCCAGGGGCCAGGCCTGGGGGTGGGTGGGGAAACACCAGCTGGCCCGGGAATGAAACTTTCCCTCTGGGTTGTAGACTTTGCCAGGTGCAAGTTTCCTTTTTATTTATATTTTCTTCTGCCTTTTGGGTTGGGAGAGGAGGGGGGAAACTGGCTGTTTCCCCTCAAGCATCAGGTAGTGGCAGCAGCTGCTGCAAAATATCAAACTTGACATGAGCCCTTATACCCTAAACTGGAACCAACAGTTGGGAGTGAATCAGGCCTTCTTAGGGGAATTGGGGGCTGTGTTCTAGGCAAAACCTCCCATTGTTTGGACTCTGGAAAAAAAAGGTATCTTCAGGAAACAGGGGTGCACCTTATCCTAGACTGCCTCCAGGCAGGGCTCCTTTTGGACAGCTCAGACTGGATGGAAAGAACGAGCCAGAAAAGATGAGAAACATTATTTGATCTTAAAAATGGCTACAATAGGGGAACTTTTGGTCATCTGTTGCAACATTTTTCATTGTTAAAGGGAAAAGCTTCTTTTTCTCTTCCTTCTCTTTCTCCTTCTTCCCTTTCTCCTCCTCCTCTTTTTTTCTTTCTTCTCCTTGTCCTTCAACTTCCTTCTCTTCTTTCTCCTCTTTCCTCCTCCTCCTCCGCCTCCTCTGCCTCTTCTTCTTCTTCTCTTCTTTTCTTCATCTTCTTTTCTTCCTCCTCTCCTCTTCTTCTTTTCTTCCTCCTCTCCTTCTCTTCTTCTTTTCTTCCTCCTCTTCTTCTCTTCTTCTTTTCTTCCTCCTCTTCTTCTCTTCTTCTTTTCTTCCTCCTCTTCTTTCTCTTCTTCTTTTCTTACTCCTCCTCTTTCTTCTTCTATTTTATTCCTCTTTTCTTCTTTCTTCTCCTTCTCTTTCTCCTCTTTCTTCTTTTCTTTTTCTAAAGTTGTGTGTAAAATTCAATCCTCAATTTCTTTATAAACACTCAAGGTAATAATGTATATCCAATATAACAAAGGATGGTCTTTATTTTACTTCAAAGGTCATGAAAAAATTCACAAAGAACCTAAAGTAGCCCATAAACTTCCTATTCAACCAATTCTCCCCTTGTTGGTGATTACCACTTTCTACTCTAGGCACATATGAGTGCTCTAGACTTTTAACATTATCCTAAGTCTTTTAGACTTTCCATAGAGAGGAAGCAAGCTTCAGATGGCAAGAAAATAACTTCTAACACTTCACTGATTCTGATTTTTAACCTCTCAGGACCTAAGTAGGCCTCTAATCTTCTCATTCTACCTAAAGGTTTTAGATTTTTCTTGGAAAGGAAATGAATTTAGGTTATCTAAATAGATGACTCCCTTTTCCTACCTTCATTTTTTGGAAAAGTCATCATGGTTGTACCAGAGAACAAATCTAGGTTTTTGATTCCTGTTACTTAATCCTTTGTTGCTGCTGCTTTAGCTTTAAAACCACATGCTTCATCCTCGGTTCATGAATTCTTCACAATTGTCTAGGGTTTTCACAAATTTTTCATATCCATCCAGAAGGCTCAAGTTTCCATTAGTCTCATAATTTGGTCCTCTTGGTTGTTTCCATTTCTCCAACTTTAAGTTTATAACAGTGTTTCTCCATAGCTAAAAGCAGAAACTTGTGGTCCGGGAACTCTTCCATTTCTTTGTCAAGGTGGGACTCCATTGTGGCCTCAGGTGGTTAAGATTTCTTATTGGTCTTTGATGCCACTTGTAAGTTCACACTTACAAGTACCCTCTCCAAGGTTGTCATTAAATGACTGAGAAAAGAAACTTGTGGATAAATAGGTTTTTTTTCCCCTTTCCATTTTGTATAAGTTTGCTCACTGACTTGCCCAGTGGAAAAATGCAAATGTGGAAGTTTTAAACAAAAAATATATCTTGAAAGTGCCAGGATATGTCAATAAAATATTCCTGGAACTGGTCATACTTCTTCCATAGAGAGATAAAATAAAAAGACCAAACAAAGTCTTTCTTCCAAATATTTCTTTAAGTTGACTTGATTTCTCTCATCAACCTTCTATACTTAATTTGTCTCTGGTAGATCACAGCTCAGTATGATTATCACTACATATGTCAACTCAATCTCATGTTGTCTTAGGTTCATAAAGCTGCTATATCCTTCTGTTGACTCATATCTCATTTGTAATTTCTTAAAACTTGAGAACTTGTGTCATATTTCTTCCATTTTTTAAAATTATAGAGTCAATTTTCTGAACCTAAGTTTAAAACTTTATTTTTACATCTACACAAAGTAATATATCTATAGATATATTTATATATACACATATAAAGTAAATATATTAGGTAAATATATAATTTGTATATATTGAATAAAAACATTTATATAATACATACAAATTATACATTTATATATATATATATATATATATATATATATATATATGTTTGTGGGGATTTATATATATGTAAGGTTATATTTCTTATTAGATTTGGCCAAACAATTTAGTATCTTAAAATTTTGGGGTTCCTAATTGTTATCCAATGATTAGTCATCCTTCTCAGCTTGGTGTCATCTGCAAACTTGATAAGCATACAATTTGTGCCTTCATCCAAGTAATTGATATAAATGTTAAATAGCACAGGGCCAAGTTCAGGTCTTTGTAGCACTCCATTGAAGACCTTCTTCCAAGTTGACACTGAGCCACAAATGACTATTTGAATGTTGGATCCAATTGTTCAACTGGTTCTGAATCTACTTAAATATACTATGATCTAGCCACTAGCTCTCAATTTTGTCAACAAAGATAGCAAGACAGACTTTATTAAGACTTGGTGATGACTTGGTAATCCTAGATATTCCACTGAGAGATTAAATAAATTATATTTTAAAAAATATGCTTATTCTTGCATGACCCCTTCTGGGTGAAGCCATGTTAAATATCAGGAATTATTGCTTCCTTCTCTACATATTTATAAACCACTCCTTTAATGTTACACTCTTTAATTTTTGCAGGAATCAAAGTCAAACTCACTGGCTTAGGGAAGTGAAAACTGATGAATTGCCTGAGAAATAAAAAGGAAGGGAAAGATGGGAAATGAGGTGAATATAGAGGTCAAGATGGAGGTTTTGGTTTCACCCCTCTGTTTTGTCACCAATCCATGCTTTTGGGGGCCATTAAAAAAACAACAGCTGGGAGACTGAGAAGATAACCATGGGCTCCAGCTCCTGGGGAAGGCCTTCAATCTCTTCTCATGCAAAATCAGAGTATTTCAGAGATTTGGCCCTTCTATCAGAGACCAGATGGATAAAAGACACAGGCAGAGGTAATAACCAAGCAAACCAAAAAAAAGTGGTGGAAAGAATCCAGAAATAAAGCTGGGAAATCCAGTTACAGCAGGAGGAGAATGAAAGAGACAGATGAAGTGGAGGGTGAAGATTCCTTGGGGAGATGGGTGGGACCCAGTCCAGGGACGGTTGGTGGAAAATCTCAGTGGGTGCCAGGAGGAAAATGAATTGGGTGAGAGGCCATTGGGGGAAGGGAGGGCATAGGGCAGGACCAACAGGGATTACAGACCCCGAGTGAGAGATGATTAGAATCAACAGAATTGGTTTCAGACAGCTGGAGCAGGGCTGGAAGGGCAAAAACAGCCAAAGGGGAGAAATGATGATAGGGGGTGGGAAGAAAGGGATTGGTGGTGATGGGAGTCAGAATATGATGGGTAAGTATAGGTGATAACATTTTGACATGTGGTCCCCCAGTGGTGTTCTTTCTTATTTTTATAGCTTGCAAAGTGTTGAGCAGAGATAGGACTGTGCTGTGAGAAAAGCTCAAGTTTTCTTAAAATAACATATGTCAACTGGGCTCTTTTTGAAAGACTTTCCCTGTGGAGTACTTTGTCTTTGCTGGAGGAGTAGATAACACAGAGTTGTAGGGATGGGAGAAGAAATGCTTTGACTTCTTCTCTTGTAGGAGAACATTGTGCCCTACTGACCTTCCTGTCTCTCTTACCTTGTTCTTTAGGAACATCATGGTCTGTGAATATTTGGAGAAATGTAGGAGGTGAAATAAGCTATGGTTTAGCAAGATCAATTAATCAGTCAACAAGCATTCATTTACTGCCTCTTATGTGCCAGGAGCTGTGCAAAATGTGGTGATACAAAGACAAAATCAAAATAATCCTTGCCTCTGAGGACTTTATATTTTAACAGGAGAGACAATATGTACATAGAATGTGTTAGCTTGTGCTGCTAGCTGACTACACCAGAAAAGATCTCATGTGAAAGATGGTTCTTGAGTTGAATTTTGGTTCTAAGGAATTCCAAGGAGCAGCAGTGAATACAAAAAGCATTATAGTCAGGGAGTTCAGTCTGTAGAAAGATATGGAGATCAGAAATGGAGTATTATGTGTGAAAAAAAGCAAATAGGTCCGTGACTGTATTGTAAAATATATGAAAATGAATAATGTGTACAAAGACTGGAAAGATAGGAAGAAATCAGGTTGAAAAGATGTTTAAATGCCCAAACAGGGCAGTTTATAATTGAATTAATTGGTGGCAAAAAAAGAAAGTCACTAGAATTTATTGAGTCGTAGGGTAAATGTATAGAAATTGAAAAACCACCTGAGAAGGATAGATCCTTCATGTGCCTTGATCTCACTGTAAAGAGAGTTCATTTTCCACCATTGCTGGGAGATGAGTGGAAGGGAGGAAAGGGTATGCAAAAAGAAAAGGGAAAATTTTTAAAATGAAGCTGTAATAAGAAAAAACTATCTTTGAATCTCAGAAGTTCAAAAGCCATCCTGTAGTCAAACTTTAGGTGTTCTCTCTTAGCTGAATTGACTTGTTCTTTCTTCCTAGTAAATCTATTTCTTTAAAGGTGGTGTATAGGATTTTCTGAGTGGGGCACAAATGCAGTTTTTCCTTCCTAGGACTGAATTCTAAAGATGCAAGGCTGTAAAGGAGCTTTGAAGGTCATGGAGGCCAGTTCTCTGTCTTCATAAATCACTAACCCTAGCTAAACCTAGGAATTTTTCCCATTCTTAAAGATCTCTGAGAAAAGAGACCCCATTGTCCCCCAAGTATTTTAGTGCTTTGCTTTCCTGGTGTCTTACCAAAATCTATCATGCTATAAACTCATCTTTTTCTTTTCTCTTTCCTTGGAGGGTGACAGTTGGTCACCTTCACTTTGTAGGAGACAAACCAACTTGAAAACACTAGCCATTTAGGATGTGGGAAAAAATAAGTCATACTTCTCGTCATGGTTCTGAAAGGTACACAGCTGCTGAGATCTAAAGAATAATGGAAATGACAGACATTAGCCATGAAGAAAGACTAGTATAGAAAAGAGAATTACAAAATCACAGAACCATGAAATTGTAGAATTAGAAGGTATCTTAGAGATTATCCAGCCTTACTTCCCTTTCAGTGCAAAAATCTCACAGAATTCGAGAATTGAGAGGACCTTCAATGTCCATTTAGCTCAATGTATACACCAAAAAATACCTTCTATAAGATATATAACAAATAATCATTTAATTTTTGCTTGAAGATCTCCATGGAGAGTGGGATCTACTGTCACTCTAGGAAGCTCATCACTTTTGAACAGGTTTAATTATTAGGAAGTTTTACCTGACATCAAGTCTACCTTGGTTCCTTCGAAATATCTACTCATTTTTTGCCCTCTGGGGCCAAAAAAGAATAAACCTAATTTCTTTCTCAAGATGGTAGCTTTTCGAATATTTGAAGATAGTTAATCTGTTTCTCTTGAGTCTTCTCCTTCCCAGGCTAAGCACTGCCAGTTTCTTCAAACTATGCTAATCTGATATATTTTCAAGGCCCTTTGCTCTTCTGATTGCCATTTTCTGGACAGTCTCTAGCTTTTCATTATTCTCCTTACATTTTGGCACCTAAAACAAAATGCAGCATTCCCGATGAGATATGACAAGGGCAGAGTATATAGATAGTGCTAGCATGTATTAAACATATGCCATGGAATAAAGTGGTAATTTAACTTCATTTCTGACAAAATGCTTTCAGGTTTTTCCAGCAATTCTTGTCAAATGAAAACTCCTTTGTTTAGGGGTTTATCAAACCTGAGTTTTTGAATTATTATTATTTTTTTAAAATTTTACTTTGGTTTGTTTTATTAATTTTTTTCTATTTTAAAAAATTACGAAAGGTTTTTTGATAATTACTGTTTTATAATATACTTTGAGTCAATGGAAATAATATTTTTCCTTTATTTCTACCTTTAAATTACTTTTTTTCTTAATAACCTAGGTATTTTGTTCCTTTGAGTCAATGGAAATAATATTTCTCCTTTATTTCTACCTTTAAATTACTTTTTTCCTTAATATCCTAGGTATTTTGTTCCTTCAAATAATTTTAGTTTTGTTCTATATTATGCTATATAGTTTGTTTCCTTTGGTAGTTTGTTTGGAATAGTAATACATTTACTAATTAACTTTTTATTATTTTTATTCTATTTTACATTGCAGCTTTGGTAGGATTGTTATTTCAACAGCTTGGCAAGTTTCAGCCATTAAGCTTGAACATCTTTGCCAATTATTTAAGTTTTTCTTTTAAGAATCATTTTGTAATTTTATCTCTCTAAGTATTGAATGGGTTGTGCTAGATTAACTCTGACATTTTATGCATTTTGTAGCTGTTTTGAATGAAATGTCTCTTCTTATTTTTGCCTACTGAATTTAGTTATTGCTGTATAGAAATGCTGTTGATTACTGTGTGTTTATTTTGTACCCTGGAACTTTACTAACACTATTGTTTGAACAAGTTGGATTTTTTGCTTATTTCCTTGAATTTTCAAAATAAATCAATATGCCATCAACAAATAGAAATAATTTTCCCTCATAACCTGTAATTACAGATTACTATAGATTACACCTATTTCTTTTTCTTTCTAGAATTATGGCAAATAAAAGCAAGGGAAGGAAAGATTTTTACTTTATTCCCATACTTACTGAAAAAGTTTCTGGTGTTTTCCTATTGCACATGACAGTAGCTTTTCATCAAAGAAATAAACTTTCAAAAAATCATAATAAAAAGAGTTCCTTTATGTTTATTCTATATAGATTTTTTTAAAAAATCATTTTGGGGGCATAAAAGAAGGCTGCACTTTGTCAAAGGCTTTTTAAAAAAAATCTGTTCTTATAAATATGTGTATTGTGCATTATATGTTTTCCCTTTTCTGTTAAAGTTTTTGGTGTTTTTACATTGCATATGTAATTTTTCATCAGAGAAAGAAACTTTCAAGAAATCATATTAAAAAAGATTTTCTTATTCTTATACTATATAGCTTTTTAAAAAATCATTTTGGGGCATAAATTATTAAAAAATTTTAAGTGATATTTATTAATTCTTAGCGGTGTGCAGCTACTTTTCCTTGCTTCATCATTTCCTGACTTAGGTATTAGAACAATATTTGTCTAATGAAGTAAGTTAAATAGAATAACTTCTTTCTCAATTTTTAAGAATCTTATGTATAGTAGAGATACTAATTGATTTTTTAAAAGTTTCATAAAATTCCCTTGCAAATTCTTCTTACCTGTCTTGCCCCTGCTTTCCCCATTCCCACAATATTTCCTTTGATAAATATCTTTATAGCTGGTTCGATTTCTTTTTCTGAGGATGGATTATTTAAGATTTTACTTCAATTAATTTGTGTATAGTATATGTTTTGTAAGTAACCTTCTATTTCTTTTGAATCCTCAAAATTTTTTTTTTTTTTTTTTTTGGCAAATAATTTAACATCAGGAAAAACAACTCTGATGGAGAGGGGTTCAACCCTCCCCACCAGCAGACATTCAACTTTCACATACATGGTAGGTGAGCCAGCCCAGCTAAAGCAACAAGGCACCATAGGGGAGAGATGGGAAGCAGCATGTGTTAGGAAAATAAGACCAGTGCTAACACTTGGGCTACCATCTTCCCGCAGACCATGATGGAAAGGATCCAGGGCCCTGATCATAAGAGCTTAGAAGTGCCATTACTCCTTGCTTAGTGTCCTCAACCATTACTCTGGAAAAGAAGACTATTGTCTAACTATTGTTCCTGCAGATTGTTGTTTGTTCTTCATTTTTGAAGATGCTATGACATGCAAGTGAATTGGATTTAAGTGAGGGAGGGCTAAAGTTACCTGCCCTGTTCTCTCTTCCAGAGCATCTGGGTAAATATAGATCAAGATGACTAGAGATCCCTGGATTCAATGGGAGACCTTGGCCTTTTTTAAGTTTCAGGTTTCAGTTTGACTGAGGCTGCACCCATACAATGATTAAGGCTAGGTAATGATTAAAGCAAAGAATCTCTTCTTTTACCTCGTCCAAAAAAAATAAATTAATGAATTAATGAATTAATTAATCTAGGAGGGAAGAAGCCTTAGGGTTTTTGGCAAAGCAGAAATGACTGCTATTTACAATCAATTTCAGTTTATCAGGACCCAAGTAAATGATGTTTGCCCTAGGAGCTATTGGTGATTGAATAGAATCAGATTGGTTTTAGTTTAAGTTCTGGTCTTTAAGAAAGTAAACAATAATGCTACTTAAGATCTGGAAAAGAAATTTCTTATCAAATAATTCAAAAGCTGAAACTTGATATAATTTTATCAGTGAAATTGATATTAAAGAACCACCCACATATTCATTGCTGCCACTTTTAGTTATCTTTCTTTTATTCTTTTGTAGAAACTTTCAACAATGAATTCCCCCCTAATCTGCTAACTGAGTTTATTATATAAGCATTGTTGTTGAACTGATTGTTTTCCCTTTCCCACTCCTATTATCAGCTGTCACTGAGATCTGGTTCC
This sequence comes from Sminthopsis crassicaudata, assembly GCF_048593235.1. Lineage (NCBI taxonomy): Eukaryota > Metazoa > Chordata > Mammalia > Dasyuromorphia > Dasyuridae > Sminthopsis > Sminthopsis crassicaudata. The sequence goes on along the minus strand of NC_133619.1, from coordinate 65,321,463 downwards.
CTCTCCATGACACAGCCTTCTTGGCATATTACATACACAATTTTTTCAGTTCTGGGTTTCATCTCTTTTGGGATTCAATCAATAAGATTTTGTGTTTCATTGGTTCATATATTTTAAAATTTTTTTTGTTTTATAATATTTATGAAGGAAATTTATATTTTGAATCAAAATTTGGGATTTTTATTTGGAATCTCTTTCAAGATTTGGTATTCATCCTTATTTTAGTTTAATTTTAGTTTAATTAATTTAAGTTTAGTTTATTTAATTATTATTATCATTTTATTAATATTTATTTATTTATTATTATTTAATTAATTTAAGTTTAGTTTAATTAATTAGTTTAATTTTAGTTTTTGGCTCATGCTCATTAATGGATCTGCTTGAACTCCATATGTTTTGATTGATTTGTCTTCTTAGAAGTTTTAGTGTTTTAGTCTTCTCTCCCTTATATTCCCTTTCACTCACTCTGATTTCTCCCCTTTTGTTATGAACACACCCCCAGAGATGGGCCATAAAGCTTCCTCAGCCTTTCTTCTAAATTGAAGAATTTAGTGTTCACTGTCCCCAGTCCCCAACCCAAATAGTTAGTAGAAACAGAAGTCTAATTCTATCTCAAGTTCAACTCCCTCCCCCCCAGCCCCCCCAAGAATGAGGCAGATTTGGGCTTCTTCTTCAGTTCTCCCTTTAGTTCTTTTTATTTTCTACTTTGACTGGGTCGAGTCAGGATCTGCTACTTTTTTTCAGGGTTGGGGTTGGGGGAGGATATTCTGGATAAACTCTCCTAAGATATGAGAGTTCTTAATCTAGGGACCTCACTAGCCAGAAAGCAGCATCTCCCTATACCCCCATTTCATGTTACAGTCTAGGCAGAATCAGTGGGCTCCGCTTGTTGTGGAGACAATAAGTTGGGTATACTAACAATGTGTCTGCAGCAAGAAGGCAATCCCAATATGGGCTTAGACACAAACCCACAGAAGGTATTTGTGCTTATTCAACAAGAACTTTGACGCTGATGCATCAGTGCTGAACCAGGGCTTTAAATATTAGCAGTCTCATTTTAATTTATAAAAACTTTATGTTTTGGGGTTTCTCTCTTCTCTTGCCCTATATTTAATCTCGTGTAGAGGAATTATCAGTTAATGGAAACTGGAGAAAATGTTTAATTTGTCATTTTGTTGATCTCACAATCTGGAAGTCTTTATGATGTTTTAACAATGACCCAGACACCTCATCTGTCAACTTTTTTTTTTTTTTTTTTTTGTACACAAGGATGTACTTGACTTGGATACATCCAGGACACTTTGGTGCATTGGATTCAGTTACTTTGGATGCATCAAAGACTGTTTGGTACTTTCTTACTATTTTCTTCATTTTTATAATAATATATAATAATAAAAACTCTTAATAGAGTTAAAAAATTTAAAAAATATAAAGTAACAAAACTAGCACATACCTATCACTTTAAGGTTTATAAAATTCATGCTTTTTTTTTTTTTTTTCCTTTTCCACTTCTTCTATTATCTATCTTTCACTGGGACCTGGTTCCCTGCTCATGATACTGCCTTCCTGGATACTCTTGCTCATTCCCCTTAACTGGGGAGAGGAGTTATAATTCTTCATTGTCACTTCCAGGCTCTCTTTCTACTTTTTTTGGAACCTCTTCTCTTTTGAGGTTGACTCACAGCTACCATACAATTAAAATTCTGTTACCAGTCATCTGTCACCATTCAGGATACTCTAATTATTTCTCAGTGCTTGACTTATAATAGTCTCCCTCCCCTACCCAATTTGTGTTCTCATGCTAGGGGAATTTAACACATATATCAATACTCCATCAATATTGGAAAATGGGGCAGGCTCACTGAACACTGGAAGATAATATATGTGACAAAAAGTCCTGACAAGCATAGCTTTCAATAGCTCTCTTCATCTTTGAACATTAACACTGTGTCGAAAAGAGATGATGTACAAACAAGGGAATAGAGAAGCCTGAAAGGATTTACAGTGATTGGAATTGGGTGGGTTTCAGTGGAGAATGCTTCACAAAAGAGATGGCCCCACCCATTGCAAGGATAATTTGCCTGATATACAGCAGTATCATCTGTGCTTAAACTGGTAGGATTGCCCAAGATCCCACATTAAATAATGACTAACAATTGACTAATCTTGTTAGGCTGCTGGCCTGTATCCCCTCATTTGGAATGAATTCAGGCAAAAAAAAAAAAAAAAAAAAGAGAGAGAGAGAGAGAAAATTCAAGCAAAAAAGGGAGAGAAAAACTTAGTCAAATGATTAACGAAGCTTGAGGAGAGAAAATGGGAGAGGCCAAGTTAAATAGGACTTTTCCAGAGATGCTTATTTGGAAGCATATGTGCATCTTCATAACAGATTTTTGGGAGGCAATGGGGACCTGTTTCAGGACCCTTGGATTCAGTTGAAATGACCCCGAGGCCTTGAGAAAATGCTGACTCTATAATAATTCATGTTCTGAGACCAGAGGTCCCAGTCAGATCCAAGACTAATCCCCAGTGGTTCTGAGAGGCTGCTGATTTTAGGAACATTGCTTTTTTCTTTTTTTCCTGAAATAGAGATGTACTAAGCACATAGTCACAAGCAAGGCAAATTCTTGAGAAAAAAAGTAGTCAGAGAAAGGGAAGATGGAAACAAAATTGAAACAGAGAGACAGGTAGTTGTATAATACCAAAATTTTAATTTCATAAGGAACTTTAGTGATCACCATGTCTATCCTTCCCTCATTTTTGTGATAAGACCCAAAGAGATTAATTACCTTATCCAATAGACTTATGGATAAAATATGGGAAAAGATTCTAACCCAAGTTTTCATAATCCAACTTTTAGATCCTTAGAAAAACTCATTTGATATCCCCAGTTTTGATTCTTATTAGATGTGAAATCTTAGATAAGTCATTTAATTTTTCTGATCTTAAAATTCTTTATCAGATTAATGAGAATGATACTTTTAGGGTCAGATTGAGAAAAGTAGTTTGTAAGCCATTAGCATGCCATATTAATGCAAGATGATTGTTACAGGCATTAACCACTTAACCATCAATAAGCATTTGTTAAAATACCTTTTTTGTACCAAGCCCTCTTCTTCGTGCTGCAGATACAAAGACAAAACTGAAGCAATCTCTGTCTTTGAGAGGTTTATGAACTATTGAGGGGAGCAACATGTATGTATGTCCATCAATACAAGATAATATTGATCCAAGAGGCACTGGGGAAGAGTGATAAAGAAATCATGTAGAAGGTGATGCTTGAGTTGATGCTTGAAGAAAGCTGGGGATTCTTGGAAACAGAGATAAGGAGGGAGTTTATTTCTGAAGGCATATAGATGAGAGGGGTACATGAAGGGGAGTAATGTATAATATGGCTAGCAAGGCAGGATGCAGTGATCTTAAACAGAAGAGTTTTTATTAGGAGCAATGGAGACAGATGAAGAGAATGAACGACAGAGAGAGAAAGAAAGGACAGAAAGGTCAAGAACTACAGTAAGGACGAAAAAGCAAATTGCCTTGGCAAAACTCTACCAATTCTTCAGGTTCAGCTAGGATAAGGTATTGAGACTGGAACTTCATTTTTACATACATTCAGTTAAAACTCTAACTTTTTTTTTTCCTTTTAATGATTATCAATGTAATTGTTAATAATTAATTATTGATTTTTTCAATTGACGATAATTTTACTAAATGATTCCACTTGACTCTTGGAAAATTTAGAGAAAAGGGAAGAAGTGTTTGCATGGATAGTGAGGAATGGAGGCATAGTTCCTAGGCCTGAGCTTCTCAGCTCACCATAGACTGTTCAAACTAGTCATGTGCAAGCCCTAGAAATAAGAAAATAGACACATAAAAAGAAATTGTGGCAAAGTGGAAAAAATACTGGGTCTATAATTATAAGATTGGATTTGAATCCTAACTTTGCTATTTGTTATAGGGTAACCATGCACAGCTGAGGCAGAGAGCTGAATTTAAATTTTGCTTTTTTCACTTATTACATCATGACATAGGGCAATTGCCTTAATCTCTTTGGGCTTAATTTTCCTCATCTGTAAAATGATTGGGCTATGTGGACCTTTCCAGCTCTATATTTAAGTCACTTGACTCATGCTTAGTCATACTGTTACTTTGGACTTATTTTCCTAATGTGTAAAAAAATGGAAACTGATTTCAATGGCAGCTAAAGTTATTTCCAACTCTGTGATTGTGTGTGGTTGAAACTAGGAAGTATCTATAAAAGGATAGGCCTTAGGTTGATCAGTCTTAAAGGTGGCTAAGTAGAGCAGCAAAAATCCTGATATCCAATCCAATCCACTATTGAACTGAATCAAGCAGGTTGCTTATCTGCTGAGGGACTCCTTGATCGACTTGGCTGCTGGGGCTACTCTGTTACTACTACTACTATTATCAAGTATTGGGCTGGTGATGATTCCTCTTGAACTTTCAAAGTTCCTAAGATTTTAATCTAATCTATTCCTTCTTTGCATATGCATTTCTTAATATCAGGAAAGAATGAGCACAAAAGAGAAAAGAAAAAGAGACCTGCGATGTGTTCAAAGATCCATGGTGGTGAGCAAGTAAGGGAATCTAATGATCACCAGTTTTGAAGCAATTTTCCACATTCAAAAGGCACAAAAAAGAGAAGGAATTCGTATATACTCAATTCTGCCTTATCATCTCCTGAATCATTACATATTTTGGCTTTTCAGTCACCCAGAACACTTTATCATCATATACTTTCTCCTGGTCCCCCAGTCACTTATGACCAAAATTATTAGTTCCCCAGAGTTCCATATATTGGGTTGGCAAGAGGGAGAGATAATTGCAAATCTTCTGTATAACCCATCGAAAAGGTCAAATCTATGCATGTTTTAAGGACTATATCTTCATGAACCACTTTCCCATTACAGTTTTTAAATTTCTACAGTATTTCACAAACACATTATTTCATCATCACAACAATTCTGTAAATTGAATATTGTATATGTCATCTCTATTTTACAGGTGAGGAACCAAAGGTGAGTGGAATAATAAAAAGATACATCCAACACCATATAACTAAGTAATTAGCAGAAGGAGATTCTGAACACAAGTTGCCATGACTTCAGTTCTAACATCTTGTGCTATATCTCTTTTTATAATTTGTGTGTATGAGGTTGTAAGCTTCTTGAAGGCAAAAAAGGTGTTTTATATCCTCATGGTTCTTCTTCTCCATCTATATAATAAATGCTTATGACCATAGAAGAAGAGTTCTAGGGTTATAAGGTCAGATATTTGGAAGTCCAAGAGACCTAATCTAATCCCCTCATATGACAGGTGAAAAGATGTGATGGATGGATGGATGGAAGTCTTCACATTGCCTCTGATTCTTATAGTGCTGAGATTTCAGAAAAGGTGTCCTTACTAAAATGCCATTAGCTAACATTAGTATCAAGATCATTAAGATATTCCAGGCTTTGGGGAAGACCAATGGAGGAGCATAGGAGATCAGAAAGGAATAGAGATGAAAAAAAAAACAAAAAACAAAGTAATCAAATCTAATGATTTTAAAAGAAAACAAAACAGGTTTTGCCCAGATAAATCTGACCAATACAATACAAAACAATATAAATATAGTACAATATAAATAGGTAAAACAAAAGAAGGAAATGACATAGATAAAACACTGAGTTATGGCTCAGAGAATTTAAGCCCTGACTTCCACTTAGTGGAAGCCCTGATTTAGTTATATAACTTTGGACAAGTCATTGCAACTCTGAGCTTCAGTTTACTTATATTATAAGAAAGGAATGGATTAAGAATTAGAATAGAAAGGAAATGGGATTAGGATTGTGTCATGGAATCCTTTGGAAGTCTGGTGACTGAGAAAGTTCAAGAGCCTGGCCCATTGTCCAGAACCCAGGTAAGCATTCCATCATGAAACTGACATACTATACTTATGAACTTCTCTGGAAAACTGAATTTTGATATAATTTCCCAGAAGCCCTCATGACTGACAGTATCAAAAGCCTTGGTCAGATCTACAAATATTATAAACATACCTCTGATACCAGACACTGAGGTACTTTCTTAAACTAAATTGCCAAACATTTCAACTCCACTGCAGAGAACACAACTCTTGGGCTGGGCACATTGTTCAAATGCCAAATATAGACTTGCCAATATATATATATATAATTTTATGGAGGACTCACACAGGACAAGCACTCACAAAGTGGTCAGAAAAAGTAAGTGATACAAGGACACTCTCAAGGTATCTCTTAAGAACTTTAGAATCAATTGTATGACAGGGGACTGCCAGCATGGCGTGCCCTCATCAGAGAAGATTCTGTGCTCTATGAGCAAAGCAGAATTGAATTAGTCCTAAGGGAATGTGAAATATGCAAAATTAGAGAAGCTGTCTCAAATGTTCCTATGGATTATTTGTGTCCAACTTGTATTGGTCTGATCAACCACAACTGGATACACTGTAACTCAATTCTAACATAGTGATATCATTTTGGTCATCTTCAAAAAAACCCCCTAAAATCTATAAACCCCTTCTAGGAATAATGTTTTTAAGTGCATAAATAAATGCATGGGATGACAAAAGAAAATAATTATATTGAAATACAGTTATCAAAGTATTAAAGTTAGTTTTTATCCCCCTCCAATTAAAAATTCATTAACTGAATTGATTCTAAAGGATCCTAGAAACTTTGAAGTTCTTTGATTTTCCTTGGTGATCTGTGTCAAGTACAAACCAACCCTTACCTATAGATGCTCTCAAAAGCATTTTTTCTCTTATGTCCTGAATCCTCCCAAGATATCTTGGGGTTTACTGGCTAGATCTCTTTCTTAAAGACTAGGCTTTAAACCAAAACTGATCACATTCTAATTGGCTATCAATAGTTCTGGGCAAAGCCTATTTGATCATTGTTTGGGTCCTGATTGACTCATATTGAAGGTAAATAGCAGTCATTTCTGCTTTAACCAGAAACCCTGAGTGTCTTCCTTTCCCAGATTTTATTTATTTATTTAGATTTGGGATTGGGGGGAATAGATGAAAGAAATTTTTTTTTTTTTGCCTCAGTTGCTAACCAGACTTAATCACTGAATGGGTGCAGCCTCAGTCAAACTGAGATTTGTTGAAGACCTTAACTTAAAAAGGCTAAGGTCTACCATCGCATCTGGGGCCATTCCCATCATCTTGATCTATATTTGATCACTGGAGCCAGTTTTAAAGGCGAAAGTGAAGCAAATGACTGCACAGCTCTCCTTCACTTAAATCCAATTCACTTGCATGAAATGCCATTTCCTCCCTCAAAAAACAAAACCAATCCAATGCATGCTTGAATTCATGGCATGTAGTACATGGAGGATTATATGGGTATGAAAAGGATTCTTCTCAGAAATTAGTCATCTCAATTTGCTTGGTACCACACTTGGTACAGAATTAAGTCAGAAAATAACAAGCAAAGCAAAAACCAAAGAGAAAGTGGTGGGGAGGAAAAAAGAGATACACATAGATAGACGAGAAAGGGGGAGGGAGAGAAAGAGACAGAGGGAGGGAAGGAGAGAGGGAAGAAGAAAAGAGAGAGAGAGAGAGAGAGAGAGAGAGAGAGAGAGAGAGAGAGAGAGAGAGAGAGAGAGAGAGAGAGAGAGAGAGAGAGAGAAGGAGGAGGAGGTTAGGTCTATCCTTTATTTCCATTCTGCAGGCACTGAGAGGCGGGCTCCACCTGCTCAACTCTGCTTTCACCCTGTCTTCCTTCCTCCCCTCCCCACAAGAAGAGCAGTATTATAAATTCTCCCAGCTTGTGCCAAGCACCCAATTTCTTTCCAATGAGCTTTGCCATTAGCTCATGCAAAGATTTTTCCAACTGCTTTTCTGTGAACAAAGAACAGCAGTTTGCAAACTTTTCTTCATTCTTCAAACACACACACACACACACACACACACACACACACACACACACACACACACCACACACACACACACACACACACACACATCCACCCACCCACCCCTATTCTTTGGAGGAGTCTAGAGATGTGGATGGAGTTTTCTCTTCCCTTCTCCAATCTTAGCTCCATTGGCTGTTCCATTCCTGGAAGAGGGAGAGGGACTGGGGAGTTTCTGGGTCACTCTCCCTGGGAGGAGCATAGGGCTCAGGGGATTGGTGGCAGAGCCCCAGTCCCCATCCACCCATAACTCATAAGAGAGATATGCAAAACTGTCAGAGCTGCCAAGAGCTTCCCTGCCAAGGCAGGCCACTCTCCAAATGGGCTTCTATATTTATGTGCAACAGACACACAACATAGCACTGGGAGGCAATAGAAACACAATGGGAGGGGGTGATGGTTCCATAGTGCATCCCATATGTGAATAATTAAGGAGAGACAACTGCAGAAGCAAGGAGTAGCAAAGGGAGTTCTATGACCTGGAACAATGGCCAGACTGATCTGAGGGGGTTAGGAGTAGAGGGTGAATGTGAGTGAATATAATGAGGTTAAGATGGGCTCACTTCAGCCTGTGACTTGCTTGTAACTCTCTTTGACAACCTCTCCAAAGATTTTATTGTGAGGTTAGTAGGAACACTGGAAACCACATGCGTCCGTTGCTGGAGAGAGGTCCAGGTAGATTCCAGGTCAGGGAAAGGTGGAGAAGGGCTACAAATATACTTTCTCCAGTCCATTGAACAGCAGGTGGATATTTTATGAGTTTGAGAGACAGTCTTGAGAGGAAACACACGTTGGAACTCCAGAAGGGACTCCAGAAAAGGTCTTCAAGATTTCCAAATTCTACTCTCTTACTTCAGTTCTTTTGGGGTCTATATTCCTGTTCCATCTGGTGAGTGATTATACTAGAAGCAGAGTGAGGTCATGGTACCTTTTCTTCTTTGAGGTCATCTGTACTGTAGTAAAGAGCCTAATTGTTCACCATCCGTATTTGTTCTTTCCCATTTTAGGAGAGAGGATTGAGGTTCCTGAACTTGTGAGATGTGTAAGGTCTGATGGATGTCTTTGTATCTTGGCGTTACAGGGTCAGTGTATTATCAGTATTCACAGGAAGAAGGAGTGATCTACTCCTATATCTAGATCAGCAGAAGTCAAGATATAAATTCTGATAGCCATATCACATTTTGACTTGAATTTGGTAGGACTCATGTTATAGAGAACTAAGCTAAGATTTGAGCCTCTTTCCTCAGATATCAGGAGATTGTATAGGAGAGAATATGATCAAAGTATTGGAGAAATTCCTTTACAAAGGAAAATATACAGACAAATTGATGTTAGGACAGATGGTTCTGATGTGCTAGTTTCTAACAATGAAGGCAGCCTCTAGTGAGGGCTGAGCCAATGGAAGGAGAGAAGAGAAACTCCAAGCTTTCAGGATTATTCCCTGGAATCTTGAGAGGCAGATGTAGCAGCATGGCTCTGGGAGAGGGAACCAGAGTTCACAAGCTACAACTACCTTTGGTATCTATGCATAGCCACTTACAGATGTAGCCTCCACACACACATATGCCATAAAGTCTTATCTTATAGCAAATAAAAACGTCAAGAAAAAAAAAAGACTTCAGAGTTTTCAAATAAACAGGGTTCCCTATAAGTTATCTCCTCCCTCTCTCTGACTCTAACATGACCCAGATAAAGATTTTTCTTGTTCTCAAGAGTTTTCCAAGAAAAGAAATGCCCTTCTTGAGCATCATCTCCTTGAGCAATCTAAACCCACATAACTTCCTTGAAGGTCAGGTAAATCCTCCTGTCTAACTTAAAATTGAGAGGCTCCAGATTTAAAACTTGGCCATGCTAAAACTCTGCCTGGCTAGTCTCAATCTATACAAGTATGGGAAATAGGTTGTAAGGACTTGACTAGCTTTGGAAGGTCAGGCTTAGGTTATTGGATTTATAACCCCTTGTTTCTTTGCTCTTTTCATTGGCAAGGCTGACAGACTCTGAATTTGATTCATTCTCTTCCTTTCCATCTACCTGTCCTTTATCTCCCTTTTCCCTGTCCTTTATATTCTCTCCAACTCTCTCCATTGCCAAATGAGTAGTCAGCCAGTTATGAGAAATTTCGTTTGTCTCAGGACTCATGGACCTACTCCTCACTTGCCTTCTTCGTAATTTTATTGTTCGTCCAGTTTACATCGAGGGAATCAGGAACACAGAGATGAAAGGAGACTTAGATGGGAATGTAGGTGAGACTAGGAGGGCTTGGATGGGGCAGGGAAGGGAATGATAGTTCAGGAGAAAAGGGTGGAAAATGATAGGAAGTTACAAGTTCCCAAGTAACTGAAGCCAGTGCAACATTAGTAAAAGTGGGAGGGGGGAGAAAACTGAGAAACTCATGAAAACCCAGACAGACAGACTTTGTCTAGTATGCAGAAAAAGAACAGAGAAATTGGTCTAGAAATATGTGATAATGAAAAATAGGAGGGAAAAACAAGCAAGACTCTAAAAGGGGAGTAGAAAATGCAAGGCAGAAAACTGAAACATGATGGATACATGGATATGGTGGGGGTAAGTATTGTAATATCTTAAACTGAACTTTCAAAAAGCTTTTCTCATTTGATTCTCATGACTTTCAAGAGTCAGATTCACAAATTCCTGCTGAGCAGGTCTCACAAAAATCTGTGTATTCCAGAACACTGACCTCTGTTTGCTTTCCTCCAATCACTGCTGGGAGAGGAGCCAGAAGCTAATCAACCTGTCACTTTTATCCTTCCTTCTGACCCACAAAAATAACCACAGTCCACCAGTTATTCCTCCGTACCTAACAGGAATAGGCTTTCCTGACTCACTGTACACACTGCAGAAGAGAGGAGGTTTGGATTGTTGCTGTGGAATGGGAAAGTCAGATCTAACTCCCTCATTTTATAAATTAGGAATGAATCTACAGACATTAAGTGATTTATTCAAGATCACCCAGAGAGTAGGTAATAAAGATATATATATCTATATATCGAACATGTACTTGTCCACTGATTCCAAATCCAGTATTCTTTCTTCTGCTGAGCAGGGAAATAGAGGAGGAGAACAGATCAAGTTGCAGGGAAGGATAATGTTTAGCTTCTAGTTTATCTTCTAATTTCCCTCCTCAGTGTAGCACTCTTTTCCCCTTGTTGGCTGGTTCAATCATTTCAGTCATGTCCAAATCTTCATGACCCCATCTGTTGTTTTATTGGCAGAGATACTGGAGTGGTTTGCCATTCCTTTCTTCAATTTATTTTACTTATGAGGCAAACTAGTTTAAGTGACTTGCTCAAGATCACACAGCTAATAAGTATCTGAAAGGGGATTTGAATTTAGGAAGATAGTCTTCTTGACTCTAGGCATGAAACATTATCTACTGAGCAACCTAACTGCCCCACTTTTTTGAACCACCCCCTTTTTTCTATCTCCTCTATTCTTAATCTTTTCCCCTCTTCATTCTCATCAAGTATATCTTTAAACAAGCTCTCCATTGGATGAAACAATCCCCTATTGCCCAAGGCTTACGAGCCTGGTGCCCCTGACCTCAATCATGACATGATTAGAAAAGCTCTAATGGAAGAGGAATTTTGGAGTAGCAGAAAGAATCCCAAAGTTGAAAGTAAAAAACCTGGGCTCTGTCAAGAGCTGGCTCTACTACTTCTCTCTCTTGTCACCTCACTTCCTTGGTCATTAGTTTTCTCATCTGTAAAATGAGAGGATTGGACCCCTGGGCCTTTCCATCTGCCTAACAGCTGAAGTTTCTTTATATGTTGTCTCCCTCAATTAGAATGGGAGCTACTTGAGAACAAGAACCATCTTGCCTTTTCTATTTGTGTCTCCAACACTTAGCACAGTCTGTGGCATATAAGTATTTATTAAATGCTTAATCATTCATTATTAGATCAATGAGCTATAAATTTACAACTGGAAGGGACCTCAAGAAACGATCTAGCCATCTGATCCAACCCCTTCTTTAATATCATGAAGGAAACTGAGGGCAAGGAATCCTAAGATCCCTTCCAATTCCACCATCTGATAAGGTTACTTTCTCTGATTTAAAAAAAAAAATTTTTTTCTGATTATAACAATGCCTTTCTTAATGACTCCAAAGGTTTTTTTTTTCTGAGTTAAAGATAATGGAGATCAAAGTCTTTGTAGGCAATCAAGTGTTATATGCTGTGAGGCAGTGTTAATAATGGTGGAAATGTTAGATACCAGAGCATCAGCAAGGGAGAGACATGTTTCAAGTATGTGTGTTGGTGGGACTTTCCGACTCCTTCCAGGTCCTGGCATGTAAATGAGTACTATTTGGCCTCTATGTATGTTTAATATGATAACAAGAGAAAGGAGGAGAGAGGGAGAGAGAGGAAGGAAAGGGAATGGGGAAGGGAAGGGAAAAGGTAAGAGAAGGGGAAGGGGAAGGAAAAAGGAAAAAAGGAAGGGAAAGGGGAAAGGAGAGGGAAAGGGGGAAGGGGAGGGGAGGGAAGGGAAAAAAGGGAAGGGGAATGGAAGGAAGAAGAAAAAGGAGGGAAGGGAAAGGAAGAGAGAAAGGAAAGGGGAAAGGAAACAGGAAAGGGAGGGAAGAGAGAAAGGGAAGGGGTAAGGGAAGGAGGAAGAAAAAGGAGGGAAGGGAAGGGATGGGAGAAGGAAAGAGAGAATGAAAGGGGAAAGGGAAGGGAAGAGAGGAAGGAAAGGAAGGGGCAAAGGGAAGGGAAGGAGGAAAGGGAAAAAGGGAAGGGAAGGGAGCAGGAGGGGGAAGGGAAAGGGAGAGGAAACAAAGTGGGGTAAGGAAGGGGGAAAGGGAGGGGAAAGGAGAAGGGAAAGGAGAAAAGGGAAGGGAAGGGAAAGGAAGGGGAGGGGTAAAGGGGAAGGGGAGGGGAGAGGTTCAACTTATTTAGACTTGGAAGGAGCTTTAGAAACTACCAAGTTAAGTCCTTTCATTTGATAATTTTTTAAATTTAAATTTATTTCAGGGAACAAAAATTTGTTTTCTCTTCGTCTCATTCCCCTCTCTTTGAGAAAAAAAAAAGAAAAATGAAAAAAAAAAAACAAGCTCTTGAGATAAATATTTATAGTCAAGCAAAATTAATTCCCATATTGGTCATGTCCAAAAAGTGTATGTTTATTTTAGAAATGAGGAAACTGAGTGCTAGAGAAGTTATGTGACTCGTCTAAGATCATAAAGGTAAGCAAGCTGCAGAGCTGAATGGAAATTCAATCCAGATGTTTTGGTTAAATACAGTATAGTGATAATGGAATTTTTCTGGATTTTCCCTTGTGTTACCCCAGGAAAGAGAAGATAGAATGCAATGAATTAAAAATTTTCCTCCCTTTTCCTCTTCCCCAATCCCCAACATTATTCAGATAGTGTCTGCTGCAAGGACCAGTGAAAAATTCATTTTTCTTTAGTAGACAGCAGAACCAAGTAGACTAACTAAGAGAGTTAAGAGGCCTGTATAGACCCAGCCCTTGGTCTGGGCCCCATCTGCCTGGGAGCTGTTGGCTGGGTGGGGGAGGGAGCACAGGGAAGGGAGGCAGTGGCTTTGATAGGAAGGTGAGCCTTGCAGCTGAGCAAACAGATACACCATTGTTTCCAGTCCCAGGTTCAGTGCAGTGGACACTGAAGCTCCATCGGCATATAATTTATCCTACAAAAGCATAATACTGCTCCTCTGTATTTACACAGGTGCCTTCTTCCCCAGGGAAGCCTCAGTGCTCTGCAAATATGCATGACCACATGTTTCCACAAGATGGATATTCTCCTCTTCATCTGCTAAGGGGGGAAACTGAGGCCCGGAGAGGGGAAGGATCTGGGGTGAGTCAGTGATGGGAACTGAGAATGAAAGCCAGGTGTCATGACTCCCAGCTCCCATATCTAATTACCAGGGCTGCCTTTTGCAGGCTATGTGTGTAAAGTACCTTCAGGGCCTTTGGCTCTAGGATTGTCTGACACCTTCCCTAACTAACTATCCCCAAGCATCCAGGGGGTCGCATAATGCCGCCCCCCTCCCCTGGCCATGAGGATTGTGGCAGCTGAGTCAGCAGGTCACTACTCGATCTTTGGGTAGAAGTTTGCACATGGATCTAAGGAGGGGGAATCAATGTAATCTGCAAAATATTATCACCAGGGAGAAAAATGTTCTGTGGCAGTTTTAATGCCCTTCTCCCTTCCCCCAGTTGTACTTTCTTTCTCCTCCACCCCCTCCCCTGCAAAGCACAGACCCATGAAAATCAAATACAGAGGGGTGCTGAAAGGAGAGACAGAGCTTACTGATTTTCTTTGTTCTTGTTGACTGATTTTCTTGAGGCCTGCTGCTGGGTTTATTTTTTAGCATCCCGGCACCTGGTCAGATGCCACCCACCCCGGCTAGCTGGCCAATGACCCCTTAGCAGCAGAGGATGCTGTGTTCTCCTGCTGCAGGAAAGGTCAGTTGAGGACTTGGTGAAGCTCTAAAGCCGGGCAGACTACGCTCTAGATCTCTGTGAAGAAGAGAAAGGCTCCACTGTACCTGTTCCAGTCAGGGAAGAGGTGAGTCAGAAGCCTCCCAAATTTCCTTCCCATCAATTTGGGAAGTGATGACTTGGAAAAACCATTCAATGTTGAAAGAACCTACAAAGTTCTCCATCGTATGAGTGCTCCGCTGATCTCCGGGCTCACTCTCATGAATCCCATGATGGAGATGGACATGAGCCCATCACGATAAAAAGAAGTCCTCCCTCCTTTCCACCTCCCAAGGGGTCAATGACATTCAAGGAGAGCTGCCATGAGAAGATGTAGTTCTGAGTAACCCAAATTCTAGGAACCACATCTTCCAAGTAAATGGCCCATTGGTCCAAGCAAAGCTGTTGGGAACATTGTTATGAGAGGTCCAGCTTTTCTCCCGGGGTCTCCAAGTATGTACATATGTGTGTGAAATGGGAGTTGTTTAGCATTAGACAGCAGGTTGCTAGGAGATGGGTTTCTAAAAAGAAAAGTGCATGGAACAAAAAAAATTAATAATAAATAAACAGATGACAGGGAGAAGATGCCAAGACCTGTTATGACAAGAGCATTTCAGTCCAGTTCATTTCATTTTCATGTGAGAGCCACAGGGATGTCAGTATTTCTCCTTCCCCAGCACGGATTTCAGTTTTGTCTTCCCAGCTCCTCACCCTTTGTTTAATGTGGTGGGGAAAGCTGAGATGAAATATGGATCTCTGGAGGGCTGTGTCTTTGTAAAAGGCTATTACAGCTGTAACAAAACTGTTGTAATCTGTAGCATATCTCGTTACATCTTCAGGCAAGCTGGGTCCCTTCCCAGCCCTAAGGAAAACACATGCGTACATCCACACATCCACACAGACACCCTCCAGTTTCCACTCTCTAATCTGTTATTCACAGTTGTTTTTTTCACACAGGTTTTTCCCCTGACCTCTGTGAGGATTGGTTTTGGATAAAATCAATGGCTGGCTGGTATTTAGTTCTGGGTCTATACAAATAACTGAGGAAAGTTAGAGAGATTAGAACTGGAACTGGATTAAGACTTTATGGGGAGAGCGGCAGATTTGTAATTTCATTGAGTATGGGCTTTGCCAAATTGGATCAAAGTGTCTCAGAGATGGGAGAGACCTTGGTAATCATCATCCAATTTGTAATAATTCAGTTTTGAATTTGAAGGTAGCTAGGCTCTATAAGAATCAAAAGTGAGGGAAATATTCACTCCAGGAATGGAGATCACAGAGATGGAATAGGAATATCTTCTATGTATCTAAGGTGGCTTAATGCCACAGTGGATAAAGCACTGGATCTGGAGTCAGGAAGACTCAAATTCAAACTCATCCCCAGACTCTTACTCAATGTGGGATCTTGAGCAAATTTCCTGATCTCTGTTTGCCTCAGTTTCCCCATATATAAAATGGGAATAATAATTGTTCCTACCTACCATCTAGGGTTCTTGTGAAGATAAAAATGAAATAAAATTTGTACACTTTAAAACACAATATACTGTGGGCAAGTCACTTAACCCCAATTGCCTCAGCAAAACCAAACCAAACCAAAAAAGCACACAACTTAATTGCTAGCTATTTTTATTATAGTTATTATCACCCCAAAATGGCCATTCGGCAGTTACTGACAGACCTACACTGATGAGGAATCCATTAGCATCTAACAGAGTCTCTTCTACTTTTGGTCTGCTCTAGTTAGGAAGCATTTTTGTTAGGAATCAACAAAATGCCCTTGATTCTTGGACCCATTGTAGCAAGTTCTGCCCTCTTGAGTCAGGTGAAGTAAACCCAATTTCTTTTCCAGATCATTGCCCTTCAGATACATAGAGACAGTTAACATCTCTCCCTAAGTCCTCCCCTCCAAGTTAAGCATTTCCAATTCTTTCAACCAGTCTTCACATGAGATTATCTCTAGTCTTCTCAGTTACCCGATGGATCTCCTTGAAACGATCTTTAGTATGAATTCACCTTTACTATAATCTTCTGACTTGGCAGTCTTATTCTTGTCCACAAGGACATCACAAGAGACATTCAAGGATACTCAGTCCATGACATTCTTCTTCATCTGCCACTCTAATAAACTTGTCAAAAATGAAGTTAGTTCTGACACGACTTCTTGATAAACTGATACTCTCCTTTAGTGACCACTAGTGATCACCTGCAAAATTCCTGTCAAGTGCCTTTCTTGATCTCTCTTCCAAATATAACTTGTATTTATTCTGTGTGTAAATGTACATAAATATACACACATACACATACACAGTATATTTAAATATTGTAACAACAGCTTCCATTTTACATATTATTTTACTCTATAAACTCTTTGAGGACAGAGATGGTTTTGTTTTTGTCTTTGTATCTCCATCAGTTAACACAGTAACTGGCACATAGTTGTCACTTAATAAATGTTAAGTGATTGATTGATTTTTTGAATCTATCCAATTGACAGATCATGTTGATCCTATTTTCACAATATCTTTCAAATATGTCCCACTTTTTCCATTCATTTGGCCATTATCTTAGTTCATTATCCCTCATAGACTATCACTGCCCCTTTTTAATTGGTCTCTCTTAATGGGTCTTTAATCGCTATTATTTCCAATCCCCCCATATTGGTCAACATGACATCCTTAAAGCAGAAATCTAACCATGCTACCCCCAAAATCATTAAGAAACTCCAATTGTTCCCCCACTACTTCCAGGATCAAATAAAAATTCATCAGTTTAGCAATGAAGAGAAGGGCTTCACAATATGACTTCAATCTACTTTTCTAGCCTTATTATATATTATTCCCCTCCATGTTGTCATCAGTCTAGACAAATTGACTGTTACTCATACAAAACACATTCCATCTCTCATCTGAGTGCCTTTACATTGAGTGCCTTCTATGGCTTTTTTCTCCACTTCTAGTAATTTCTAGTTTCCTTCATTGCTCAGCTCAGACAATGACTCCTGCATAAGGCTTTTCCTGATCTCCCCAGATTCTAGTACTTCCCTGTCATTCATTCCCCATCCCTTGTATTTATTTGTTTATATTTACATGTGTATTACTTATCTTTCTATAGCATATAAGTTTCTTAAGACCATGAACTATTTCATTTTTTATTTTGCATAGCCAGTACCTAGTACAATGCTAGCACTTGGTTGTTGAATTTATAGATTTTTATTTATTGATAGTTAATACTAACTGACAGCTAAGTCTAACAGATGACTTAAACTCATTAAAGTTAGCCAAATACACTCCTATCAACTCCTTTTTATGGGTTTCAGTTCTTCATTCATCATATTTTTCAGTCTGAAGATAATTCATTTTTGGAATGAAAAAAAAAGTCATTTTATCTTCTCTTAGCCATTTATTAACATGGATCCATTTATCCAATATCTCTTTGATCTTTCTCTAAGAAGACCATTTAGTTGTCATTGGCATTTACGCTATTTTTCACTCATTCTGAATTTTGATACTCTTCTGTAAGGATTCCAATGCTTCTCTGAATTCACTCTGAGTTACCTTCTCTTGTTTTTATCTCTTATACAAGTAAATGCTTATTGGGTTCCCTGTTCACTAACAGTGATCTTTTCAGATATTCTTTCCTCCCTTTCTTCCTCATCAAAAAGGTTTCTGTTTACATCTTTAGAATTTTACTCTTAAATTATCTTATTCTGTTTTGAGTATATTACCCTCAGCATTGTAAGTCAAATTATCCTTCTATCTTCTTTCAGATCTTTGTGAAATCTGATGTTTCTAATTCTATGATAGAGGGGGATGAGATTGTCAGACCACATCCACCATTCCCTTCTTTAACCATTATGAGCTCTAAGACATTGTTGTGATCATTGAGTTTGAAAGATTCAAACATTTCTGTTTTGATAATCAATTACTTCATATTCATTATATACTTCAATATACTTGCATATTGAGCAGAACTGTGATTAATTCTAAACTTTTCTCTATTTCTTTTCTTGCTAATAATTTTTAAGTTTTAATAGTATTTTGTTTTTCCAAATAGGTGTAAGTATAGTTTTCAACATTCATTTTTGTAAAATTTTGAATTTCAATTTGTTCTCCATTCTTCCCTTACTTCCCCCTTCCCAAAACAGCAAGCAGTCTGCTATATGTTAAATGTATGAAATTCTTTTAAGTATTTTCCCATATTTTTCATGTTCTGCAAGAAAAATCAGATCAAAAGGGAAAAACTATAAGAAAGAAAGGAAAAACAAGTAAACAACAACAGCAACAACAACAAAAGTAAAAAGTTCTCCCTCTGGATACAGACAGCATTTTCCATCCCAAATTGGGCAACTTTTGATTTGTTTTCTTTGACCATATTTACTTGCAACAGAGGAGGAGAAAGTTGTCAGAAAGTAACAGTGATAAAAGAGGAAAAGAACAATAAGATGCAAACAATAAAACTTTGGTCTCCTTTTTCCTAAAATAAAATTAAGCCTTTTTCCAATATGGTTTCTATCTACCTTTCTAATCTCATTTCACACTAATCTCTTTGACAAATTCTGCATGCAAGTTTGGCACTCTCTTCCCATCTCTGTGCATTTACTAAATTGTTATCCATGTCTGGAATGCTCTCAATCCTCAGCTGTGCTTTGAGGAAGGTCATGCATGGCTAAGAAGTTCCTTTCCCGGAGGACAGAAAGCTTGACTAATAAAACCATAGTTGGTGAGCTAGTTGTGAATTTTGGAGCTGGAGGGTGTGAATAATGAATATCTAGAGAAAAGTAGAATCAGAGCTAAGGTCAAGAACAGTGTCCAAGCACTGATCAAGCGAGCAGATTGTACAGTTTTGATATTATAAGAAGCAACAGGGGAATCAGTGAGATCCAGAGTTTTTCTCAATTTGCTGTGCTTAGCATTCTGCGGGTGTTCGAGTGTTTGTATGCCCAGCCATGTGGGGCCAGTACTGTCCTTCAGCCACTTCCAAATGTGCTGCAGCTGGAGAACTCCTGCTGCCTTCCACATTGTTTTCCATGGAAACGGCAGGCACTAAGTGATGGTAGACAATGTGGGATGAAAAACTGGCTGCAAATAAGGCACAAAGTAGATGATTTGCATGTGGCTCATCAATAGTTGACTGTGCTTCATCTGAAAAGGTCTTTCAGAGGTCATTTTATCCATTCCCTGCCTCCATGCAAGTGGATAAGTAAAGATCATCCTTAACATTCAGGACAGGTGATGGTTAACTTTGTGATCATATAAAATAATATGAACCTGATTGCTAGTTATAATAAAATAGCAGGTAGGACCAAAAAATCCCCTCCCCTAACTGGGAGATGCTCTCTCTTTTCAGTCATTGATGGTTGAATCTGAGGTTACCATTTCCAGTGTTTTCATGAGAAATCAACAAGGAATACTCTCAAAGAAGGCTGCACCCCAATCTCAATTCGTCTTCTTCTTCAGTCAAGTAATTGCCATTTTAATTTATCCTTTTCTTAAAAAAGAAGATGTGTCTTCTTTAACAGAAGGTAAAGGGGGTCTAGGAATGCTTTCCATTTCTCCTAGTTAACAAAGAGAATGAAATATCCCTTAAACATAAATGGGCTTCTTTATGTGATTGAGAAGATGTCCGCTGAGCTATGGTTTATGATGAATGCAATGGAATATTATTGTGCTATAAGGTGGTTTCAGAGAAACTTGGGAATACTACTATAAATTGATGTAGGGTGTGAAGTAAACAGAACCAGAAGAAAAATCTACATGGTTACAACACTATTATAAATACAGCTAACTGTTAAAGACTTAGTAACTGATCAGTTTAATAATTCATCAAAACTCCAAAGAGCTCATGGTGTAAAATGCTACCCACCTACACATGAGTGAATGTTGAAGCATATTTTCCCTTTTATTTTCCTTGCTTTTTTTGAACATGGCCAATTTGAAAATGTTTTCAATGACTTCATATTATAATGAATATATATTTTGCCTTTTCAATGGAAAGGGAGAGGTAGAGGGAAAGAGAGAATTTGAAACTGAAAAGAAAAAGAAAATAATTGTACTTTTTTCTCCTTTTAAATTTATTTTTTATTTTAGGTTATACTTGTATATTCATCTTGAATATATTTCCATATGAGCCATGTTGGGAAAGAAAAACCAGGACAAAAGGGAAATAGCATGAAATAGAGAAAAAATAAAAGAAAAAAAGGTCAAAATAGTATGGTTTGACTGCCTTCAGTCTCCATAGTTTTCTTTCTGGATGCAAATGGCATTGCCCATCCAAAGTTTTTGGAATTGCCTTGGATCATTGAATTGTTGAGAAGAGCTAATTCTATCAGAGTTGATCATCATACAATCTTTTTTTTTAATTTTTAAAATTAATTTTATAATTATAACATTTTTTGACAGTACATATGCATAGGTAAATTTTTACAACATTATCCCTTGTACTCCCTTCTGTTCCGAATTTTCCCCTCTTTCCCTAGATGGTAGGCATTCCCATACATATTAAATATGTTATATAGTGTATCGTAGATACACTATATATGTGCAGAACCGAATTTTGTGGTGGTTGTTGTTGCAAAGGAAGAATTGGATTCGGAAGATAAAAATAACCTGGGAAGAAAAACAAAAAATGCAAACAGTTTACACTCATTTCCAAATGTTCCTTCTCTGGGTGTAGCTGATGCTGTACATCATTGATCAATTGGAACTGGATTAGATCTTCTCTATGTTGAAGATATCCACTTCCATCAGAATACATTCTCATACAGTATCATTGTTGAAGTGTATAATGATCTTCTGGTTCTGCTCGTTTCAGTCAGCATCAGTTGATGTAAGTCTCTCCCAGCCTCTCTGTATTCCTCCTGTTGTCATTTCTTACAGAACAATAATATTCCATAACATTCATATACCATAATTTACCCAACCATTCTCCAATTGATGGACATCCATTCATTTTCCAGTTTCTAGCCACTACAAAAAGAGCTGCCACAAACATTTTGGCACATACAGGTCCCTTTCCCTTCTTTTGTATTTCTTTGGGCTATAAGCCAAGTAGTAGCACTGCTGGGTCAAAGGGTATGCACAGTTTGATAACTTTCTGGGCATAATTCCAGATTGTTCTCCAGAATGGTTGGATTCTTTCACCACTCCACCAACAATGCATTAGTGTCCCAGTTTTCCCACTACCCCTCCAACATTCATCATTATTTGTTCCTGTCATCTTAGCCAATCTGACAGGTGTGTAGTGGTATCTCAGAGTTGTCTTAATTTGCATTTCTCTGATCAATAGTGATTTGGAACACTCTTTCATATGAGTGGAAATAGTTTCAATTTCATCATCTGAAAATTGTCTGTTCATATCCTTTGACCATTTATCAATTGGAGAATGGCTTGATTTCTTATAAATTAGAGTAAATTCTCTGTATATTTTGGGAGGCCTTTATCAGAACCTTTAATTGTAAAAATGTTTTCCCAATTTGTTACTTCCCTTCTAATCTTGTTTGCATTAGTTTTGTTTGTGCAAAAGCTTTTTAATTTGATGTAATAAAAATTTTCTATTTTGTGATCAATAATGATCTCTAGTTCTCCTTTGGACACAAATTCCTTCCTCCTCCACAAGTCTGAGAAGTAAACTATCCTATGTTCCTCTAATTTATTTATGATCTCGTTCTTTATGCTTAAATCTTGGACCCATTTTGATCTTATCTTAGTATGTGGTGTTAAATGTGGGTCCATGCCTAGTTTCTGCCATACTAATTTCCAGTTTTCCCAGCAGTTTTTGTCAAATAATGAATTCTTATCCCAAAAGTCGGGATCTTTGGGTTTGTCAAACACTAGATTGCTATTTTTATTCACTATCTTGCCCTGTGAACCTAACCTATTCCACTGATCAACTAGTCTATTTCTTAGCCAAAACCAAATGGTTTTGGTGAGTGCTGCTTTATAATATAGCTCTAGATCAGGTACAGCTAGGCCACCTTCATTAGATTTTTTTTTCATTACTTCCCTTGCAATTCTCAACCTTTTGTTGTTCCATATGAATTTTGTTGTTATTTTTTCTAGGGTATTAAAATAGTTTCTTGGGATTCTGATTGGTATAGCACTAAATAATTAGTTTAGGGAGTATTGTCATCTTGATTATATTCGCTCGGCACTTAATAGTTTTCCAATTATTTAAATCTGACTTTATTTTTGTGGCAAGTGTTTTGTAATTTTGCTCGTATAATTCCTGGCTTTCCTTTAGTAGATATATTCCCAAATATTTTATACTATCGACAGTTATTTTGAATGGAATTTCTCTTTGTATCTCTTGCTCTTGGATTGTGTTGGTAATATATAAAAATGCTGAGGATTTATGTGGGTTTGTTTTGTATCCTGCAACTTTGCTAAAGTTATTAATTATTTCTAATAGCTTTTTAGCAGAGTCTTTGGGGTTCTCTCAGTATACCATCATATCATCTGCAAAGAATGGATCATCATACAATCTTGCTGTTGCTGTCTATGTTTTCCTGATTCTGCTTGCTTCACTCAGCATCAATGCATGTAAATCATTCAAGGCTTTTCTGAAATCACCTTGTTCATCATTTCTTGTAAAAAAAATAGTATTCCATTATAATCATATACCAAAACTTATCCAGACTTTCCCCCATTGATGGGCATCCACTCATTTTTCAATTCTTTACTATTATAAAAAGAGTTGCTACAAGCATTTTTGCACGTGTAGATTCTTTCCCATTTCTTATCATCTCTTTGAGTTACAGGCCTAGTAGAGACACTGCTAGATCAAACAGTTGTACAGTTTGATAGTCTTTTGGGTATATTTCCAAATTGCTCTCCAGAATAGTTGGATCAATTCACAACTCCACCAACACTGCACTAGTGTCCCACTTTTTCCACATCCCCTCCAACATTTATTATTATCTTTTCTTATCATCTTAGTCGAATCTGATAAGTGTAAAGTGATAGCTTAGAATTTTCTTAATTAGCATAAGAAAATAAATGTTAAAATAAAGAGTTTGGGGGCAGCTAGGTAGTGCAGTGGATAGAGTACCAGCCCTGAAGTCAGGAGGGCCTGAGTTAAAATGTGGTCTCAGATGCTTAGCACTTCCTAGTGTGTGACTTTGGAGCAAGTCACTTAACCCCAATTGCCTCAGTAAAAAAAAAAAAAAAAAAAAAAGCTTTCAAAGTAAACTAAAGGAATAAAACATAAATAGCAGAAAAAAATCCTAATCTGTGAAAGGGAGGAAAAAAGAAGGAAAGAAAAAAGAGAGGAAAAAAGAAAGGAACGAAGAAGGAAGTAAGGAAGTTGGAGAAAGAGAAGGAACATAAGACAAGGAACATAAGACAAGAAAAAGGAAAGCAATATTACTTGATAGAGCTAAGTAAGAAATAGGAACTTCTTAGCATAAAGGAGGAAATGGTATCTTAGAAGGAGGTTGTACACCAAAAAAATGATTATGTGAGTCCACAGATACCATAAAAAGAGAAATAATATTGTGTGCATTAAAAGAAGAGTTGTTGTAGCAGGTGACTTTTTGGTGAGAAAGATATTGAAGCAATTTAATATTAATAATCAAGAGATTTTATACCTTCATGGGGCATGTATCTAGAATACAATGGAAAATTCCCCATGAATTGTCAAATATGATGAATACTAATCATTCTTCCCTTTGTAAGGAAAAATGATAGGGCAAAAAAATCTAGAAAACATCAAGAAAGGATGATGAAGAAAATGAATGAGAAACTAAAGAGCAAAGAGGCAAAAGGGATATTTTTTCCATTGTCAACAAAGACAAGAGTTTGTAAGTGAGGAAAATTTGGGTAATGCACAAATGTCAAAAAAGATGGTATTTGAAAACAGGATTTAGTTTTGTGTTATATAGCTTAAATATAAAAATGGTGGATAAGAACTTATAGCTGAGAAGTCATGGATGGAATGTATCTAGTGAAAGCTCAAAAATACATATTTATATGTAATCCTGTAATCCTTTTTTATTTTATAATTATAAAAATTTTTGACAGTATATATGCATAAATAATTTTTTATAAAATTATCCCTTGTAATCTTTTTCCAAATTATCCCCTCCCTCCTTCTATTCCCTCCCCTATATGACAGGCAATCCCATACATTTTACATGTGTTACAATATAACCTAGATACAATATATGTGTGTAAATACCATTTTCTTGTTGCACATTAAGTATTAGATTCCAAAGGTGTAAGTAACCTGGGTAGATAGACAGTAGTGCTAACAATTTACATTCACTTCCCAGTGTTCCTTCTCTGGGTGTAGTTATTTCTGTCCATCATTGATCAACTGGAAGTGAGTTGGCTCTTCTCTATGTTGAAGATTTCCACTTCCATCAGAATACATCCTCATACAGCATTGTTGTTGAAATTTCTGCTCATTTCACTCAGCAACAGTTGATGTAAGTCTCTCCAAGCCTCTCTGTATTCCTCCTGTTGGTCATTTCTTACAGAGCAATAATATTCCATAACCTTCATATACCATAATTTACCCAACCATTCTCCAATTGATGGACATCCATTCAACTTCCAGTTTCTAGCTACAACAAAAAGAGCTGCCACAAACATTTTGGCACATACAGGTCCCTTTCTGCTCTTTAGTATTTCTTTGGGATATAATCCTAATAACAGCAATGCTGGGTCAAAGGGTATGCACAGTTTGATAACTTTTTGGGCATTGCTCTCCAGAATGGCTGGATTCTTTCACAACTCCACCAACAATGTATCAGTGTCCCAGTTTTCCCACATCCCCTCCAGCATTCATCATTATTTGTTCCTGTCATCTTAGCCAATCTGACAGGTGTGTAGTGGTATCTCAGAGTTGTCTTAATTTGCATTTCTCTGATCAGTAGTGATTTGGAACACTCTTTCATATGAGTGGAAATAGTTTCAATTTCATCATCTGAGAATTGTCTGTTCATATCCTTTGACCATTTATCAATTGGAGAATGGTTTGGTTTCCTATAAATTAGGGTCAGTTCTCTATATATTTTGGAAATGAGACCTTTGTCAGAAACTTTACTTTTAAAAATATTTTCCCAATTTGTTACTTCCCTTCTAATCTTGTTTGCATTAGTATTGTTTGTACAGAAACTTTTTAGTTTGATGTAATCAAAATCTTCTATTTTGTGATCAATAATGATCTCTAGTTCTCCTCTGGTCATAAATTCCTTCCTCCTCCACAGGTCTGAAAGGTAGACTATTCTCTGTCCCTCTAATCTATTTTTTATCTCATTCTTTATGCCTAAATCATGGACCCATTTTGATCTTATCTTGGTATATGGTGTTAAGTGTGGATCCATATCTAATTTCTGCCATACTAATTTCCAGTTTTCCCAACAGTTTTTTCCGAATAATGAATTTTTATCCCAGATGTTGGTATCTTTGGGTTTATCAAACACTAGATTGCTATAGATGTACCCTTTTTTGCCCTTTGTACCTAATCTGTTCCACTGATCTAATTAAATCTAATGATTTAATTGCTTGAAGCAATTAAAATAAAGAGCTGGGTCAGAACTGTGGTCCTCCCGAGGACAACTATAGAAGATCAAGGAAAGATACAGAATTGGAGGTTTGACTCAATTGAAGTGTAAACACCTTCAGGCTAACTCCAGTGAAACAAGAGGCATTGAGCCCTAGACTAGTTGGGTTGGGAGGCAGCCTTGGCCCCAGCCATAGAAATTTTCAACTCCCAGACAATGTGGGTAGTCAGGCTGAGTGAGGAACAATTGAGGGAATTTCTGCTGATAAAGGATACTAGGTCCAGCTGTGCTACTGAGACTTGACTCTAGGTAAAAAGGAACTAGCAAGTGATGGGTGATTGTACAAGCAGGGGGACAGGGAAACTGCTGGTTTGGGGGCACTTACAGAAGGACAGAGTTCTTGGTTCTGGTTTTAGGCCAAAGGGGAGAATTGAAAGAGGACCTGAGACCAGAGGCACCATACCTTATACCACCCAAACACAGGAAGAATTGGAGTTCATCTTTAGAAGAGAATACTGAAGTTAAAAACAGTGTCTTCTATAAGACAAGAATAAAGTCAAATGGTCACCTGCCCAAAAAGAATTCATAGAAATAAAAAAAAGAAAACTTTAAAGATCAAAGAGAGATTGAGGAAAAATTTGAAAAAAAAATAGCAACTATCCAAGAAAAATAAGAAGTCTATGAAAATAAAGTCAACCAAAAAACGGTACATCTATAGCAATCTAATCTTTGACAAACCCAAAGATACCAACATTAAGGACAAAAAGTCATTATTCGGAAAAAACTGTTGGGAAAACTGGAAATTAGTATGGCAGAAATTAGATATGGATCCACACTTAACACCATATACCAAGATAAGATCAAAATGGGTCCATGATTTAGGCATAAAGAATGAGATAATAAATAGATTAGAGGGACAGAGAATAGTCTACCTTTCAGACCTGTGGAGGAGGAAGGAATTTATGACCAGAGGAGAACTAGAGATCATTATTGATCACAAAATAGAAGATTTTGATTACATCAAACTAAAAAGTTTCTGTACAAACAATACTAATGCAAACAAGATTAGAAGGGAAGTAACAAATTGGGAAAATATTTTTAAAAGTAAAGGTTCTGACAAAGGTCTCATTTCCAAAATATATAGAGAACTGGCCCTAATTTATAGGAAACCAAACCATTCTCCAATTGATAAATGGTCAAAGGATATGAACAGACAATTCTCAGATGATGAAATTGAAACTATTTCCACTCATATGTAAGAGTGTTCCAAATCACTACTGATCAGAGAAATGCAAATTAAGACAACTCTGAGATACCACTACACACCTGTCAGATTGGCTAAGATGACAGGAACAAATAATGATGAATGCTGGAGGGGATGTGGGAAAACTGGGACACTGATACATTGTTGGTGGAGTTGTGAAAGAATCCAGCCATTCTGGAGAGCAATTTGGAATTATGCCTAAAAAGTTATCAAACTGTGCATACCCTTTGACCCAGCAGTGCTGTTATTAGGATTATATCCCAAAGAAATACTAAAGAGCGGAAAGGGACCTGTATGTGCCAAAATGTTTGTGGCAGCTCTTTTTGTTGTAGCTAGAAGCTGGAAGTTGAATGGATGTCCATCAATTGGAGAATGGTTGGGTAAATTATGGTATATGAAGGTTATGGAATATTATTGCTCTGTAAGAAATGACCAACAGGAGGAATACAGAGAAGCTTGGAGAGACTTACATCAACTGTTGCTGAGTGAAATGAGCAGAATCAGAAGATCACTGTACACTTCAACAACAATACTGTATGAGGATGTATTCTGATGGAAGTGGAAATCTTCAACATAGAGAAGAGCCAACTCACTTCCAGTTGATCAATGATGGACAGAAATAACTACACCCAGAGAAGGAACACTGGGAAGTGAATGTAAATTGTTAGCACTACTGTCTATCTACCCAGGTTACTTATACCTTCGGAAGCTAATAATTAATGTGCAACAAGAAAATGGTATTTACACACATATATTGTATCTAGGTTTTATTGTAACACATGTAAAATGTATGGGATTACCTGTCATCGGGGGGAGGGAGTGGAGGGAGGGAGGGGATAATTTGGAAAAATGAATAAAAAAAATAAAATCAACCAACTGAAGGAATCTTAAGGAAGAAAACAATTCCTTGAAAATTAGTACTGAGCAAGAGGAAAAATAATTGTGTCAACCTCATCATCTATAAGTTACAAGAAATAGTGAAATAAAATCTAAATGATGAAAAAATAGAAGAGAATTTGAAACAATTATTTTTTATTATAGTTTTTTATTTACAGAACATATGCATGGGTAATTTTTACAACATTGTACCTTGCAATCACTTCTGTTCCAACTTTTCTCTTCCTTCCCTCCCCTAGATATCAGGTAGTCTCATACATGTTAAACATGTTAAAGTATATCATCTTAAATACAATATATGTGTATATATTTATGTAGTCCTCTTGTTGCACAAGAAAAATCATATATATATAAAGGTACAAATAACCTGGGAAGAGAAACAAAAATGCAAGTAGTCCACATTCATTTCCCAGTGTTCTTTCTCTGGGTAAAGCAATTCTTAAAAAACAATAGCAACTGGAGAACAGATTAAGAGAAAACATAAAAATATTCAGATCGTCTCGGAGTCATAATGTAAAAAAAAATCTTGATACAAGAAATAATTAAAGAAAATTGTCCTCGAACTGTTAGAATAAGAGGAGAAAGTAGAAATAGAAAAAAAATACATTGATCCCCACCAAAAAGAGATACTATGAGAAAAACCGATAGAAATATCACAGTTAAATTCTGAAACCTCCAGTTCAAGGAGAAAATATAATGAGTAACAAGAAAAAAATAAAATATAGTGAAATTACAATTAGAATCACACAAGACCTCATAAGGGCTACTCAAAAAACCAAAGGTCTTGGAAACCTATATATGGAAGGGCAAAAGAAGTGACGGCAGAGCAAAAATACAACCCAGGACTTTCAAAGAATTGCCCGACTTTCAGGATTTTGTTGCAAAAAGATCTGAGCTTATTAGAAAATTTGACATATAAGATCCAAGAGAAATGTAAAGTAAACATCAAAGGCTAATTGCAAGTGACTTAACAAGGACAAACTATTTTTTATACATTGAAATGTAAACTATATGTCTAAGATTGTCATTAGTAATTGGGTAGTTCTAAAGAAAGACTGGGATAGAGTTGAGTATGATGTGATTGTAAAAAGTGAAAGTATGTAGGAAAAGTCAAAAAGAATATAACATGAATGAGTTATGAGAGGAAGAATTTTCAGAGGAATTAGATGGGGGAGGAGGGCTGGTAGTTCTGGAACCCTTCTCTCATCAGGAATAGGATAAAGAAGGAACAACATATACATACATACACATATACACATATAAATATATAGCTTACATGTCTTCTAAATTCATATATAAATAAGGGGGCAGGGAAAAGAGTAAAGGGAGAGAATAAGGGAGAGATCCTTGGTAGGTTTAGTAATAGGAGGACAAGGTAGCAGATAGAAATAAAGTCAACAGGGACAGGAAATAAGAAATACACACAAAGATAAAATAAAGATCAGGAATAGAATTTATTAAGTAAAAAACATGGAAAATAATCCTAATTTCAGACAAAGCTAAAACTAACATAGATTTAATGAAAAGAGAAAAATACAGAACATATGCTATATGTCATCCATGTTAATCAATATCATTTTGAACCAATTAAAATAAGTTGGCAGTATAAGATTGGAATTTTACTATATTATAGTGAATCATGAGTTGATGGAGTTATTGGAAAGACTTGGAATTAGGAAGACATCTTGTCTACCTTCAGAGAAACAAAGGACAAATAAAATAATACAATCTTACACAGACTCATTGGAATGTATATGCTTATATATATTGTAATTATAATCTATGTATATGCATGTATATATATGTATATATTTGTGTGTGTATGTGCATATGGATAGATAGATTGGATAGCTTAATTGTAACTTTCTTGGGGTGGGGAGAAAGGGGGGAAAAGTATAAAGTAAAAAGTACACAGCAGAAAACAAAAGAATGCCTACAAGGAAGCAAAGAGGACAGTTCTGAATACCATGTGTAGTTTTTATTATATAGGCTTTTTTGATATGGAAATTTATTGCTTTTATTTTGAATCCTTTCTTATGTTCTGCTGTGCACATGGCAAATTTTTTTCTTTTCTGATTTTGTATTTAATTTGTAAATAAATATATAAAAGATAAAAGATTAAAAATTACTCCTATTGTTGTAAAAAGTATATGTAAAGAATTATGCACAAATAAGATGCACAAAGGATTAATAGGAAATAATAAATAGAAGGAAGATACTATAATTGAGGATTTGAGAAAGGCTTCCCATCAAAGGTAAAATTTTATCTGGGACTTGAGGAAAGGTAGAGAAATTGGGAGGCAGAAATGAAATGGAAGAATACTCTAGGCATGGGAAACAACCAAGGAAAATGCCCAGAGTAGAGAAATGGAGTGGATTGTTCAGAAAATAGCCAGAAGGACTGTGTCACTTGGATCAAAGAATATGGGGGAGAGAAGTAAGGTATAAGAAGGCTGACAATCGTGAGGGCATAGGTTATGAAAAACACTAAAGGATTTTGTATTTTATCCTGGAAGTGATAGGGAGCTACTAGAGTTTCCTGAGTGGAGGAGGTGATATGATTAGACCTGAACTTTAGGGAAATCATTTCGCTGAGTGAAGAGAGGATGAATTGGAATGGGGAGAGATCAGAGGCAGGCAACCCCTTCAGCAGAGCCTGCCGTACATTGACCAATATTCACAACTTCTCTTAGATGCTCCATACACTCCCTTCACACAGCCACCGCCCTGTGAAGTCTTTTATAACTTCTCACCTGAACTATTGGCTTCTCTATCTTAAAGATCTCTGTACTCAATACATTTATATACTGTGATTAATTGATACTACTGATAATCAATTGAGAGAGAACAAAGGAGGATGTTCTCATAACATTAGAATAACACCTCTCCAATTCCTGTAGGGTCCTAAAATGTTAGTTTGTGTGGATATTAGGAGGGTTACCCCAGAGCATATATTACTGTAATATATATATATATATATATGTATGTATGTATATATATGTGTATATATTTATGTGTGTGTATACCCACATATATACATACATATATGTAC
Organism: Sminthopsis crassicaudata; assembly: GCF_048593235.1. Lineage (NCBI taxonomy): Eukaryota > Metazoa > Chordata > Mammalia > Dasyuromorphia > Dasyuridae > Sminthopsis > Sminthopsis crassicaudata. The sequence goes on along the minus strand of NC_133619.1, from coordinate 65,290,329 downwards.
ATTAAATATACACATATATATGCATATATGGGTATGGATATGGATGCATGTGAATATAGATCCACCCATAGATATAAAAAGTAACAGACTAGAAGAAAATTACTGAGCATCATATATATATATACATGAATGAGTGTTTGTTATATATGAATATATAGCTATATTTTTTGTATGTGTATATAGGTATGTACATATATTTGTATATGTGTCTGTGTGTATAAAACCTAAATCTCTCTCTTTAAGCAGTTTGATAGCCTCTTACTCTTAAGGGCTTATTATATTTATGACAAATCTAGCATGTATACTTGACCACTTTTAACCTTACTGCAAATCAGAACTCCTGAACCAAGTGGTTCACCAGTTTGAGCCATCCCAACATTAGGACTTGTAAGGGCATATGCTACCACAACTGGCTTTACATACCTAAACATACCCATGTATGTATATATAGATATCCATAGTTGTATGCAAATGTATGCATGCATATAATAGTCTTAATACTTGGGTTCAAAAAATCTACAATAAAAAAATCCCAAGGGGACATATAGTTTACATTAAAATGACTTAGGAATTTTAGTGAATTTTAAAGTCAGCATGAATCGATCATGTGACATGGCAACCATGAAAAGTTGTGATATATTAATATGTTAAGAAACATAAAGTGTGTAGATTGAGTAAGATAATTGTTCTGTTGGATTTGGATACAACTGTGCCACATTTGAAACACTGTGTTCCAATCTGGACATCACAGTTTTAGAATGATAGAGATCAGCTAGAGAGCTGCAAGAAGATATCCAGAATGATCAAAAACTTGGGATTCCAAATCATGTGGAGGTTAATGGAAGGAGTTAGGCTTTCCTTAACAAGGAAAAAAAGAGACTTAAGGGAAACACGAGAATTGTCTTCCAATATTTGAAACGCCATCACGTGGGAGAGAAATAAGACTAATTATTCTTTATATTTATTTATTTATTTATTTTGGCTGAGGTAATTGGAGTTAAGTGACTTGCCCAAGGTCACACAGCCAGGAATTGTTAAGTGTTTGAGATCAGATGTGAACTCAGATCCTCCTGACTTCAGGACTGGTGCTCTAACCAGTGTACCACCTAGCTGCCCCTAATTATACTTAAAAGCAGAAAATTAAACCAGGAGCAAAGAGTTAAACTGCAAAGAGGTGAATTTAGATACACCATAAAAAAATTAAAAAACAAAAAAACAGACAAAAAAAAAAACTTCTAACAATTGGAGCTATGCTATTGGCAGTTATGTGGTAAGTAGATAAATAGTAGTCAGACTTCGAGTCAGGAAGATTCATCTTCATGAGTTCAAATACAACCTCAGACCCCAGCTGTGTGACTCTAGGCAACTCACTTAAGCCTGTTTGCCTCAGTTTTCTCATCTATAAGATGAACTGAAGAAGAAATAGAAAACCACTCCAATATTTTTACTAAAAATATATCCCTCATGGGGCCAAAAAAAGTCAAACATGACTGAAAAACAATTGAAAAAAATTTTCTCAACAATTCTCAACAAATATAAAAGCAAAATAGGCTGCTTCTAAAGATAAACAGATCACTAGTAGTCTTTAGGTAAAGACAGAATAGTAAATAAGAATAATAAAAGCTAGCATTCATCTGGCACATTAGAATTAAGAAAGCATTTTACATGTTATCCCATTTGAACCTCATAAAATCCCTTCGAAATAAGTGTTATTATAATCACATTCTATAGAGGGTGAGATGGAGACTGGGAGAAGACTGCACAGCTAACACATATCTGAGGCAGGAATTTTCCTTATTTCAAGTCCAGCACTCTATCCATAGTACCATTTAGCTGCCTACAACTAGTCATTGTTCTAGATTTTTGAGGATGTTCTAGAGAAGATTCTTGGTTATAAATGAATTTATACTAGAGCCACACTTTGCTTTCTAGAAGATGGCCAGAACCAGATTAAAATGCAATGTTAAGACTTTTGGGATCCAAGATGGCAGAGTAAGTACTAAATCACCATAATTAAATAACTATGAAATAGGACCCCCAAAATAAAACCTGGAACTGGAGAACCAGAAAAAATAGGGTGAAACAATATCTTAGCCCAAGTAATTTGGAAGATTGGCAAGAAGGGAAAGATATCTCACTTGGGTAAAAATAGAGCTTTGTTCAGGACAGAAAGTGACCAAGCAAGTAAGCAACAAGCTTAATCTCAACAAACCAGTGGGAGATCCTGAACCCCAGTGCAGTTAAGCAAACATCAACACCAGGATCCCCTACATGCCTTAGCATAGCCAGTGAACCCTGTGGACTCCAGCTTCAAGAACCATCATGCGCTTCAGTGTAGCCCTGGGCAAACTGGAATCTTCCAGCAGCCAGACCTCCATGTGTTTTTGTATAGCCCTGGGTAAACAGGTAAATGCCAACCCTACAGTGCCGAAGCAGTCATTTAGTAGTATAGGGCGTGTTCATTATAAGCCCAGGCAAAAAGGCAGCCTCCAGCAACCAGATCACCATGAGTTTCAGGGTAACTGGGAAACCTCAGCACCTGCTTCAGCACAACAGACAGCACCACTAGGATCCCATCGTTTTACCAGGTAAGTACCAAACTCCTAAGTCTCCCGCAGTGCCAGCCATCCTTACCCCATTGCCCTCAATATGGCACCAGACACAAAAGTTCCTCATGGACCTCAGGGTAATATCAATGTAGCACCAGGTAAACAGCCAAGACCTATAATCTTTAGTTGAAGAGTCTGAGATAATGCCCCTTCTACTCCAGGAACAGAACTCAAATTTAAAGGAAAGGAAAAAGGTCAAAAAGAATGAGCAAAGAAACAACAACAAAAGAATCTGATTATAGAAAGTTCGTGTACTGACAGAAAAAAAAAAGATACAAACTCAGAAGAGAACAACAATAGCATTATACCTATAGGCAAAACTCCAAAGAAAAATAAGAAGTGGTCTAAAGTTCAGAAAGAACTCAGAGAAGACATCAAATAAGAGAGATATGGGAAATTAATGAGAGTAGTGCAAAAGAATTATGAAAAAAAGAAAACAACTGCTTAAAAAATTAGAAATATTCAAAGGGAATATGAGATAATAAAAAAAAAAATCCACTGTAGAAAACATCTTCCTAAAAAGTATAATTGACAAAGTGGAAAAGGAAGGACAAAAGCTAATTGGAAAAAACTATCCCTCAAAGTTAGAATTGGGCAAGTGGAACGTAATGACTTCATGGCACATTTTGAACCAATCAGACAAATTCAAAAGAATGAAAAAATAAAAGAAAATCTAAAATACCTGATGGGAAAAACAACTGACTTGGAAAATAGATCTAGAAGAGAAAATGTCAGAATCATTGGACTATCTGAAAGCCCAAACCAAAAAGAGGACCTGGACAGCATCTTTTAACATATCAAGGAAAACTATCTTGATATCCTAGAACCAGAATAGATAAGGCAAAATAGTGACAGAACCTATCAATCACCTCAGGAAACAGATTCCAAAATAAAAATTCCAAGGAACATTATAGCTAAATTACAGGTCAAGCAAAAAATTTTGCAAGTGGTCAGAAAAAATTCATATATTGGGGAACTAAAATTAAGATTACACAGGACTTAGCAGTTGCAACATTAAAAAAGTCAGAGATCATTAAACAATGGAAGGTAATGGAACTAGGATTATAGCCAAGAATTACTTACCTGGTGAATTTAATCATAATCCTCCAAGGGGGGAAAAAAAGATCACTTAATGAAATAGAAAGATTTCAACTTTCAAAAGAAGATGAGAATTGAGAAAGTCTCTAAAATAAGACCCTAGAGAAACCTAAAAAATATAAAAAAGGGACTAGAAAGCATAAAGAATTCAATGGAGCTGAATAATTTTAATCACTACATAGAAAGATATTACTTGTTATTCTTAAAAATAGCACAGCTACAAGGAATATACATAGAGCATCCGAGTATAGGATGAATTTGAAGGAATGATATAAAATATAATTAAGGAATGAAAAAGAGGAGTACATTAGGTGCAGAAGGAAAGGAATGATAAAATGGGGTAAATTAATGCACATGAAAAGGCAAGAAAAATCTATTACAGAAGAGGGAAGGCTGAAACAGAGGGCAATGAACTTGATTACTTGAACATGATTACTTGAAATGTAATCAAATGAATAATCCCATAAAATGGAAATCAATAGCAGAGTGAATCAAAAAATCAGAATCCTACAATATGTTTCTTACAAGAAATATACTTGAAGCAGAAAGACACACACAAAATAAAGATAAGGGGTTAGAGTAGAACCCATTGTGCCTCAATTGAAATTAAAAAGAAATAAAAGCAGGAGCAGCAATCCTGGTCTTACACAAAACAAAAGCAAGAAATAGACCTAATTTAAAAAGTTAGGGAAGCGAACTGTTTTGCTAAAAGATACCATAGACAATGAAGTAATATCCATATCAGACACACATGCACCTAATGGCAGAAGAAGTTAAGTTAATGACCAAATAAGAGAGTATTTCAAGCTGTAAAGTAGATGATTTTGATTACATTAAGTTAAAAAGCTTTTGAACAAAAAACAAAGAAACAAAAACAATGCAACCAAGATTAGAAGGAAAGCAGAAAACTGGGAAACAATCTTGACAGCAAATTTCTCTGCTAAAGGCTTCATTTCTCAAACATAAAAATAATTAAGTCAAATTTATAAATTCCTCAGTTGGCAAATGGTCAAAGGATATGAACAGACAGTTTTAAGATAGAAATCAAAACTATCTACAGGCATATTGAAGAAGTGCTCTAAATTACTTTTGATTAGAGAAATGAAAAACAAAACCAAAAAAATCCTGAGATACCATCTCACACCTATCCGATTGATTAATATGACAAAAAAAGAAAGTGATAAATGTTGGAGAGGATATGGAAAAATTGGGGCACTAATGCATTGCTAGTGAAGTTGAAATTGATCCAACAAGTACAAAGGGCTCATGAAGGAAAATATAATAAAAAATATTTAACAGAATATAAACAAAAATACAATATGACATAAATAATGTTAATTTGAAGCTTTCTAAGCCAAATTGTCTTAGGGATTCCTGGTAGGGATTCCTTTCTATTTGAGTTTGACACCATTGTGTTAGACTCCTTAGAGGTCTCTTCCAATTCTGTGATTTTTTTATTTCTTGGGCTCTTATTGGTGATAGTATTTCTAGTCATCAAACTTGGTTTCTACATCTAGCATCTTTTTCAGCCATTTCCCAATTGATGAGCATCTCCTCAGTTTCTAATATTTTGTCACTACAGGATCTGATGAACAATCAAATTTAATTATGATGGGAAGACAGAGAAAAACAATATACATTGGAGGAATGTCATTTGCCTAGGTTCATGTTGATCTGCCTGTCTTCCTCATGTTTGAAAGCGCCCCCCCCAAAAAAAAACACACAGAAAAAGAGAGAGAGAGAGAGACAGACAAAGAGACAGAGATATAGAAGACAGAGAGAGACAGAGAGACATCAGGTTTAAATGTAGCAAATGTTCTCTCAAGTATACGAGTATCCCAGGTCCAGTCATCTCTCTTAAGGTTTCTTTAGTTCTCTGGAAGAATTGTGCTAGATCTTTCACAGTATTGTCCCAGGAAGATAATACCGTGAATAATTGAGATAATATAAATCTCTGAGGAAGAGGAAGAGGTCACTGGGGGTGAAGAAAAGCTTTCTTGACCTTCTGGGGGCTTGTGTGTGATCTTCTTCTTTACTATACAAAACATTTTTTCCATTTTGAAGCTTTGTGAAACACTCAGTTTTGTAACCCCCATACTCAAAGGGGAGTTATTGGTTAACTTTGTTGGGTAAGAATAACTTTGTTGCATCTGGATAAGAAAAATGAGAATTTCCCCCAAAGCTATTCAGGCCTTTTGTATCATGATGGAACCTCTGATACAAGAGTTATACAAGAAACTTCTGCAGAAATCTCCAGAAAAAGAAACTCTACTTCCTTTTGACAATCTATTCAGCTAAGATAGATTTGTGTCTAGACTTCTTATTTATCTTATGTTCCTATTAAACCTGTTACCTTATTAAGTTTGAAGTGATTCTGTGAAAGTAAAGTCCATGGCCATTGGTTCCCAACTTAAAACTGCAAATTAACCCCAAATCAAATAAGAGCAGCATATTGACCTTAAGCAAGTCTCAATCTTTATAGATTTCAAATTCTGCATTTATAAAATGAGAGGATTGAAGTAGATGGCCACCAAATGCCTTCCAATTCTAAATCTATGATCCTGTTAATGACATTTTCTTGTGAGGTGAGATGAGAATTAATTTAATCCTTTAGTCTCCCTTCTACATAAAGACTTTCCTTACTAATTTTTCTTGGCTCTGATTATTCTATTATTCTGATTTCCCCTTTAGTAATCTCCATCTCTCTATCTCTGTCTTTATCTCTCTTTCTTTCTCTATCTCTGTCCCTCTGTCTGTTTCTCACCATCCCTCTGTCTCTGTATCTGTGTCTCTTTGTCTCTGTCTCTTTGTCTTTGTAGCTCTCTTCTGTCTCTCTGTCTCTCATACACATACTCTCTCTCTCTCTCTCTCTTTCTCTCTCTCTCTCTCTCTCTCTCTCTCTCTCTCTCTCTCTCTCTCTCTGTCTCTCTGTCTCTCTGTCTCTCTCTCTCTGTCTCTCTCTCTGTGTCTCTTCCTGATATTTTTTAATATCTTTATACAGCTCTTATTATTCCTTTCTTTACTTTTTCCATAATTTTATAAGCAATTGTGAGTAATTGGGATGTGAGAAATACCCAGTAAAAGACGGGTCTATACACAGTGGATGCTCAGTCAGTGTGATCATAAAACTATTTCTCCAGGAGTCCAAGATATAGGGCACATTTAGTCAATCAACAACCCAGATGCTTGTTCTGGACACTTTTCCTGTGTAATGTAAAACATCCAAATTGACTAATTTGACTGAAGTTGGAACTAGCTTGACTGAAGGGATCAAATGTCTTGGGATCAGGGAAGCAGAGGCTAAGATATACAACCATAGCAAGAGAGATTTAGAACAACCAGAACACTGAATAATCAACATGCTACAAAAAAACTTAAAGTTGATTCAAATGTGTTTATATTGTTTCCAAGCCAAGTGATAAAATGCCTTGGGTTAGAGATGGGGCCAGACAAGGCAGAGATGCTGGGGTTGCATTATTACTTACAATGGAATCTAGAAAAAATCCTTTTTAAAAAAAATTGATATGATTGAACTTTTCTAGAAAATACTGATAATCAGTGGAGGGATATGACTGTCCAGTTTTCCATCTGGATCACAACACTGAGCTGCCAGAAGCCTGATTTCTTTTTGGTCTGGTCCAATTTCTTGCAAGCTCATGTAGCTGTCAGCAAAGCCAAGTCTGAAGACTGCCAGTCTTGAGTTCTGGTGCCAACCCTTAAATGACTGGAACTCAACCCAGGTCAAATAACTGTGATTCTAGATGGAGCTGCTCTTGACACAACCTTTGCTGCTCTGGACTTTTTCACCCCTTGATGAAGCCTGTTTCTCTGATAATGACCTCTTCCTTACTACCCAATGCCTCTCCCTGATCCTCCTCCTCTCTGTTCCCCTCTCCAACAGCCTCACCCTTGGCAGCGGCCCCCAAGAAGTTCAAGGCTCACTCTTGGAGCCTGGAACAACTCCGTCTGAATTCCTGATTTACTCATTCTTGCCAAAACCCAAAAGTCCTGAAGCTGCCATGTGCCAACAAGAGCCAGGCGAGGTTGTTTGGATAAAACTAGAAATGACCTTGAACCTCTGCCCAGCACTCAAATGGAGAGCTCTCCACCCCCTTCTACAGTCCTTTCCACCCATTCCCCAAACCTGCTCTAAGGGACACAGGTTTCCTTGAAGCTTTGAGAGATATTTCATTCATTACCTTGCTTTTTGCTCTTTCTTTCTTTTCTCCCTCCCCCAGTCTTTCTTTATCTCCTATGGAGCATTAATTAGAGAATGGCAGATGCCCAAGGCAGGAAGGCATCATGAGGGACCATCTAATCTACCTCTTTGCCGCCAGGAAGGGCTCATACTTATTCTTATCTGTCTGAGGAGGTTTCTCTACTGCGTTTACAGAGATTCTGGCCTCTCCTTTTTCATTATTTTTCAGTTTTCTTTCACAATCCAACATCAGTGAGGTTTGCTTTCCTTCTGTGTCTCCTTATAAGACAATTATCCTGCTATGCTTCCTTAAGCAGATAACATTATGACCTGAGGAAGAGGTCAATCCTCCTTTAAACATCTATAAAGTCTTGGGACATTAAAAAGATATCCTTTTTGAGGTAGTCCCGACTCCTATACATCCTGAGGAATATAGACTAATGGATAACATCAAAGACTAATATATCATATCCAATCCCAGAGAAGGGACTCCAAGATGTTGTTTGGCCCTTGTTCTGGAAGAGGACCATGACATGCAAGTGAACTGGATTTAAGTGAGGGAGGACTGTGAAAGGTCACCTGGCTCACCTTCCCCTTCAGAGCCCTCTGGGTCCAGTGGCCGAATGCAGGTCAGGATGATGGAGATGGCCCTGGATTCAGGGGGAGACCTTGGCTATCTTAAGATAAAGTCTTTATCAGGTCTCAGTTTGACTGAAGCAATTCCTAATCAATAATTAAGACTAGGTAAGAAATGAAGTAGGGAATGGCTTGTTTTACCTAGTCAAAAAACAAACCAGAACAAAACAATCCATCTGGGAAGGGAAGACCTTCAGAGTTTCTGGCTAAAATATAAACTATTGCTATTTATATTCACTCTGAGCCAATCAGGGTCCAAACAATGACCAAGTAGGGTTTCAGTGAGAGCTAGAGTGATTTGAGTTTAAGTCACAGTTTTTAAGAAAGAAATCTAATCTATAACCCCAATAATCTCTGTGAGGAGGCTTCTGTGAAGGTTACAAGAAAGAGGAAGAGAACCATGCATGGGGCTTGACATGAGCTATTTAGGTTCTTGGTGGAATTAGTGCTAGAGTTAGGATTCAAGGCAGACTTGTTGATACATTAGGCCCTCACCTTGCTAGTGTAGAATGAAAGGGTTTCTTTTGTTGTTGTTGTTGGCTTAAAGGGTATAGATTGGCTCCGATGCTCTAGCTCATTGGGCAATTGCTCAATTTTCTTTGTTATTGATGGACTTCACAGCTGGTGAAAGTGTGAGATTCCACACCCTACTATTTCATGTGGCTTGTGTAGACAGAAGTGTCAACCTCTCTGCTTTACTTGGCTTGTATGCATCTTCCCAAGTGTCTCTCCTCTTGCACTCCACCCCTCTCCTATCCACCCTGCCCCTCTTCCCCCCCACAAACAGTTTTTAGGGCATGGAGTATTAGAGCTAGAGGAAATACTAGATTTATAATTTGATGAGCTGAATTTGAATCTCACTGTGCTTCTTACTACCTGGGGAACCTTGGTCAAATCACCTCCCACCTATGTGAAATTCAATTTTCTCATCTATGAAATACTCAGATTTTATCTTAAAGGTCCCTTCAAGTTCTGAATCCATGACCCTATGAGTTAATTCCAGTTCATTACTTTACAAATGAAACCAAGGCCCAGAAAGTCTATGGATCCAGTCAAAGGGATAGTTAATGCAGAACAAGGACTTAACAGAATTCAGGTTTTTAAAGCTATCTCCCTGACTCTTTATCTTGCTTCCTGATGCCTATTTTCTTTCTTTTTTTTTTCTTTTTTTCTTTTTTTTGCTTTTCATAGAAAAGAATTTGCTATTCTGCTTTGCTTAGTTCCTCAGAGGCAAGATACTCCCATTTTTTCCTCCCTACTTCTTTTTCCTACCGCCCACCTTGGAGGAATAGATCTTGAATCCTCAGAACAATGAATCAGTGAGAAGTGTTTGTATTGCCATTGGCCATCAGAAAGGACATTTGCCCACTCAGAGTCCCAGCTGGATAGGCGTGAATGAGACTTTTTCTTCTTTGATAATCTGTTGAAAGATATGAGCTCTTTCTTGCTTTACATCCCCCACCAAGGCTTCACACAAGTGGGGATCAGGTTTGCCCTGGGTGGTGACGGAGCTGTTATTATTTCCAAGAGAGGAGCTGGGAGGTGAGCCATAGGGAATCAAGTCATCTCTCCCTTCTGCTGGCTGGCTCAGCCTCTGGCCTCCCTCTAGCATCTGGGGAAGAGGAAAGGTCTCACATAATTGGGAGGATGAAGGTCCTGAAGAGAATGGGATTTTGGAGGGGACTCCGCGTTCTCCCAAAAGCCAGAGCTGCCCTGTTTGGTGAAGCCGCTGGACTGGACTCAGTTGTTTTCATGAAAGGAGGCTTCTTTCTCTTTGCATAATGCCAGAATGTGAGAATTCCACAAACATCTGGCACTGGCATAAGGCGTTAATCCTCCAGTCCTCGGCTCTGAGCAAACAGAGAAGGTCAGGCAATGGCCTTTGCTGTAAGGACAATTCCCTCTGGGGCTGTGTCTCCCTTCAGTGAGAGGGTCCTTCTTCTTTATATCAGAAAGAAGAGGAAGGAAATATATATATATATATATATATATATATATATATATATATATATATGTATATATATATACATATATATATATATATATATATATATATATATATATAAGAGATCCTTGCTGGTTTTAGGAAGTTTATGGAGATCATAATAGAGCCTATGGGACCACTTTTGCTCTGGTAATAGATAGAAGACTCTTCTAAGCTCAAGGCTCTTAGATGAAGCAATAATACTTTGTTTTTAACCAACTAAAGCAAGGATTCTTAAGCTAGACTCTAAGAATATATATATATATGTATATATATGTGTGTGTGTATACGTATATATATGTATATATACATATATACATACACACACACACACACACACACACACACATATATATATATATATATACATATATACATACACACACACACACACACATATATATATAATATAAAAGTGACTTGCCCAGGGTGACACAGCCAGGAAGTGTCTGAGGCCAGATTTGAACTCAGGTCCTCCGGACTTCAGGGCTGGTGCTCTATCCCCTGCACCACCTAGCTGCTCCTAAAATATATATTCTGATAATTACAATTAATAAAATAAATTTCCTTAGACTCTAAACTTGGTTTTAAAAAATATAACTTGATAACTATTTCAATATAATTTATTTTCTTTGTATCTATATATTTTATTTTTATTTTATTTATTTAAAAATATTTGGAAAAGAGGTCCATAGACTTCACTGTATGGCCCAAGGGGCACATGATATTAAAAAAAATTAAGAACCTTTGATGTAAAAATGCAAGGTGGGGGAATCTTAAAAGTACAAATATAAGTTTCAACTGAATGTTGCACAAAATAAACAATATAAATGAAATTGCTTTTCTTGTGAGATCTATATATGCAAATGTAGATATGTGTCAGAGGTAGTGGAGAATTCTCCAAAATCCATTCAGTGAAAAATATGATGATGAAGAACTGCTACCTTTCCATTCCCAATTTTCTGTATCTTATGGCAAAAAGCCCTGGGTGTAAACAGGACATAAGTGAGTCTTGTGGCTATGAAAGCCACATTGGGAACTCAGATTGCTGTTGTCAGCTGACCTTTAAACAGTTCATGAGAATGAATAAGCGAGCTCCTTCACCCTGTCATTTTGGAGTTGGGGAGTTGGGCTGAGGATGATAACTCCCTCGGGGATGTCTTTTTTTCCCATGTGAAATGGCTTCACTTGTCCTCATCTGTGTAACTTATTTTCCTCTGGTCCTCTGCTGTAAGTGGAGAGTGAGCTTCACTATAGACAAAACAATTTAGACTTCCAGTAAGTTTTGATTTCCCACTCCTTGGGTGCACTGGCACAACTCTAAAGCCCTGAGCAATTCAGGGAATCATCCCATTGGAGTTCCTACTTCTTCACAAAACTCCTTCTTTTTGGGAGCACTGAGCTTGTCTCACCATCCCAGATGTGAAGGAGGTCTGCTTTTAACCCCTCAAAAAGAGTTGGAGATCATTATGATAAACATTGCTAATAGGATAAGACTTTGGGTTTTGGGGATCTGCTCTTTTGATGGTTCCAGCATAAAAGCATCCTTCTTATTAAACAGACAGAGTTATTAAGTGCCAGGGGTGGAGTTAAACCCTACAGACACAAATGCTAGCAAGTAAAACAGTTAAATACTGATTTAACTCTGATTCAGAACTCCTTTCCATGACATCTCTTTAGTAAAACATTTTGCAAACTTAAAAGCCTCATACAAATGTGAGATCTTATTACTAAATTCCACTAGTTTATCATATATTATTGAACCTGACCCTCAACATCCTTCTCAATTTACTTAGAGTTTCAAGAAAATGATGAGTTAAATTAACAGTGTTACTTAGAAGCTGAGCTAGGATTAAAACCTTCTCTTGGCCCTGGATTTCTTATACCACGATAGAGCAGTATTTCATTGCTAACTTTGCTTTGAGACTATATATACAACTTGAAGTGTTCTTTTATATAGAATACCTTACTATGATCTACACTTCCAGTAATATGAAAGCAAAAGACCTTGGCGTAAAGGACAGGTGATTTCTCTTCCAAAGACTTCTCCCCATTTTATGCTCTGGTCTCTTTTTCTATCTTCATTAACAATCTTCCATTTCTACCTTCCCATTTTAAGTATCAGAAAAAAGAATCAGATAATCAAGGAGAGATTTCATAGTCCTATATTCATCACCATTTGATTATCTAGAAGATTTTCCTTAAGTCTTATCTTATTTCTTCTGATTGATAATTCAAGCCTTTTCTTTTGTTTGGTCTTTTATGGTGATGGGCAAAAAGAAGCAGTCTGATATAATTAAAATGCTGGCTGGCATGAGAGGACCTAAGTTATCAAATCTTGCCTCTAATACTAACTGCCTCTATGATCTTCAACAAATTACTTAATCTGTAGCTCAATTTCTTCATCTCTAAAATGAATGGTGAGAGACAGCCTGCTGAAGGGCTTCTGAAGTCTTTGATGGTTCTAAATCTGAAGCTTTTGTTATCTCTCATGGAAATCCTTCATAAACTTGAAGACATTCAATATGTTGCAATGTCAAACCCCTTCCATCTGTTCTTCCTGTCAGCATTCTTAGATAATTCTTGTCACTCTGGAGCTTTGGGGGAGACCTGTCAAAAACTGGGGTGGGGAGAATGAAATGAGGACATATAGAGTTCATTTGAGGTTTCTAGGACTTCACACTTGATTTACGTCACCTCTACCCATCACAAAATAACTTATCCCTGTAAAAAATGTCAGTGGGAACAGTCCTTAATCTTTTATAGAAGTAATTTAAGGATCTTCCTAGTTATATTGTAGGGACCCATCCTTGAGTACACCATGTTATTCAGAGTGGTTTTGAAAACAGAATTAAATATTCAACAGACAAAATCAAATATAATTGTACAAATGTTCTTGAAATTTGTGAACAATTGTTTATTGAATCATATTATATATATGAACTTAGGAGAAATAATAATTTACAGGAACAGTATGGCTTTTCCCTTTATAAAGCAAATTCCCTTTTATAATGTGGATTTTCATTCGCAAATTTATCTTTTTTAAATGTTCAGATTGTGGTATGCTTTTTTTGTTAAGTGGTAACATACCTTTAATTTACAGTGGCTTTAAAAATTCATTTAAAGATTCGTTTCAAAGAAACCATTTTTTAATTAAATGTGATCTACTGGAGTTTCACATTTATCCAGAAAAGGGGAAATCAGTCTGTTAGCTCTAATAATGGTATCCTTTAATACTGAAGAAATCACCTACCCAGTCAGTAATTGATATATAGTGGGTACTACATCAATTCTCAGTGTGGGAAAACATGAGGCAAGATGAGGCAGATGAGAGAAATTAAGTTAAGGAAAGTAAACAAAAACTTCTTATCCTCCATTAGATCTCACCAAAGTCTGAGTGCTTCTCTAAATTAATTTCAAAGTCTACAATAATTTGCTTTGGGGGTCCTCTAAGATCCCCAGCTGACACTTAGAATGACATAATTTTTCTTTTGGCTTTGCTTTTTTATTTCCCCTAAAAAATACAATGCCTAATTAATATTTTGAACTCAGAATCATAGAGTTGGAAGGGGCCTAAAGAGCGATCCAGAAAAGGAATATAGTTGGTCAAAAGTTGCAAATCCAAAACTCTTTCTGTGGTACTAAAATGCAATAAATCAAGTTTGGGCTAAACTTTATGTCCTAGAAATCTGCCGGCATCAAAACTACATCCTGTTGCTAGCTGGGTTTTATGGTAATAAGGAGGGAAGGTGAAGAGAGTTCAGCAGAAAGCTGACTAAATTACCCCTTCCCCTCTCTCCCAAAACCATGTTCAATCAATCTCTTGTGCTCCTTGTCCTTGACCCTTAGCTTGATCAGAACATGGTACTTAAGGGTTAAAATGACTGATTTGATTCTGATTTAACTGTGAAGAAACAAGTTTCTAAAGAGAAAGTTCCCCTAATTATTGCTGATCAATCATTCCTGAAGCCATTCATTCACTCAATTTTTATTAAGTACTTATTTATGCAGAGCATTATCATAACTGTTGGGGAAGACATGACATTTATAAGTGGAAGAAAATGTTTGTTCTTGTTTAGTCATTTCAGTCATGTACTTTTCTTCATGAACCCGTTTTGCTGTTGTTGTTTTGGCAAAGATACTAGAGTGGTTTGCCATTTCTTTTTCCAGCTTATTTTACTAATGGGGAAACTGAGGCAAACAGTTTTAAATGGTTTACCCAGTTACACAGCTAGTAAGAATCTGAGGCCAGATTTGACTCAGGTCTTCCTAGCTACACCCCCTGAGCAGAGTGCCAGGAAAGCAGTTACCATGGAAAGAGGAAAAACTGTAGTCCACCAGTGCAGTCTGTGGGACCATAAGGTAGACCTGGGCAGCTCCTAGTTTTGCTGAGCTCTCCCAGAGGGTAAGAACTAAGATTTAGTGACTCCTTTGCTTCCTGTTTCTCATCCTTGGCCTTTCCTGTTCCTGGAAAGATCTGCCCCCAAAACTTATTTCTATTTCATTAAAGTTTATTTACTTTCCCATTCACTTTATCTAAAAAGCTGGTTTAGTTCAGATAAATGTGGTTAATCATTGAATTACTGATAAGGTGCTTCATTATTCAAATGCAGCAGATAGAAATAGGTTTTATACATATATATGTGTGTTGTGTGTGTGTGCATACATATACACATGTGTACACATATACCTTAAATAATACATCATATATACATACACAAACATATACACATGCAGACATACACACAGTTTTCCTGGCTAGGATTTCAGAGCTATAAGAGAATTATTGATTCAATTTTGTAACTCCCTAGAGCAAAGAGTCCAGAATATTTCTAGCTAAACAACTAGCATTTTTAGTTGAGGCTGGCTGTGATTGACATGAGAGGTAGGTATTGGTTACTTCATCTTCCCAATTATTTTTTCCTTTTTAGTTAGTTGGAAAGAAAATGCAAGCCCTGCCTGAAGGACACAATCTAGTAAGTAACTGCCTAAAGGGAGGGGTCAAGAGACCCATTGGGAAGAAATAGCGATGTTTACAGAAATATAGAAATGTTCGTGATTACATAGGCCACCTCTACCACTGCTAAAAGTCTGAGAAGTGAGATATAAGATATCAGTACTGATAATCTTAATAAACAAACACTAAAAAGCCTATTAGATGAAAAACAAATATGCTTTAGACCTTGTCCTTGTGACCACAACTCAATCCCTCACCCCTGGTTAATGATCTCCTTCCTAGTGAGTCAACCAAGTCATTACACCTTTAGCCTGCTCTTGAGAGTAAAAGAACCGCACTTTAGTGAGTATTTCTTAGTGTAGGAAGACACAAGTAGATTAGGATTTCATTTGATGCAAGCTTTGTCCATCCTAATATAGAAATTTGATTCTACTTGCTTCCTCTCCTGACTTTTGCATTCTGAATTATTAGACTTTGTCTTTCACCTTTAGTGTACTCATTAGGCTATAGTTCCATGATCCTTGAGGAAGCAAGATTATTTCCCATAATTAGTCCATAAGTATTTATTAAAAGCCTACTTACTATATGGCATACTAAGTATTGATGGTTTTAAAAAGAGGGGCAAAATCATTCTTGTTCATAAAGAACTTACAATCTAATGGAAGAGGCAAAACACAAAAACAAAATACAATCTATATACAAGAAAAAATAGGAAATACTTTAAAGAAGGAAAGAATCAGCATTAAAGGGAATCAGATAAGACTTTCTGTAGACAGTGAGATTTTACTTGGGATTTGAAGGAAATGAGAGGAGCCAGGAAGTAGGAATGAGGAGGAAAAGCATTACATGTATGGGACATAGCTAGTTAAAATGACTCATGTCAGGAGATGGAATGTCTTGTTCAAGGAATACAAGGAAGCTAATATCACTGGATCAAATAATATTCTTTGGAAGGGGAGAGATAATAACGCTAAATAGATGAAGGGCAAGATATTAAAGACTTTGAACATCAAGAAGATATATTTGATTCTGGAGGTGATAGGGAGCTTCTGAAATTTATTGGGAAGAAGATTAGACAAGGGGTTTAGGAAGATTATTTCAATGGCTGAGGGAAGGATGAGCTTTAGGGAAGAGAAACTTGTGGCAGACAGACCAACCAGAAGGCTATTCCAATAGTCCAGAAAGAATGGTGTACTAGAATGGTATAAGTGTCAGAAGAGAGAGGGGGGCATAAGTGAAAGATGTTAAGGAGATAATATTTACAGGTCTTAGTGACAGATTGCACATGAAGATAAGAGAGCTTGAGGGGTTTTGAGGATAACATATTAGTTTATAAACCTGAGGGACTGGGAAGATGGTGATACCCTCAATGATAACAGAGAAGTTTAGAAGAGGGGAGGGTTTGTGAGAAAGATAATGAGTTCATGCTGAGTTTAAGGTATCTAACATATTTAGATATCCAGTAGGGATTTGGAGATTGAAACTAGAAGTCAGCATTGAGGTTAGAGCTAGATAAGTAGATTTAAGAATCATCAACATAGAGATGAGACTTGAATCTGTTTGAGCCAATGAGATCATCAAGTGAAATTTTTTTGGGGGGGCAAAGAAGATGGACTAGGATAAATCCCTATGGGGCCTAGATGAAGATCTTGTAAAGGAAAATGGTCAATATGGAAAGAGAGAATCAAGGTAGAGAAGTAGTGTCACAAAAAGTTAGAGAGAAGAGATTACCATGTTTGAGAATTTCAAAGGCTACAAAAAACTCACAAAGGATGAAGATTGAGAACGTCATTTAGTTTTGACAATTAAGAGCTTTTCAGTAACTTTGGAAAGAATAATTTTAATTGAATAAGGAGGTTAGAAGCCAGATAGAAGAATTAGAAAGAGAGAGAAAGGATATTGGGAAACCTGTTGTAGATAATCTTTTCAGGAGTTTAGCTTGAGGAGAGGAGAAACATAGGAACTAATGTTAGGAACTAAGCTAATGTGTTGCTATTTTTTGCTATTTTGTGTTGCTATTATTTAAAGATAAAGTAGAGAAGCAGTTAATAGACAGAAAGAAAAAATAAGTAAAAGAATAGGATTAGAGAGGAAGGAATCTGTTGGAAAAGATTGGGCAAACTGGGATCACTTGTGAATGTAGATATTTCTGCCTTGGCAAGAAAAAAGGGGCAAGTCATTATGCAAGTCAAGGAGGAAGAAGGATATGTGCATGAAAGTATCTATGTTAAGTTGTGTATGTAAGATGTGAGTTAAAAAGGAGAGAAGAGGGACCTCTTGGGGAATGAGCTCATTTTTATCCTATAAGATATGAGAAAAAGTTTTCAGCTGAGAAGGTGAGGCAGGGGGAACCCTGGGAAATTTGAGGAAGTATGAAATGTTTTGGAAGAATTCTTGTGTTGAGAGGGACAATGAGTTAATTAAGAAAATAAAGACCTTGCAGCAGTGAGGGTTTAGTTGAGGATGTACAACATAAATTTGCAATGGATATTATCAGCCTGGTTTCATGTTGATAATTCTCCAGTTATATGTGTAGGAGTGAAGACAGTGAATAGTGAGAATGAACCATACTGAAACTTGGCAGGGCAAGATCAGCAATAAGATAAAGGACAAGAGACTTCAGAAAAGGAAAATATGGGGTTTAACTGATTCACCAAGGAATGGGGTCAAAATGAGGAGGGAAAAAGAATGTAATGAGTGCAATCGTGATGGCCAGGGAAAGAAATTAGCAGTCAAGAGGTAGGAATTCATGATGTGAAATAATATATACTGTTGCAAGAAAAAGGAAAAGGTAGAATGACAATAGATTGTGATCAGATAAAATAATTTCAGAATACTTAAATGTGGAGTTGGTACACTTTTTGAGTAATGGCAAAATCAATATGTGACCATCTCTATGTGTTGCTAAGGTGGGGTAGAGGAGTAGGTTATGTGAAAGGCTGGGGGACAAGAATATAGACCTGAAGGAATAGTGTAACTTCCCTTCTCTTGGGGCATGAGATAGACTAGAGACAATGGAATAACCTTTCTCCTCCTCCTTGGGAAGAAATAGTATTGATACTCAATGAAATAATGATTCCCCTCTTTTAGTAACAGGCAGAAGTTGGTTCAATGGAAAGGCATTTTCTCCCCCTACTCCAAAGAAAGGATCCTGCTTCCTGATGGAATGATATTTCTGTTTCCTGTGGGAGGCTGAAAGCCAGACAGAAGACTCAGTGCAATAAAATGATGTTTCTTCTCCTATGGCAGGAGGGTAGACAGGAAATATAATAGAATGATGGATAGAGGCACATTTTATCTCCTAACTACAAAGACATCATAGACAAGATTAGATATATTAAGTAATGTAAGGGGAAGGAGAGAGAGTAAGGAGAATGCCTTAGATGGTATATCCATGTGGAGGACTAAAGGATGCTAGAGAGAAAATAACATCACTCCATGTGGAAAAGAGTAGAAGAAAATACTATATTTCTACATGGAGACACAAGGGAATTGTTTCTATGAGAGTTGAAGGATGTGTGAAGAAAATGTCTTGGAGAGATAGACTATGGTGTTTGAATAGATATTATTTAACTGATTCAGGTTGGCCAATCATGCATTGAAATGGACATTCCTTGGCAGCTTTCAGAGACATTCAAAAAGCTTTTGCAGCTTCATCTATGAGCATTTTGGCTTGTCACTTTTAGAGGCATTTGGTGGCCAAGGAAAGAAGCAAAGCTTAGAATTTTTTTTGACTTTGAAGGGTCTAGAGCACTTATTGATATTCCTTAATTTTAGACTTCAAGTTTGCAACCAAATCAGCATCCATGTCCCAAAGTCTGAAGAAAGTTGAACTTTCGGGGGCATCCCATCATTCCAGAGTTGTGAAGATTGTTGTCCTGAGGAATAAGTAAAGTAGGGAACTTTTAGGGTAACTTTTAGTCCCTATACTCAGTGGCAGTTGAGATGTAGTTCACCTAGCCATTGGTCATGTTGCATCTGGACATGAATTAGGTGAAATAAAGGCTATTTAGGATCTGAGCTAAGTTTTGTATCTAATTCTCTGGAGATTGAGTCAGTATAGACATGAGGATGTCTCTGAGGTGGTTGAGGGGGAAAATGGATATTTATTCTTGCAATATTTTTGAGATAAATATCCCTTTTTTAAAAGCCCAGTGATATTAATCAGTTAAATGGAATTAAGATGCTAGTCACTGGTCTCCTTACAAAGTAGAGAAAAGAAAGATTGTGGAGGATTGAGAAAATGACAATAGAAATAAAAGGTACTCACAAATCCTTTATAGTACTCTCTAATCCTATGGGGAATGTATAGCTTCATCTGGAGGTTGGAGCATACATACATGGAGCATATCTATCAATGGATAGAAAATAAATATGAACAGTTTGGGAGGATGAGATCAAGAAAAGCTTCATACAAAAGGTGGTACTTGAGCTATGCCTTGAAGGAAAAGAAGGACTTTGTATTAAGTGGAGGTCAAGAGGAAGTATATTCCAAGTAAAAATAGCAGGGATGGCTAGTGCAAAGGCATAGAGAGAAGATGAAGAGTCTTGTGTAAAAAAACAAAAACAAAAACAAAAAACCAAAAAAAACCACATTGAGTTTATATGACTATCAGGATATGGGATGAAGAGAAAAATTAAATTAAAGATGGAAAGATAGCTTGAGGTCAGGGTATACAGGGCTTTCAGAACTAAACAGAAGAGTTTATAGTTTATCTTTGAGGTAATAGGGAGCCACAAAGTTGTTTGATTATGGGAACGACAACATCAGATCTGTACTTAAGGAAAAACACTCTGACAATTGTGTGGGAAATAAGCTGAAATGGCAAGAGGCTTGATGAAAGGAAACCAGTTGGGAGGCTGTTACAATGCTGTTGAAAAGGGCCTGAATTGAGATGGTGTTCATGCAAGTAGATATATGTCAGTTGTGTTCTCCCTCTATGAAAGATGATGTATACTACCTCTAGAATGAATTTCCATCAGATTTTATGGCGTTTTGGGAAAGGAAGAGGGAATGATTGTTTGTTCATGGAGTATGTGGGTGGAATTTGGGTAACAAATAAATTTTATGGACAATATAGATTGTTTCTTTATGAGTGCCTTTTAAAAATTATTTTGAATAGTCATTAAAGTAATTAGCATTGGGGATATAGTGCCTTATTTTGCATCTCTGCTTTCACTTAGGATTCATTTATTGTAATCTGCTGTAAAAATGGTCCAAATGAAATTTTTAATAGCAAGAGTCAGTAGCAGTAGCATAGTGGGTGAACTTAGTTTGGATTATGAATTGTTATAGGGGATGGTGATGAAGTAGGGGGTGGGAGGAATGGGATGGGTGGTGATTAAAGCTCTGTTCATATGGTGCCAAAAATCTGAGTGAAAACTGAAATTTAGTAAAACATTTGAACATCTTGTGTCTTAGACTAGATGATTATGAATAACTGGGTAATTGACTCATTTTTCTTTTTAGTTTCATCCAGATGTTTGTCATCAGGTGGATGAAGGCTGTCCTCCAAGTGAGTGGGATGTAGTGCTGCTGTGATTTCTCCCTAGGACAGACTCAGATCCAAATGCAGACCCAATTCACTTCATTATGAGATGCTAGTGCCCTTTTGGGTAAAGAAAAAGACAGAGCTTAGGAACGGGCAGTGAGGTGAAGTTCATTATGTGGATGAATGCCCTCGTTGGGGCAAAAAGTGCATTTTCAGATTTGGAGAAACTGAGACCCATTCCTTAGCACACTTGTGGACAACAGGATCAGAACTTTTTTGTTTATAAAGCAAAGTAGAAGTTACAGGCTTTGAGTGAGCTCAGGGACATCAGATTAATAAGAGAGATCTCAAGACAATCCCTGCCACTTTCTTCCAAGAGGGAAATGGATAAATGCTTCGCAGTGTAACAAAAGGCTTTGGATCATCAAAGATGATGGGGTCTGAGCCACTGTGGGGTGTGCCCCATATTCATTTGTTCTTGGTATTATGTTTTAATTATAAGACTAAGGCAAAAAAACAAAAACAAAAACAAAAAACTAAACCTGCTTCCTAAGTCACATGTTCTGAGTGTCTCCAGGAAGACGCCATGGCAATTAGGACAGAAAAGGGAGTCGTGACTTCTCAAAGATTTGGTTAGACAACATATTCAGTCATATGGCCTGTGGCTCCTGCCCTTCCCTTCTCTGACATCTCAAAAGCTGGTTTCCATTGTTTTGTATTTTATTTTTTGCTTATTGTCCCAAGTATCTGTCAAATATTGGCCATAAGTCTATAATTCCCAGAGTTGTGTTTGAGAATCATCGTCATAGCTTTTCTCCTGAGAGATGGACTGAGTCAAAGATGGATGTATTGTGGGATTGGATAGTGATGGAAAAAAAATATCTGAGCCATAGAAAAGTCCCTAGTCTAAAAAGTATCCCCTACTTTATTTAGATTCTCTCATTCTCCTCCTCCTAGGTCCACATTCTGATCAGACATACCATGTCACTCCCTTCCTCTAAGGGACAATCTAAAAGTCAGAGGTAGAAACAGAAGCTGGAAGGTTTGAGTTGCAGTCTCATCTCTGCCACTTCCTCATTGCTATATATTGAGCAAGTCTTTTTGCTTCTCTCAGTTTATTTTTAACTTGGGGGCAATATTTGTACTAACTAACCTTCAAAAAAATCATTCAATCAATAAAATTTATTAAGTATCTACTGTGTGCCAGTCACAGTGTTAGGCACTGGTAATGCAAAAGCAAAAATGAAAGAGTATCTGACATTTAGGAACTTATATTCCTTTGAGGGACTAATGAAGTGACAGATGGGAAGTACTTTATGAATTGTAAAGCTCCATACACATATGCACTTGAATCTGGATAGATCTGTAGGATCTGTGATATCCATCAAGGGAACTCTCACCCATAACTATGAAAGCCAAGGGATGTCCTTGGGAGTCACCTGAATCACAAGGAGAATTTGAATCACAATGACAGGCTGGGTTGGATCCCAGATCCTTCTGACAGCTAGTTTAGTGCTCCATCTTATTCTCCTAGACAGCCTGTGATACAGTGGATAAAGGGCTAGACCTAGAATCAGGAAGCTTAGAGTTCAAATGTGGCTTTAGACATTTACGAGCTGTGTGACCCTAGGCAAATAACTTTAACTTCTTGTCCATCTCAGTTTCCTAATCTGTAAAATGAGGGTAATAGCAACACTTAATTTACAGGTTTGTCATGAGAGAAATGATATTCTTCCTTACCTTCCATCCCACTACCCCCACTTTGCCTTTATGTAATTTATAATATAAAATCTGCCAGTATACAGTATTTGCACCCATAGTGAAAAGTCTGTATGTATTTGCTCTCTCCTAGCAACAGAAAGTGATTTGATCTATATTCTTTTCATCATAGTGCTGAAGGTGAAAAAATATTGGCAATTTCCCTCCTTAGGGGACTTTACAAATCAGGAGGGACCCTTTTCTATTGGTTTACTGCCAGCCTTATTTGAAGATAGCATTAATTGTTCTCTCAAACCTTGAGATTCACAGATTCCATTGAGTCATACATGACAGATGGGGTTAGTAACTATAGACAGTAGGAAAGATAATGTTGAGAAGGAGATGATAATATCAGTCAATAAACATTTATATACCATTTGATTTGTTCATTTTGGGGTCTTCCTCCCTCCGTCCCTCCTTTTCTCCCTTCCCCTCCCTTCTTCCTTTTTTCCTTTCTCCCTATCTCCTTCCTTCTTCCTTCCTTCCTTCCTTCCTTCCTTCCTTCCTTCCTTCCTTCCTTCCTTCCTTCCTTCCTTCCTTCCTTCCTTCCTTCCTTCCTTCATTTTTTCCTCCCTTCTTACCTCCTTCTTCCCTCCCTCCTTCCTTCCTCCCTCCTTCCTTCCTCCCTCCTTCCTTCTTTCTTTCCTTCTTCTCTTCATGGCAAACATTTATTAAGCATCCATTTTACACAAGGCACTATACTATATCATATAAGGAATATAAAGATTAGCAAGACTTTCTGTGACATCTTGACAAAGACAATACTACCCTTCTTTATGAAAGAGGTGTATCTGCTCTCAAAGTGAGAGCAGAGAAGGCACAGAAAAGTCTTTGTTAAAGCTGTATCAAAGTGCCATGGGCAGAAGAAAAGATCTAGAGGTTCTAACTCTCAGTTCTATACCCTCTCATTCTCAGTGCTGTGCCCTCTGATTCAAGCATCAAACCCAGAGCCTTACCTCACCCTCAGCCCAAAGAGTGGGGAGATAGGTCCCACTATGTTATTTAGAGATACGAACTTCAACTTCTCTACATAATAGGGTTAGAGTCACAGAATATCAAAGCTGGAAAGGAGCCTTATAAACCTCTTACCACTTCCTTTGTTTTAAGGAGAAACTGAAGTATAGAAAATCAAAGTGACTAGCCCTGCTTCCAAAGACCTGTTGTGATTTAATGCATTGAAGATATTGATTCTTTACAAATCTTTTTTACCAGAGGCAGATGATTTCATTTCTTTGTTGATAAGCAATAGAATATGTAAGAGGACTATCTTTCTTGTAATTAATACACATATACACACAGAATCATACACATTGTTAAAGTATTTTGCAATGGTTTAAAGTGTTCTCTCATATGATCCCTACAACTGTGTGGTATAGACAGGATGCATACTACTATTCATAGTTTACAGATGGGTAAACTGAGTCACAGAAAGTTTAAGGAATAAGCTGAACTGAAAGTCAAACAACCAGTTAATAGTAGAGCCAAGTCAAGAACCAAGGACTAGAATCTAACTCTTGTTTCATTGCCTCATATAACTTTTCCTAACATTCCAACATCATCCAATAGAAGGCCTGGAGAGTGGTGAGAATGATTCAGAGGCTGATGAGTCCTTTTGTAAATGCTGAGTTGTTTTCTTTCCATCTCCCCCAATAACCTCTAAACATTGAAAAGAATATTAAACCAGGGTGGGAGGATAGGGACCAAAGAACTTGGATGGTATCCTGGTTGTCTTGGAGAAGAAAGGAACCAGTTGTGGGAAGATAATTAGACAAGAACATTAGAAAATAGGATTATGAGCAAGCATTAATTGATAAATGAATGGTTTAGGAAAAGGGGTATTTTGCCAACTATGATGGTAAAAGAATAAAAAAGAAGCAAAAAATAAAGAGAAAACCGGTAAGAAGAGTGGGCAATTTAGGAGGAAATTTAGGAGAAGGTCTGAGAGGCAGCTTTGTGTAATAGATATAATATTGGACTTGGCATTAAAGAATCTAGGTTCAAATCTCAGTTCTGCATAGTTTACAAGCCATGTAAATATTGGGCATATCACTTAACTTCCAATTAAGTTATGAGGAATTTGGATGAGATGATCTCTAAGGTCTCTTCTACCTTAAAGATTTGTGATCTTGTAAGGAAAGAGGAGTGAGGGAGAGAGGAAACTAAAACTGGGATTCTCCTTAATTTTATGATTCTTGATTCAATTTTCTATAGACTTGTGATTGACATTATTTGAATTTTCAAGATCAGTTCAAATGAGGTTGTTTCATTTCCCCCTAGGTGCTATTACTGAAATCCTGATAATTTTCCAGTATTATGGTCAGGTAGTCAAAATGAAGAGTTTTCCAATTCATTAGGTTTTAGTTTCTAGTACATATTTGTACACATTAACTATTCTTTTTTCCTGAGGCAATTGGGATTAAGTGACTTGCCCAGGGTCACACAGCTAGGAAGTATTAAGTGTCTGAATCCAGATTTGAACTCGGGTCCTCCTGACTTCAAGGTCAATGCTCTAGTCACTATGTCATCTAGCTGCCCCATACCCTAGCTTTTCTTTAAAAAAAAGTTCATTTTTAAAAAGTATAATTTTGAACAAGATTTAAAGAGTTACCCCAACCTATGACTTATTTTTAAGTTATTAAGAGCAATATACTAGAACAGTCATTGTTAATCTACAAAGGAGAGAGAGGAACAAGTAAAAGTAAATTTTCTTATTATTGACTTCTACTATAAAATATGGATTTGAATTTCTGTTTCTTCTCAGGTCAAAAAACATCTTAAGGTGCTATAGAGCAGGTTTTCTTGAACTTTTTCCATTCATGACCACTTTTTGCCCAAGAAATTTTTATGTGACTCTGGGTATATAGGCAAACAAACCAAACATTTATTTATAATGAATCATTATGAGACCCCATATGGTGTCACAACCTACAGTTTAAGAAACTTTGCTATAGAAGATCAAACTAATGCAATCATTAAAATTGGACTTTTTCCAGAAATGGACTTTTATTTCCAGAAGTAAAAAAAGAAAATCTTTTGAATTTGTGTTATACTTCCCTTTTGATTAGATTATCTATAGTTAAGACTGATGTACATCTATCTACCATTGTTCATGGATGTCCAAAATCCACTTTGCCAAAAATGTATAGATTCAATGTGAAAAACGAATTATAAAAGCTAAGCAAATAACTATGGTTTATTCCTGGACTCATTTCCCATGGCCTGGTTTCTGCAGCACAATGTGCTCTAATCCTGTATTTTGAAACCCATGTAATATAACCTTCCTACTGGAATGGTAGTTCTCCTTCCCAGTGCCCAAATGTTAACTTAGGTTATGCTCAGCAAAAAATCTCTCAACCCTATTGTAGAATATTGTAGGAGTATGTCCTATATGTAGGATTCTGGGAAATCATTTTGGAAGGAATAATGATAAGTCATAAAATCTCGGAGAGGGTGAAGGTGGAAGGGTTATCAGAGGCCATAGAGTCCTCTAAACACCTGATTTCCAATACAACCTTCCCACTGATCACTCCAACTTCACAGTTCACCCAAAGCTTCTAGGGCATAATTACTGCATCATTGAGTGGCCCATTTTATTTTTTGGTTTCTCTAATTGGTTAGAGTTTTTCCCCTCACAGTGAATGGGATTCTGTATCTCTTCTGTTTCCACACATTTTTCCTTCTTCTGATCCCTGGGCACTAATAGAACAAATATGATTCTATTTTGCATGCCAGTCCTTCAGATATTTGAACATCAGTATTATGTTCCCCGCAAAGCCTTGTTTTTTTTTTCCAGGCTAAACATTCTTAGTTTTTTCAGTAAATCCTAATTCTGTAGATCCTCCAGCTTCCTCCCACTTCTGAATGGTCTTCAACTTTCCACTGTCCAGAATTAAGCCTAATATTCCTGTGATCTCACCAGAACATAGCAGGACTATCCCTTCTTCTTTTCTGATCACTGCTTTTGATATCTTTCAATACAGCCTAATATAGCATGAGGTTTTTTTATTGTTATATCACACCATTGACTTATTATGAACTTGCAGTTTAGTAAAATCAGAAGATTTTTGTTTTCCCTTTGGGGAAATATTATTTATATATCCTCCCACATTATGTCCAGCAGAAAAATTACAATAGAACTAAACTCAGCACAAAGCAGTTATAGCCTCCAAGTCCATGGTGGTATTTACATGTAGACAATATAAGAGGAGAATCTTATGTTTTTCCACAACCCTTATGGGTGGATTCAGCATTACATTTCAGGACCACTGAACAAAATGACTCACCTGTGGATTCCCCTGTTCTTGGAAGACTTACCTTGTCTTGGTGCCCTTTCATTTTGAGTGTTGGAAAGAGAAATGTTGAATTTCAGGACCTGACCTCACTGATCCCATCTGAGCTATGCTGCTAACAGGTACTTCCATAGTCCCAACTAGCAAACTTTCATACTGATACAGCTCATATAAATTGTGTGTGTACATATTCAGATATATCTAGCCCAGACTTTATGAAGAATCATAGCTACTGGTATGGTTCAAAAGGATTTCTATATAGTCTTTCTCCCCCTATATCTCTCTCATTTATTTCACTGTTCCTTTTTCCATTTAGCATTTTTGAAAATTTACATTTCCCATCCATCATAATTTTTAAACCTTGCTTCAAGCCCACTTTCCTTGGGAAATTTTTTTGGCTAATTTAAAAAAAAGGATCTTATCCATCAGACTTAGCCCAGCAGACTACCTATTTTGTTCTTGCCTCTCTTTTTTTTTCTCTGTACAAGACATCAAAGAATAACAAGTATAAGGAGGAAGAACCAAACTGTTACCCATTTGCTTTCTGATGCTCAAGTCATTTAGACATTCTATATAATGCGTGGAAGTTTGTGCCCTCTAGCAAGACGGGTCCTAGAAGTGGAAAGTAATGGTAACAGGAAACAGGACCTTTACAACTGTCACAGTTACAACCACCTGTTAGGGATTTCAATGCTACAGCAGGGCCATGTGAATACTGCTTGAGATAATGAAAATTGAATATATTGTCAATGGCATCATCAATAGCAAGAGCAATGCTATTTTCCCCCACCCACAATGGTCAAGGGAAGCAATGATGATATGTGAAAATGAATCCATTCTCTTTCTCTTTTCATTTTTTTCTCTCCCTTCTTTCTCCCCTAGCTTGCCCAATCTCCCATTTCCTCATCCTCCCTCAAAAAGGGGAGTTAGACAGGTTATAGGGCTGTTAAAGCAATTATCTGAATTAGGATCTGGCAGGTTCCTTTAGGCACAGGTTGGGAAACTTAAGAGCCTCCATCTGCTTTGGCGATAAGAAAAAAGAAGCTGCTGGAACCTGTCCCTTTACAACATCAGTGGTTGAAGGAAGCAGGTGGTTCCCTCATTAAGCTTCCATTGCCTACAAAATCTCTGTTGACATGTTTGCAGAGGGGAAGATCCTGGCTAGAAGCACTTATTGCTCTCCCTTTCTCCAAGGCAAAAGGAAAAAGTGGGACTCAGAGTTACTATCAAGAAACTGACTCTGGTTACTATGGTTACTTAATTAAATCCCTATCTTTCCTCATATTCTCTCTTCCTCACAAAAAAATAAAACCTATTCCCCAACCAAGCTAGGAAAAGGATGTAAGGAAGAGAAAAGGGGGTAAGAAAATGAGTTAAAAAACACAGGATTGAAAGATATATTGAGAGGTCCCTGTGGTATATGTTGGGAATTTCCTAAATCCTCATCAGGGATTTTTATCCCCTATCTTTCAGTCCACTGAAGTGGAAATGGTCTTTCCTCCTTCAGAATTAGTCTTGGGAAAAATTGCTAAGCCACATGAATTTGTT
This sequence comes from Sminthopsis crassicaudata, assembly GCF_048593235.1. NCBI lineage: Eukaryota > Metazoa > Chordata > Mammalia > Dasyuromorphia > Dasyuridae > Sminthopsis > Sminthopsis crassicaudata. Next base: position 65,261,760 of record NC_133619.1, on the reverse strand, counting down.
TCATCTCTCCCTCTTCAGCAATCTGTCCTGCATACTCTGCTTTCCTGTTTCTTGCCACCATTTCCTTTCTGTTACTCATTATCTACACTGTGCCCCTGGTCTTCTAGACCTCCCTTAATTGAACTATTTCATCTTTTTTTTTTCTCTCATTATTCTCCAGACTGTAGCCTTTACTCCCACACTAAAACTTCTATCATTTATGTTCAGTACTCTCTGCTAGCCAATCCAGTAAACTATAATTGAGTTATCCCACCCATCAGATACATTTTTACAGGGGCTTTCTGGAGACAAGAAGTCTTCATGCCAAGGAATGGCTCAAATAGTAAGGGAAATTTTAGGCACCAAATCAGTCAGGGGTTTTTTGGAATTTAACTGGAGAATGCTCTTTGTGTTTTGGAAATGAGTGCTAGAAGTTGGAGTTTGATGGTACTTGTAGCTCAGGCAATGCTTCTCCCTACTTCCTAAAATATCCCCATCAAATAAAATTGAGGTCATGAGGGAAGCAGTGCAAAAGTAGGGCAATTTACTCTTCCTGTTCCTGACTAGAGTTGAGTATGCATTCCACTGGGGGGGAAAGAATTATCAATTTACTATCATTAATGAAGGATAAATGAAAAAGACATTTTATTTCTACATTCTTATAAGTTGAGATGCAAAGAAAAAGCAAAAAGGGGAGGGGAAGAGAGGGAGAAAAAAAGAGAGAGAAAGGAATGGAGAAAGAGAATAAAATTAAATGCAAGTAAAAGAAAAGAAAAGAAAATGCAAAGGCTAGAATTTTTTAAAATTTTATTTATAAATTTTTTGACATTATATATGCATGAGTAATTTTTTAATAACATTATCCCTTGTATTCATTTTTCCAAATTATCCCCTCCCTCCCTCTACTCCCTCCCCCCGATGGCAGGTAATCCCATACATTTTACATGTGTTACAATATAACCTAGATACAATATATGTGTGTAAATACCATTTTCTTGTTGCACATTAAGTATTAGATTCCGAAGGTATAAGTAACCTGGGTAGATAGACAGTAGTGCTAACAATTTACATTCACTTCCCAGTGTTCCTTCTCTGGGTGTAGCTGTCTCTGTCCATCATTGATCAACTGGAAGTGAGTTGGATCTTCTTTATGTTGAAGATATCCACTTCCATCAGAATACATCTTCATATAACATTGAAGTGTACAGCAATCTTCTGGTTCTATTCATTTCACACAGCATCAGTTGATGTAAGTCTCTCCAAGCCTCTCTGTATTCCTCCTGCTGGTCATTTCTTACAGAACAATAATATTCCATAACCTTCATATACCATAATTTACCCAACCATTCTCCAATTGATGGACATCCATTCATCTTCCGGTTTCTAGCCACTACGAAAAGAGCTGCCACAAACATTTTGGTACATACAGGTCCCTTTCCGCTCTTTAGTATTTCTTTGGGATATAATCCTAATAACAGCAATGCTGGGTCAAAGGGTATGCACAGTTTGATAACTTTTTGGGCATAGTTCCAAATTACTCTCCAGAATGGTTGGATTCTTTCACAGCTCCACCAACAATGCATCAGTGTCCCAGTTTTCCCACATCCCCTCCAACATTTGTCATTATTTGTTCCTGTCATCTTAGCCAATCTGACAGGTGTGTAGTGGTATCTCAGAGTTGTCTTAATTTGCATTTCTCTGATCAGTAGTGATTTGGAACACTCTTAAATACGAGTGGAAATAGTTTTAATTTCATCATCTGAAAATTGTCTGTTCATATCCTTTGACCATTTATCAATTGGAGAATGGTTTGATTTCATATAAATTAGGGTCAGTTCTCTTTTTTTTTCTTTTTTTTATTTATTTAGAATTTTTTTTCACAGTATATATGCATGAGTAATTTTTTTTATAATATTATCCCTTGTTTTCATTTTTCCAAATTATGCCTCCCTCCACTCCCTCCCCCCAATGACAGGCAATCCCATACATTTTACATGTGTTACAATAAAACCTAGATACAATATATGTGTGTAAATATCATTTTCTTGTTGCACATTAAGTATTAGATTCCAAAGGTATAAGTAACCTGGGTAGATAGACAGTAGTGCTAACAATTTACGTTCACTTCCCAGTGTTTCAGTTCTCTATATATTTTGGAAATGAGACCTTTATCAGAACCTTTAACTGTAAAAATATTTTCCCAATTTGTTACTTCCCTTCTAATCTTGTTTGCATTAGTATTGTTTGTGCAGAAACTTTTTAGTTTGATGTAATCAAAATCTTCTATTTTGTGATCAGTAATTATCTCTAGTTCTCCTCTGGTCATAAATTCCTTTTTCCTCCACAGGTCTGAGAGGTAGACTATTCTCTGTTCCCCTAATCTATTTATTACCTCATTCTTTAAGCCTAAATCATGGACCCATTTTGATCTTATCTTGGTATATGGTGTTAAGTGTGGATCCATATCTAATTTCTGCCATACTAATTTACAGTTTTCCCAACAGTTTTTTCCAAATAATGAATTTTTATCCCTAATGTTGGTATCTTTGGGTTTGAAAGACTAGAATTTTTAAGGGCCTAAGGGACCTTGGAGCTCAAAGAATCCAATTCTATAATTTTATAGAAAAGTGGACTAAAAGGAATGTGCCCTTCTTATGGTTACATGGGGGATGAATAATAAAACAGGATTTAATTCCAAGTATTCTGACTAATTGCAGTGTTTTTCTGATGAAACTCTTGGACAATGGTACATATAGTAAGAATTAATGGCCGAGACTGAGGAAAGCAAAAGCTTGCAAGCAACTTCCTCTTTAATGGTGCCAGTTTTGTCATTTGCTCAATTAGGGGTTTGGACTAAATGATTTTAAAGTACTTTTTAAATCTAATCGTCTTTGAATCTAAAATCGAAAGCACCAATTTAAATCAACAATTGGAGCAACTGGGGCCACAATAGATAAAGCATGAGATCTGGAGTTAGAAAGGCTCATCTTTCTGAATTTAAATCTCATACACTTACTAGCTTTGTGATTCTGGGCAAATCATTTAACCCTGTTTGCCTCAGTTTCCTCATTTGTAAAATGAACTGGAAAAGGAAATGGCAAACCACTATAGTATCTTTGCCAAAGAAATTCCAAATGGAGTCACAAAAACTCAGATGCTACCTAAACAACTCAGCAACAAAACACACCACAAAGCACATAAACCATGCACTTCCAAGGATAGGGAAAAGGGTAGACTTTGGTAAAAAGCAATAATTCAAGCTAAGGCTTAGTGAAAGCTGGCTATTCTTAAGAAATGGAGATTTTAGCTTTCCAGCCACAAAGAAATCATAGAAATGGAAGGTAGAATGTTGTATTGGTAGAACAAGTAGTTAGTGAACCATTTTGATTAGAATATAGAGAGAAGAGAAGGTAAAATACATCTGGAAAAATACATTTGGAGACAGATTCTAAAGGACTTTAAATGTTCAGTATCTGAACTAGGCTAGTGGCAATGATAATGGAGAAAAACAAGAATGAAAAAAATATTGTGGAGGGAGAAGGGACAAGTATAGACAACTTTTCCTTGGGAATTTGATTATGAAAAGAAGAGATAAAGATCAAGTAAAAATTTGTGGGATTTTTATGACAGTGTAGACATGGGTACGAAGGAAAGGAGGAGATAGAATATAAGAACAGGGCAAAGATGAGAAAGCATGATGAATGACATTGTTTCTACAACAAGCCTACTGAACAATACTGTCCTGTTGAATCAAAGGGTATGTACAGTTTGATAGCCCTTTAGGCATAATTTCATATTGTTTTCCAGAATGGAATTCACAACTCCACCAACAATGTATGAGTGTCCCAATTTCCCCACATCTCCTCCAACATTTCATCATTATCTTTTTTTTTTTGTCATTTTAGCCAATCTGAGAGATATATAGTGGTACTGTAGAGTTGTCTTAATTTGCATTTTTCTGATCAATAATGATTTAGAGAATTTTTTTCATATGATTAGTAATGGTTTTAATCTCTTCATCTGAAAATTGTTCATATCCTTTGATTATTTATCAATTGTAGAATGGCTTGTATTCTTATAAATTTGAGTCACCTTTATATTTTTTTAAAATGAGACCTTTATCAGAACTCTTGGATGTAAAAAGTTCCCCCTAATTTATTGCTTCCCTTCTAATTTTAACTATTGCTTTTGTTTACACAAAATCTTTATAACTTAATATAATAAAAATTATCCATTTTGTATTCCATAATGTACTCTAGTTCTTCTTTGGCCACACATTTCTTCCTTCTCCACAGATATGAGAGGTACTCTATCTTTTGTTCTTCTAATTTGCTTATAGTATCACTCTTTGTGAAAGACAGAAAATATCAAGTTGATGTTTACATGATTGAGAATATAATAGAAAAATCATGGAAATATAGGAGAAAGTAGCAAACATTACATTAATTGATAAGTATACAGTCATCATCAATGATAACAATAATTTGTGTTCAAGAATCTACACTTTCTAGAATGACCAAAATGGGGTAATACTAAGCAAGTAGAGACGATGGATAGGATCACAGCATAAAAAGTCTAATTGTGATTCATCCAAGTCACATAATTGTTAAACTACAACATTATGACAAAGAAAAAATTATCCAAGTAGTGAAGGAAAAAAAATACATTAAAATGAAAAATAACATCAAATATTCAAAGGCAATAAAGGAAAACCTTAAAATTTGAATAAAAGATGCATGTCAAAATAGTTTGATGATGATTTTTTCAAGAAAAAATTTACTTGAAAGGAAAATAAGACCTAAAAAAATATATTTTGAAAAAGTCATAGCCCACGAGTTCCACAGATACAATGAGAGATCAAATGTGATGAAATGATTTTATAAGTTCTTTTTAAAAATTAATTCATCATTTGTTTTTTCTAAAATTCCTTTAATTTTGTGCTTTAAAATCTCTCATTAGTTCCTCTCCTGCCCACTAAAAAGACAAGCAATGGAATATCAATAGCAGAAGCAAAGTCATGCAAAATATATTTCCATATTATCCATGTCTCAAAAAAAAGCAAGAAAAATAAAGTGAGAAAATTATACTTCAATTTACACCTAATTCATAAGTTCTCTCTGTCTAAGGTGGATAACTTTTTTTAAAATTAAAAATTCTTCAGAATTGTCTTTGATCAGAGTTGCAAAGTCCTTTACAATCAATCATCATTGCCATATTGCTGTTATTGTGTATAATAATCTTCTGGCACTATTTACTTAACTTTGTTTCAGTTTATATAAGTCTTCCCATGTTTTTTTTTCCTTCAAACTATCCTGCTCATTATTTCTTATAGTACAATAGTAGTCTATCATAACTATTTCCTGACAGCTTGTTCAGCCATTCCCCAATTGATAGGCATCTCCTCAATTTCCAATTCTTTGCCATCACAAAAAGAGTTACTATAGATATTTTTGCACATAGAAGTTTTTTTTTCCTCTTTGGGTATTTATTTTTCCTAGTAATGGTATTGCTGATTCAAAGAGTTTACACAATTTTATAGCCCTTTGGGCATAGTTTAAAATGTTCTGCAGAATGATCAGACCAATTTACAACTTCACCTACAATTCAAGAATAATAATAAACTTTAAATTTGTTACAACTTATAATTAAAATTTAATATTCATATTTGCAGGGGAACATATCTTAATGAATCATTTAATAAATTATTTATTAAGCAATTACTGTAATAAATGATGCGAATTCAAAGAAAAATGGTTAACAGTCCCTGACTTCATTCTAATAGGAGAGATGATCACTATGTATATATGTGCATATGTGTATGTATATATGTATGTATAGACATATATGTATACATACATACATGTGCACACACAATATACACACATTCATAGCCAAGATGCATACAAAGTAAGGCAACTTCATCAAAGAAGGAGCAAATGGCTGAAGTGGGGAGGAGTAGAAAAAAAAAAGCCATTTGTAGAAGGTCCTGCTTACGATGAGCTTTTTGAAGTAAGCAAGGGATTATAACAAGAAGATGATAGGAGAGAAAACAATTCTCCTCCAGCCTCTGAATAGTATTGCACTTTTTCAAATGACATATAAAGATACTTTCCAGCATTCACTTTTATTGTTTTTTGTGCTCCAAATTTTTTCCCTCATTCCCTCCCTCCCATCATCCCCAAGACGGCATACAATCTGTTATAGCTTACACATGTATAATCATTATAAATATATTTTCCATATCAGTCATGTTGTGAAGGACTTAGAACAAAATGGAAAAATGATAAGGGAGAAAAAAAATTCATATGCTTCATTCTCTATTCAGACTCCATAGGTCTTCTCTGGATGAGGATAGCATTTTCTATCAACAGTCCCTAGGAATTGTCTTGGATCATTGTATTGCTGAGAAAAGCTAAGTCTATTATAGTTAATCATATCAGAAATGCTCCTAGTTCTGCTTACTTCACTCCGCATCAATTAATATAAGTCTTTTCTGATTTCCTTCTAATTTTGGTTGCATTTAGTTTTGTTAGTGAAAACCCTTTTTAATTTAATGTAATCAAAATTATCCATTTTTCATTTCATAATGTTCTCTATGTCTTGTTTGATCATAAATTCTTCCCTTCTCCATAGATCTGATTATACACATAGATCTTTTCTACAAAACTCTTCCTTGTTCTCCTAATTTGCTTATGGGTATCACCCTTTATGTCAAAAATCCTGTAATCATTTTGAGCTTATCTTGGTATGAGGTGTGAGAAACTGATTTTTCACCACACTGTTTTCCAGTTTTCCCAGCAGTTTTTTCAAATTATGAGTTCTTATCCCAGAAGTTAGAATCTTTGGTTTTATCAAATAGGAGATTAGTGTAGTGATTTACTGCTGTATCTTCTATTCCACCACTCCATTTCTTAGCTGGCACTGAATAGCTTTTCTGATGGTAGCTTCATAATATAGTTTTAGATCTGGCCTAGCTAAGCTACCTTCCTTTAAATTTTTTTTCACTAATTCCCTTAATATTCTTGACCTTTTTGTTCATCCAGATGAATTGTTATTTTTCTACTTTCTAAAATAATTTTTGCTAGTTTAATTGGCACAGCAATGAATAAGTAAATTAATTTAGATAGAATTGTCATTTTTATAATATTAGCTTGGTCTACTCATGAGCAATTGATTTTTTCTCAGTTCTTTAAATCTGACTTTATTTGAATTAAAAGTGTTCTATCATTGTGTTTATATACTTCTTGGATTTGTCTTGGCAGGTAGACATCTAAGTACTTTATATTGTCTACAGTTATTTTTAGTGGACCATCTCTGTCTCTTATTGTTGGGCTTTTTTGGTAATATATAGAGATGTTGATGATTCACATTACTCTCCTATAGTAATTCTCTATATCTTCAAAGAGTGATAGTATTATTTCTTCATGAACTATGTTAATTCCTTCAATTTCTTTTCCTTCTCTTATTGCTAAAGATAACATTACTAATAAAATATTGAATAATAGTAGTGATAATGGATAGGATTGTTTCACCCCTGATTTTATTGCAAAAGCTTCTAGCTTATCCCCATTACATATAATGCTTGCCAATGATTTTAGATAGATACTGCTTATACTTTTAAGGAAAACTCCATTTATAACTATGCTCTCTAGTTGTCTTTTTTTAAAAAATGAGAATAGGTGTTGTATTTTATTAAATTTTTTTTTCTACATGTGTTGAGATAATCATATGATTTCTGTTAGTTTTGTTATTAATATAGTCTATTATGTGGATCGTTTTCTTAACATTAAAGCAACCCTGCATTCCTGGTATGAATCCCATCTGGTCATAGTATATTATTCTTGTGATAAATTGATGTACTCTGTTAATATTGTATTTAAAATTTTTGCATTAATATTCATTGCTTTAGGTATGCCAGCATTATATTTGTGTCATAAAAAATTTGGTTGGATTCCTCCAGCTATTTTTTTTCCAAATAGTTGGAATTAATTGTTCTTTAAAGGTTTGGTAGAATTCACTTGTTAATCTATCTAGCCCCGGAAATATTTTCTTAGGAAGTTCATTGATGGCTTGTTCAATTTCTTTTTCTAATATTGGGTTATTTGAGTATTTCTTCTTCTGTTAATCTGGGCAATTTTTACTCTTTTTTTGTAAATATTCATCCATTTCACATAGATTGTCAGATTGATTGGTATAGAGTTGGGTAAAATATCTCTTAATTATGACTTTAATTTTTATTGGTGGTGAGTTCACAATTTTCATTTTTGTACTGGTAATTTAGTTTCCTTCTTTCTTTTTTAAAAATCAAATTAATCGAATATTTATCTATTATATTCATTCCCCAATAAAACCAGTTCTTAGTTTTATTGATTTATTCCATAATTTTTACCTTCAATTTTATTAATCTCATTTTTGATTTTCAGAATTTCTAATCTGGTATTTAATTGAGTATTTTTAATTTGTTCTTTTTCTAGCTTAATCATTAATATCCTCTTTCTCTATTTTATTCATGTAAGCATTTATAGATATAAAATTTTCCACAAGTACTGCTTTTGGTTAAGTTTTAATATGTCTCATTATTGTTGTTCTCTATGATAAAATTATTTCTTTCTATGATTTGTTTGGCCTATTCATTTCTTAGGATAAGATTATCTAGTTTCCAAATAATTTAAAATTTGTCTTTTGATGGTTTTTTATTATGCACATTTTATTGCATCATGATCTGAAAAAAATACATTTAATACTTCTTCCTTTTGGCTTTGATTGTGAGATTTTTAAAGAGAAAGCAACTTGTTCAAATTTAAAAAGAAAGAGGCTTGTTCAGTGGCACAAAGAAAGAAAGGGATCATTGGATATAAGTGGCTAGTGTATCTCTTGGTGCACAGGCTGTTAAACCTATAGTCAGAGAAGACTGAATTTAAATCCATCCTCAAGCACATACTGTGTTACCCTGGACAAATCACTTACTGCCTCAGTTTCCCCGTCTGTGGAATGGAGATATCAATAGCACATTGTTTTGAGGGTTGTTTTAAAGATGAATTGAGCTATTTGGAAAGTTCTTTGCAAACCTTAAAATTTAAATAAATAACAAATAAATAAATTCTAGTTGTTATTGTTAATAATAAATGGATTAGGAATAGCAGATAGGCTAGTTTGGATGGATTGAATACAGGAAAATAAAGTATAAGAAGAATGCTGAGAAGGGGATAGGTTGTGAAGAGTTAAATGCTGACAAAACAATTTGTTTGAATCTAGAGTAACAGGAAGATACTGACGTTTAAGAATTTAGGTAGGGTTGATATGTTCAGATCTGTGTTTTGAGAAAATTACTTTGACAGCTAAGGAAGATGGATGAGAAAGAATCCTGAAGCTAATTAGGAACCAAATGCAATGGTCCAAGCAAGATGTATTGAAGACTTGAATCAGGATTTTGGCTTCTTGAGCAAAGAAAAAGAGATTAATTTCAGAGATTCTAAGAAAACAGAAATGACAATATTTGCTACCCAAGTGTATAAGAATGGTGAGAATGAAAAGACTTAAAGATAGTAAGTTTGACAACTTAGGTGACTAAAAATATAGTCTTGCCATAGAAAGAAATTTTTTTTAATTTGAAAGAAGAATGACTTTTAGAGAAAAGGTAATAAATTCTGCTCTGGGAAAATGAAAATGAGTTGCTTATGTGTAAGTTAGTTGGAATTGTCTAAAAATCAGTTTATAATATGTGGATAGAATTCATGAGAGATTAAGGCTGGGTATATAAATCTGGAAGTCACCTGCATAAAGATGAAAATTGAACCCATAAGAATTGATGAGATTTTCAAGTGAGAGAGTATATCAAGACAAGAGTGTCCAAGGCATAGCCAGGGCATTGCAGTATGGTACTACAGTATGCCATTGTCAGAATATAACAAATCAAACAAAAATATTAACAATAAAGATACAAGAGATTTGAGCTACTTATTTAGTGAACTGGAATTAACTAATATAGTCTAGAAAGTACTATGAAGGAATATTAAGTAGTGAATAGAGGGACTGCTTTAGTCAGAATGAAGTTGATCCAAATCTTGCTTCGGGCATGTACTGATATATATGACCCTGGGTAAATAATGACTTCATAATGAACCAAGCAGCTTTCTTAAAAACCATAATTTGTAGGTAGGTACTGATGCACTTTGGTAAATCATTTTTTGCAGAAAACTGCCTATGCTGATGAAATCATAAGGCTCTCATATCCCATGGAGAGAATCAAACAAGAAATATTGAAAAAAACTTTATTTTCATGTACAAAATAAAATATGTTTACATATATACATATGTCTGTATGTATCTATATCTAAACACATATATTTGTGTGTGTATATACTTACACACTCATAATATTTTTACAAAAAATAAGTCACCTATTAAGAAGAAAAAACCCTCAAGTCTTAAACGGCAGAACTAAGGAAAGTTTTATTTTCTGAATAAAATACAACACAATTTAATTTGAATAAAAATAAATTGAGTAAAAGCCATAAAACTACATGGAAATGGAAAAAAGAAAGAAACTAAGGACAAATAACAAATAACAAGCAACTGTATCTGGCATTAAGAATGATACCATATACAAAGAAAATCTATGGGATACAACCAATGAACTTCTTGATAGCAAATGCATGTGACTGAGTTTTTATATTAAAAAGAGAAAGGGAGAGAGAAGAAATGAATTCTTTTTAAGCCCAAAACTGCTGTTCTGAAAATGTCATTTAGGTATCTCAGGAGATCATCAGGACCTTTTCAGGGAGTCTTTGAGTTCATTTCATCATAATATTCACATTTGAATTTACAATACAGCAAATATCAACAGATTTAACCCAAATAAACTAAAGCTCTTTGGGATTCTTAAAAGTGTAAAGGAATCCTCATACCAAAAAGCCTGAGAATGACTGACCTAAATGATTTAATAAAGAAAAATAAGAGAAATACAAAGAAAACTCAAACTGGAAAGGCATGAGCAATATAAATATAATTGAAAATAAAAAATGAATAAAGCAAAAAATTGTGGGTTTTTTTCTCCTTAAAAGAATGGTAATATGGATGATCTATTAGTAAACTTATTTTAAAAGGAGATAGAAAACCAAGCAACAAAATTACAAATAAAAATAGAAGAGCAATAAACAAAAGAAATTAAGAATATAGTTATTAAAGATTAAATAACTTTCAAACCAAATTAAAAAATTTTAATAAAGCAAATTGTTTTATTAATTTAAAATTTTTGTTGTGAATTGGAAAAGGCTTTTCCTCTCTTAGATAATGCTTTGCACATTGTACAATTCCTTGCACATAGTTTGCAATTAACAAATACTTATTCATTTGATAAATGGAAGGAACAAAAAAAATCTTCTTGAAAAAGAATACATGATAAAATGGAAACAAAGTGACATAAAGAAAAAGTATTTATGATAAATATGACAAAACTTAATATATCAAATATATAAGGAAATATTAAATATTTACAGAGGCAATCCTTTGCCTATATATACATATATATATATATGTATATATATATATATATATATACACATATATATATGTATATATATATATATATATATACAGTTCTAAGACATGAAGAGTTTTCAGAAGAGATAACAGAAATTGTTAATCACTTGAACTACAGCTCACATTCAGGACCAGTCAAAGAGATGCAAATTAAGACAACTTTAATACATGACACATATTGCAAGAATGATAATGATGATGATTGAATCAAGCCCCAGAGCAATAAGTTTCCCAAATGACATCCATAATCACTCAAAAGGCTTCATTCTGCTTATTACTTCTTATTAGAACTTTAAGGTAATATGCTAAGCAGAAGAAATGAGTTTTTATTTCCTAGTTGAAAGCTGACATTGTCTAATGATATAATGAAGTCAGTTAAGTTTCTATTCTCTTTTCTTCATCTGATCATCTTTAGTGATGTAACAGATTCAATAGGGCCATCCTTTCCAGAGCTAAAGGTTAGGAGTCTACTTAGTTCTAGTATATGCCTTTAACAAAGATTCATATTTAGAGTATTCATTAAGAAGGTTTAAAAACGGCATAATTCTTTGAATTCTATGTCCTACTTTCTGCCACTCCATCAATTTCATTTTGTAAATGGAAGAAGGGTCACTTCATATTTTTTGCTGTTTTTTTTGGCAAACAGATTCATCACCATAGTAGTTAACTAATAGCTTTGTTCTTAGCTAGGTTTGTCCTTGGGCAGTCAAATTAGCTTGTTACCAGAGTTGTATTCAATTACAAAACAGTGAAAATCTGTGGAGGCAAACAAAACTCTACAGAAATCTTGGCATGAGATTCAACTGAGTCACATCATCCCAAGAGCATTCATAGATGAAATTGGCCAGAGGACAATAAACAGAAAATGGAACAAATGTGTTAATGTTTCTATAAGGATCTATTTTCCTCATCAGTGACAGAGGAATCACCATATTTGAATACTTATTTATCAGTTCCTTATCTTTACAAGGAAATTGAAATGACACTTTAAAAGACAAAGTTGGTAAGAATGACTAGAGTAGGGTAAGGACACACCAAAAAAATGCATGCTGGAGGCAACAAAATAGGAAAGCTTCTAGGAATTGTTTTGTAAGACATTTTAGAGAGGGGGAAATACCAAAGTAACTGAAATCAAGTTAAAGATGATGTTGCCAAAAATAAAAAATAATTAAGAGAACACTAGTAACTATCAACCCTTAAGTCTTTCTTTTTAAAAATGTTTCTGATGTTCTTTTTTCTTTTTAATATCCCTATCACTTTACAGTGACTTTACCTAAAAGAACTTTTCTTTGTAAATTAATAAGTCAAGCAAAACAAATCAACACATTGGCTGCAACTGAAATGTATGCTTCTCTACACTTCTATTCCTTTACTTTTCTGACAAGTTTTCTCAAAGGGAGGATTGGTGACTATTGTGATCAGAGTTCTTAAGTCTTTCCATGTTTTCCTTTATGTCATTTTGATTGTTGTATGAATTATATATCTGCTTGCATGTTGGTCTCATTAATTCATCTAAGTCTTTCCAAATTTCTCTGAACTCTTCATGGTGCTTAATATAATGTAATGTAATAATATTCCATGCCAATCACATACCATCATTTGTTCTGTCATTCTACAATCGATGGGTACCCAGGTTTTTTTCCCTAGTTCTTCACTATTACAAATAGTGCTGCTATAAATATTCTTGTATTATCTGGGGCCTTTCCTCTGTTCTTGACTTTCTCAAGGCTTGTGTTTAGTAATGGTACCACTGCCTTAAAGACTATGTACCTTTTAGTGATATTTTTTATGAATATGTTTTTAGGTTTTTTTTATTTTCAAAATACATGCACAGATAGTTTTCAACATTCAGTCTTGCAAAACCTTGTGTTCCAATTTTTTTCTCCCTCCTTTCCCCCCACCCCCTCCCCAAATGATAATCCAACATATATTAAACATGTGCAATTCTTCTATACATATTTCTACAATTATGCTGCGCAAGAAAAATCAGATCAAAAAGGGAAAAAAAGGAGAAAGAAAACAAAAACCAAGAAAACTACACGAAAAAGTGAAAATACTATGTTGCAATCTATACTCAGTCCCCACAGTTCTCTCTCTGGCTGCAGATGGCTCTCTCTATCACATGTCTATTGAAACTGTCCTGAATTTCAGTGATATTTTTTAAACTGATTTCAAATCGTATTTCAGAATAGTTACAATGATTTGCTCACTATCAGTCAATAGTGCTATAGCGTGTTTGTCTTTCTAAGGCCACTACAACATTTATTATTTTGGACTTTTTGACGTCTTATTAATCTTCTGGGTTTAAAATAAAACTCAAGAGTGGTTCCCACTTGAATTTCTAACATTAGTATTGATTTGAAGCATTATTTCATATAGTTTTTAGTAACTTGAAACTTTTCTTTTGAAATTTGCCTATTTACTAAAGATTTATTTTATGGAAGTAGAATATACACACAAACACATACATTATAAAACATTAATCATTACATATACATTACAAAACATTAATCATTAATTTAATACTGGTTAAAAAATAGAGAAGTTCAGACAAAGAAATCGAAACTATTTCTAACCATATGAAAAGATGCTCCAAGTCATTATTAATCAGAGAAATGCAAATTAAGACAAGTCTGAGATATCACTACACATCAGATTGGCTAGAATGACAGGGAAAGATAATGCGCAATGTTGGAGGGGATGTGGGAAAACAGGGACACTGATACATTGTTGATGGAATTGTGAATATAACTGGAGAATGATTTGGAACTATGCTCAAAAAGTTATCAAACTGTACATACCCTTTGATCCAGCAGTGTTACTTCTGGGCTAATATCTCAAAGAAATCTTAAAGAAGGGAAAGGGACCTGTATGTGCAAGAATGTTTGTGGCAGCCCTCTTTATAATGGCCAGAAAATGGAAACTGAATGGATGTCCATCCATTGGAGAATAGCTGAATAAATTGTGGTTTATTAATGTTATGGAATATTATTGTTCTGTCAGAAATGACCAACAGGATGATTTCAGAAAGGCCTGGAGAGAGTTACATGAACTGATGCTGAGTGAAATGAGCAGGACCAGGAAATCCGTTGTATACTTCAGCAACAATACTATATGATGATCAATTCTGATGGATGTGACTCTCTTCAACAATGAGATGAACCAAATCAGTTCCAATAGAGCAGTAATGAACTGAACCAGTTATACCCAGTGAAAGAACTCTGGGAGATGACTATGAACCACTACATAGAATTCCCAATCCCTCTATTTTTGTCCACCAGCATTTTTGATTTCCTTCACAGGCTAATTGTACACTATTTCTTTTTGTACAGCAAAACAACTGTTTGGACATGTATACATATATTGTATTTAATTTATACTTTAACATATTTAACATGTATTGACCAATACATTGGTGGGGGGGAGGAGGGGAAAATTAGAACAAAAGGTTTGGCAATTGTCAATGTTGTAAAATGACCCATGCTTATATATGGTAAAGAAAAACTATTATTATTAAAAAAAAAAGAAAGAAATGACTAACAGGATGATTTCAGAAAGGTCTGGAGAGACTTACATGAGCTGATGCTGAGTGAAATGAGCAGGACCAGGAGATCATTATATACTTCAACAATAATACTATATGATGATCAATTCTGATGGACGTGGCCCTTTTCAACAATGAGATAAACCAAATCAGTAATGAACTGAAATTACCCATGCATATATCTTGTAAATAAAAAGCTATAATAATAAAAAATAAAGGATGGAGACATGATCTCCACAAGCCCCATTTAAAAAACATACAGAAGTTAATCAGTGTGATAAATCAGATATATAACATACAAAAGCAAAGTAGCAAAGTAAAATAGTGTTTGATAAACATAAAAACCTCAGTTTCTGAGGGAAAGATTTACTGTTTGACGAAAACTTATGGGAAAACTATAACACTGTCTGGCAGAAATTAGATCTAAATCAACTCTATATACAACTCTATAAATCTCACTCTATATACAAAATAAACACTGAATGGATACATACAAGACTATTGTGAGGCTCAAATGAAATATGGCACATAAAAGATGTATCAAAAACAAATTAGAGGATCAAGAGAAAAATAATTTTTCTAGCCTATGAATAACAAAACAAGGGAGAAAAAGGACCAAAAGAGAAATTAAATGAATCATTTTGATTACACAAAACAAAGGAATTAACATTGCATATAACTTCTGACTTTTTAAAGTACTGAGTTTTAAAACAATTTTTCTTTTCTTCCTCTGTCTTTTAAAAATGCTTTATTATAAGGAATTGTGCCATGGAAGGATTTGGAGGAAGTATTCAAGAGAAAATATATTATATAAAAAGATACCAATAACATTTTTAAAAGAAAATTTTAAAAGAAAACTGCACATTTATATATATTGAACATTTATCAGTTAGGAAATAGTTTTTATTTTTATGTATTTACCTATACTTTTCCTATTAATTTCTTTTGTCTTATTTCCATAGCTAGAATTCCTATAACTATAGTAAATAATAATGGTGAAAATTGACTTCCTCATATTGTCCCTTATCTTATTAGAAAAATTTCTAGTTTTTCTCCATTACAAATAAGGTCAGCATTAGATGGTATTTATCATTTAAAAGAGATGCCCATTTATTCCTTTGATTTTTATTTTTAAAAACATGAATTTCATCGCTTAATTTTGGACATTTGTAATTATTCCTGTAAGTTTTTAAAATTTGTTATATCGGTAAGGTCTATTGTTTCAAGTAAGACAGTAAATATTAATTAACCACATGTCAGGCATTGTGCTAAGCACTGGAGGTACAAAAAGTGACAAAGACAGTCCCTACCATAAAAGAGCTAAAAATCTAATGGGCGAGACAAATAAAAGTAAAATATCCCAACAGCCTATATGTAGAAAAAAAAAATAAAGAGAGAAAGCATTAGAAAGAGTTGGTGTTTCCCTATGGAAAATGAGATTTTAATTGGAACTTGAAGGAAATCAGAGAAGCCAAAAAGTGGGAATGAGGAGTCAGTGTATTTGAGCCATGTTGGAAAGCCAGAGAAAATGTCCAGAGCCAAGAGAGGAGTTGCCTTGTTCAAGGAATATCAAGCAGGTCAGTTCTATTGGATTGAAAAATACATCAAGGGGAATAAGATACAGGAAGACTAGAAAGATAGGGAGGTGGGCTAGGTTTTAAAGAGCTTTGAATGCCAACAGAGGATTTTATATTTGATCTTGAAGGCAGTAGGGAGTTTGTTGATTAGAACAGTGGTAGCATGGTCTGACCTGAACTTTTAAAAAATCACTTTGGAGACTTATAAGGAGGATGGATTGGAGTGGCAACACATTGGGGCTGTCAAATTCACTAGTGTACTTTCTGACATTGAGTAATCCCTAAATTCTTTGTAAAAATCCAATATGATCAGCATGAATATATTTTTAAACCTATTGCTATATACTCTTTGCTATAATTTTATTTATTATTTTCTTATATCAATAGTCACTAAAGATTCTGATCTATGGTTTTCTGCTTTATTTCTTACTGGTTTTAGAAAAAGGGATTGCCTTTATCTCATGAAATATGTTTGAGAATGTTTTTTTCTTGCAAGAAATCTATGTGATTGACAAATATAGACATGTTTAAGATTGCACATGTATAGGTTGTAAAACTATATAGATTGCTCACTATCTTGAGGAGGGAGGAGATGAGGAAGGGAGGGGGAAAAATTTGGAATTCAAAATTTTATAAAAATGAATGTTTAAAACTATCTTTACATAGAATGTGAAAAATAAAATACTATTGAGAAAAACATGATAATGAATATTAATTTTTTGAAGGATCGCAATTTACTTCTATATTCACTTGGGCCTGGAGTTTTTTTCTAGGGGGTATGGGGGAGAAAAGGGAGTGGGTCTTTTATTGCTTGTTTAATTTCTGTCTGCAAAATTGTTCTTTGTTGTTTCTTTTTTCTTTTATCTGGGTATTTTTATGTTTTTGTAAATATTCATTTACTTAAATTTCAATTTTGTTTTCACAGTTGGAAATTATGATTTTCACAATTTCCTTTCGTTCCCCTTTATCTGATATGAGTACTTATTCATTTGTATTTAGTCATTCAATATTGTTCACTTTTATTGATAAAGTTTTGTCTTTTTTCTTTGAAAGCTTTTGCCTGGTTTATGAAGGAAGATATATTTTAAATTTGTTTCTTTTGTTAGTCTTATCTTTTCTTTTCAGAAGTCCTATTTTTATGTTTACTTTGGAGTTTTAAATTTTATTTTGGTTTTCTAGTGTTGTTGGTTGTTGCTTGCTTCAGTAATCTCTTCTTTTTCCCTTTTGTATGAAAATTTTTAGAGATGTAAATTTTTCCTTAAGGATTTCTTTGGTTGGGGGCAGCTAGGTGGCGCAGTGAATAGAGCACCAGCTTTGAATTCAGGAGGACCTGAGTTCAAATCTAATCTCAGACACTTAACATTTCCTAGCTGTGTGACCCTGGGCAAGTCACTTAACCCCCAGCTTCAGGGGAAAAAAAAAAGGATTTCTTTGGTGACATCTCTCCCCCCCCCCCCCAATTTTTGGATGTTGCTTTCTTATTATCATTTATTTTGATAAAATGATTCATTGTTTCTCTGATTCATTTTCTAACTCACTCATTCTCTAGGATTATATTATTTAGTCCTCATTCAATTCCAAATCCTTTCGTCTTCTTATTGATTATAATTTTTATTGCCTTGTGCTTTAAAAAAAATATAAGGGGAGGCATTAGTTTTTAATATCTTAAGATAGTTTGTCTTAAACTTTTTTTTGCTTAGTCTTCATTATTCATGATTTCTTTATCACAGTATTCATTATTATAATGAATCATGGCAGGTCCCAACAGTTAAACTGGCAATTTTTTCCTTTGATAAGAATAGCCATTTTACTAAGTTTTTTGGAAGTTCAAAGTCATATATTTTTTGAAGATGATGTCTATATGAAAAGATAAGTTGTATTTGTTTTTCAAATATTATATTTACCATACTATGTATCCTGGGTAAATAAAAATATTCAAAGTATTTACAAAGTTTTATTTGGAATAATATAGCAACCAAAATTTCATATCATACCCACCAAAACTAATGGCACTATGTAATAGCATACCTTTTGAGAATCACTACATTATGTGTGACCCTGGACAAATCACTAAACCCCAATTGCCTCAGCAAAAAAAAAAAAAAAAAAAAAAAAAAAAAAAGAGAGAGAGACAGAGAGAGACAGAGAGAGACAGAGAGAGAGAGAGAGAGAGAGAGAGAGAGAGAGAGAGAGAGAGAGAGACAGAGAGAGACAGAGAGAGAGAGACAGAGAGAGAGAGAGAGAATCACTACATTAGCATCTGACCAGTCTTTAAAAAGACATCTTCAAAGCTAAAGAATATGTACATATTATATTACATATAATATTATATCATTAATAATACAATTAACCATTAATCAAAAATAAAAATATATCAAATATAACATATACATGTGTACATATATTTTAAAACATATATGCAGTTATTTATTCCTTATAATTTCACTTAGTAATTGCCAACAGTTTTATTATATCTAATCACTCTAATTCACTCCAATTCTGTTTAAAGCTTTAACTTCTTTTTGGTTTAACTTTCTGAGAAATTTGTTTAGATCTTGAAGTCTAACTCTTGAAAATAGTACATTGAAGTCCCTAGCACTGATTGTTTTGATATCTATTTCTGCCTGTAGTTTAATTATTTTTCCCTTTAAGTACTTAAATATTATTACAACTGATGGATATATATTTAGTACTGCTATAATTTATTATCTAGGATGTCTTTAACCATACTGGTTTCTTGCTTATCTCTTAATCATGGTTAGCTTTTCATTGCTTTGACCGAAATAATGATTACCACCCTTGTTATCATTGTCATCGTTGCTGTTGTAGGATTCATCTAAAACGTATTGGATTCAATCTCACAGACAAACTTGTATTGTTTTAAGTGTTTAGTGATGACTCTATCCTTATTATTTCCCAGCCAAGCCAGGTATACATACTACTCTGTATTCTATAGAGACCCTAAAGTATTGAGGCATTTGTTCTATCATGGTTCTCCTACCATTAGCCACCAGAGATTAGTGCCCTTATTTCATTTAACCAATTAACATTGATTACTTTTAACTGGAAAGAGATGGATACAGCAGAAGAAAAAATGTTTTCCTTTCGAACTTGGGGGCACCATTTCATTCAGGGAAGGGAGGGATTCAGACTGAAATCAAGTTTCTTCATAGTCTTGGTTCCACCAAGTTCACTTCCAAATGTAGCTGCTGGAAAATTCCACATCTTAGTTACTGCTGGGCTGGATGGATCCTCAACGTCTCCAAGGTCAATAGACCTAGGGCAACTAGCTGCACCCCATTCCCAGACCTTCTGGTGGCTTGCTTTCCTGATTTTTGTTGTTCACATATAACATACAGACCTTTCCCAAGGTTTTAAGTATCTCCAATGTCCTTTACCTAAAAGCAGGAGAAAATAGTATAGAGACAGTAGCAATGTCAGTATCATGTGTTTTCAGTTTTATGTTAGCTTTGATTAATGGAGGCTGAGACAGTTGATATGTATGTGTGTGTGTGTGTGTGTGTGTGTGTGTGTAAAAGAGACAAACAGACAGACAGAGACACAGAGAGAGACAGAGAGAGAGAGAGAAAGAGAGAGAGAAAGAAAGAGAGAGGAGACACAGAGACACAGAGAAACAGAGAGACAGAAAGGGGGAAGAGGGATGGAAGAAAAGAAAGGAAGAGGAAGGGAAAGACAAGGAGAAACAGAAAGAGATGGCGAGAGAAAGATAGAGAGGAGGGAGAGAAAGAAGAAGAGGGAGACGGAAGAAGGGAAAAAGAAAGGGAGGAAAAGGGAAGGAGAGACAGAGATGGACCCTTTTTAGAATAATGTTTTTAATTGGACACAATAGAATTCATAGAATTACTAAGGAAACCAATTTTATTGAAATGAAGTTGTAATATTACTAGACAAGTTCATGGACTCTACAACAGATGGAGTGTACCACAGGTAAAGAAGCTCTGCCCTAGAGGAATTAGGGCTTAACTTGGAAACTTTCATGTTGCCCTCCTAATTCCTATGAGTAATTTCTCATTTTTATAAAAAGCTTTAAGGGAATGATGGATCTATATAACTATCCATCTGTTTATCTGTCTTGAAGGTATCCTTGGTGACAGTAGAAGGCAACAGATCAGCTTTCTCAAAAAGTTCTCTTTAGAAGATATGTTTTATTCTTTGTTACAATTAAACAAAAAGTTCAGAGAATAAATAGAAGGCCCTATTGTGTTTATCATTTGCTATTTATGACAAAATGACAGAGAAAATGAAAGGTATCTCTCATGTCCTCATTTATATGTTAAGATCTTACAGAATTTCTTCATGAATTCAACCACAGAGATAACTCTGTTCAGTGACTCTTAGCTAATATTGAATCATACATGAAGTTGGGAGCTATGTTATAATCAAGTGTTTATTGTTGACAAAGAGAGTAAGTGAGAGTGAAGAGAGAGAGAAGAATCTCTTCTTTCAAATTCCTTTCTCCCAAATGTACTTAATTGTATGAGAGTTCTCCTCTCTTCTCATCCACCTTATGCTCTCCTAGTCGCAATGAGACCAAGAAATATAAGTGAAAAACTATTTCTATTTTATTCTGCTCACCCAAAAGTGTCTTGATCTTCTAGCATCTTGTATAAATAGGAAGAATTCTGATGGAAACATTTAATACTCAGCTTGGTGCTTAACTACCACTTGACTTACCCTGACCATCCTTTATGCAGTCAACCATCTGTTTCCCAAGAAAAAAAAATGTTAGGAGATTATCTCCCATCCCCAAAGTAAGTAAATTTAATAACTGGAAAATAGTAGAGCAAAAACTAGGCATAGATGAGCATCTCACACTTTATATTAAGATAAGGTCAAAGTGAATACATGATTAAACATAAAAGGCAATACCATAAGCAAATTAGGAGACAAGGAACTGGTGTCCTGTCAGATCTATAGAGAAGGGAAGAATTTGTGCATAAATAAAAGACAGAGAACATTATGAAATGCAAAATGCATAATTTTGATTACATTAAATTAAAAAGGTTTTATCCAATCAAAGCCATTGCAATCAAGATTAGAAAGCTGGGAAACAATTTTTACAGCCAGTGTTTCTCATATAAGCCTCTTTTCTAAAATATATAAAGAATAGAATCAAATAGGTCATTCCCAAACTGATAGTCAAAGGATTTGAATAGGCACTAAATGAAAATGATAAATGTTGGATGGGATAGGAAAACCAGGACTCTAATGAATTGTTGGTAGAGTTGTGAACTGATCCAATAATTCTGGAAAGCAATTTGCAATTATCTCCAAAGGGCTACAGATCTGTGCATATCCTTTAATCCAGCAATACTACTATAACGTTTGTTTCCTAAAATCAAGAAAAAGGAAAAATGACCCACATGTACAAAAATAAGGATAATAGCTTTTTTGTAGTGGCAAAGAATTAGAAATTGAAGGGATATCCATCAACTGACTGGGGGGGGGATGACTGAACAAATTATCGTGGACAAATGTAATAGAATGCTATGGCATTATAAAAAATGATAAGCATGCACATTTCAGAAAGACTTACTTGATCTGATGCTTTGAAGTGAACATCAATACAACAATAACAGCAACACTTTATGGTGATCAACTATGACAGATTTTACTTTTCTCAGCAATGCAGTGATCTAAGATAATTTCAAGGGATTGGTGATAAAAAATGCTATCCACATCCAGAGGAAGAATTCTCAAGTGTGAATGCAAATTAAAGCATACTATTTTCATTTTTGTTTTGTTTTTTTCTTTCTCATGGTGTTTCTCTTTTGTTCTTCTTTCACAATATGTGTAATGTGTCAATATCTTTAACATGATTGTGCATGTGTAACCTATATCAGATTAATTTTTGCTGCCTTGGGAGGCAATATCAAAGGGAGGGAGGGAGAAAAATTTCAAAGTCTAGATCTTACAAAGATGATTGTTAAAACTATCTTTATATGTAATTGGAAAAAAATAAAATACTATTAAGTAAAGGAGGCATCTATTAAGTAACCCGCCTCATCATGATCATATTGATAGCTTCTTGGGATCTTGAGAAATATAGATCATTTCTAAAGAGTACAATAAGATCTTGGAAAGATAAATGCAATAAATGATTATAGGGTTGCTTTCTGGAACCTATTCTACCCTCCAATCACAACTACCCCAATAAAGGCATGACTTCCTTTGAGTCAAGTATGTCCTTGCATTACCAGATCCCTATAAACAGATGATTTCTTATTCACTCTGGTTCCCAGCAATGACATTTTGCCTGGCAGGTTTATTTGCTAAAACTTCCAGAAAACAGTGAAAACAACTCAAAGCCAGAAATGCTGTGTTAGAATATTTCAAAGCAAAGTAGCTTTCTAAATAAGAGAAAGAAAGGGAAGAGGAAAGATGTGGTTAAGTGGAGGGAGAAAGAGAAGGGGAAAAGAAGGATAAATACTAATTTTGAAAATATAAAATTACTACTAAGGGAGGGTGAAGACACAATTTCTGATGTTCCTCTCTACATGACCCCTACCTCACATCACTGTGCCCTCCACATCTTAGGGGGTTAAGCTATCCTTCCAGCACACTTTCTTGTAAGATTATTCTTAGGAGATTTCTATTAAAACTTCTCTCATTAATATAGGTCTACTGGAGGTCCATGATTTAAGTCTTTTATTGGTGTCCATAATATCCTCAATGAAATTAGAGAGCTCTAGTAGGAACTGCCCCCACTGAATCCCAGTCTAGTGAAACCTGGAAGTGGGTAGGGGGAAGAACAACAACCTTGTTCTTGAATTATAATCTGTTGGATATCCAGTTATGTGAATATAGTGAGGTCAGTAATAGGAAAAGACTGAGAAAAATGGATCTTTTTGTGTTATGAAGCTATAGACTTAAATACACATTAAACAAACAAACAAACAAACAAACAAACAAAAAAAAAAGTCTGTTACTGATTTCAGTTGCATTTTTCTTATGCTCCTAGAAATGAAAAACCAGGATCTGGACTCTTGGCTTGGAGTTTATTTATTTTTTTTAAATTAAAATAACCACTTAAGAAAGAGAGAGAGAAATGGAGAGAGTGAAAAAAACAACAGAACAGCTACTTGCATTCAACCTAAAACTTCCTGGCAGAAAGATATCTGCTTAAAGCTGGGAGTCTGGGAGCACAGAATTGTTGTGGGCTCTGTAGGCAGGAGCAAAAATCTCCAAACCATGTTGCATAGAGGCACATGAATGGATTCTCAAACCTCAGACCCAACCCTCAGCCTTTCCCAGATTTCATAAGGTTTTGGGCTGGGCTTTCTGTCTCAGGCTGAGACAGATGGTGTAATGCCTTTTTTCCCACTAAGAGCCACTGTCTTCTATCCAACGAACCTGTTGTGGGAAAGCCTAGAGCCAAGAAATTAGGGCTTTCATTTCTGAATCTGGACTCTGGACACTCATCTAAGGTAAGGTTATGAACTTGGGAATCTCAAGTTCACCAAACTCTTCTGAAGCAAGTATGGATTTTGTTTCAATGAAGAAGGTTGCATAATGACTTAATAAAGGTCTTTAAGAATATTCCCTTTAAGCTACCTGCTTACATACTAGAACTTTGAGATATGTGTGTGAACATAACATGTCCCACATGTAATCCATGTTGTAAGAATATCCCAACTTCTTAACTCTCCATAGTTGTGTTCCATTAAGTCTATATGACTCCATTTCCATTATTTTTGTCCATTAGCCCTGAAGTTAGCATGTAATGAGACAGATTGATTCAGGAATAGGAAGAATTGCAGTTAATACTGGGGAAATTTTCCTAATGGTGTGGATTTATGGGTTCTCATTTCCTGAAAGTCTTTAAAAATAAGATATATGTCATTTGATTAGATATTATAGACTTTCATTAAGTAGATCTTCATTAAGTAGAGTTTCAAGATAAGATGGATACTCCAAAGATTCTTTCTAATAATTATATTTCCTGAAGTGTATATTAGATAGTTATTAAAACATAGAGCTAAAACAAACAGAAGAAAAAGGGAATAGAGAATTTGAAAATTTCTGTCCAAGTAGAATATAGGGGTCCTACACCTTGTGTTGTATATGGTTTTAGGGGGGAAAGAATACATGTCTGATTTTAAGAACTCTTTAAAGACAAGAAAGAAAGCTAAAAATGATGGTCATATTCAAGCCCAACATAAATATGAAAATATGGCAATGTGATAAGTGACCTGGACAGTGGAATATTGGTGGATGAAAATTTAGCAGAGTTACTCAAGGAATTAGATTAGATTATAGCTAATCTATAGAGATTTCATGGAAGAATCATTTCTGAATTCATGTTTTCAATGAGATGAGGAATATTACTTGGCAGATGGCAGAAGAGCAAGCAGAAAGGTGATCTTGGAAGAAAGGATGATCCATGCAAAGATTTGGAAGTAGGTCAATTATTTATAAAAACTAAAAAATTCTTTTGTTTGAGGTGAGGTTGGTAGGCAGAAGTCACGGAAAGAACAATAGAGCCAATTAGTTAAAGAGAAAACATGATCAATGGGTAAGCAGTCTCAGGCCTTGCACTGTGTAATCAATTTGAAGGCAGCTAATATAGACCATGATTCTTTAAAAGTATAGTGATGAGATCAGATTTGATTCATAACACTTAAATAATAAAAAGTACCTTAGAAATAAATTCCTTATTGAATCATAGATTTAAAACTAGAGGTCATCTCATGAATAACATAAATTCAGAAAGATTAGGTGATTTGCTCAACCCAAGGATTCTAATTCCTAACCAGCATCTTTCCACAGTGCAACACTACCCAATTCCTTCATTTTTAGATGCAAAAAAGATCCACAGAGATCTAGCTTTTGCAAAGTTATTGCCTAGTTTAAGCCAAACTACTTGCTTAATATCACATGTTAAGTAATATTAAGACCAGAATCCTAAAGCTAGTCTTTCAGTCTAGTTATCTTTTCTTTGAGTAATTGAGGAATCCACTCTCATTGCCATGTGAAAAATGAAGTTAGAGAAGCCTCACTGAATTAATTCTTTATCCCCCCAATTTCAAAATGTCAAAGGTACATATTAATAAGTAGAAAGAATGTGTTTCAACAAATGAAATAGGATCAAGGAATTATAGATTTAGGTCTGAAAAGAAGTTTGAGGTCAATTAATCCTGTTTCTCATTTTATAGTTAAAGAAGCAGGTTTGGTGACAGGAAATCACTTTCTCAAGGTCACACAGGTGATAAGTAGAAAAACTGGGATTTGAACCCAGGTAATCTGGTTTCTAAACCAGTGCTCTTTCTTCTGTTCTCTGCATCAAAAAGCATTGGATGCAACTCTACATTATTCTTTATCCTTCCTAAAAGGCAAATCCTTGCCAACGTGCCATCCTCATTTCCTCCACGCTTCCCTCCTTACCTTGCTGCCTTCTTCAAACAATTTTTCTACAGCTGGTTCATGTGTATCTTATTGGTATTCAGCTTCTGACCAAGCTACCCTCTACTTGTGCTTCCTGCTCATTAGTGCTAAATCTCAAAGTAGAGGGGTCCTTCTGGAATCAACTATCTCCCATTTCTCATAACATTTTCCAGGCTTCTTCCCCACCCTAACCAGATGAACACAGCTGGAAAGACATTTTCTAGTAAATGTCTCCAAAGTGATTTTTGGCCTCTTTCTCTTTCTGTTACTACTCAGAAGAGATGAATGATGATGGAAATGAAAGGGTCAGGGTGGAGTTGACAGCTGACCTGGTGGGCCTGAATTTTGGCTTATACCTCCTATATGCTAGATAACACAAACACAAATAAAACAGATACACAATCAAACACAAATAAAGACAAATTGGATTTTATAGGATAGGATGGAATGGGATAATATGGAATTACATAAAATAGAATGGGATGAGATAGGATGAGGGCTAATTGTTGGCTCATTAGGAAGGATTCCTAAAAAAGGAGATAAGAGTTGAAGTAGAGTATTAAAGGCCTAAACTAATAAATTCACCTTAAAGTTATTTGATTCCTGCAATAGCAATTCCTTGGTCTTTTTATTTTTCCAACTTCTGTTTAGCCTTTTATCTTTAATGCATTTCTCTAATGCTCTAATGTTGTTATCTTGAATGTTCATCCAATGCTGTGTCAGCAGTGGAAAGTGTTGGACTTGGGGCCAGATTACCTCAGTTTAAAGCTTCCCTTTGCTCTTCATTACCTCTATAACTGGAAATAAATCAGTTAATCTCTCCCTGTGCCTCAGTTTCCTAATCTGTAAAATTAGGGAATAGGACTTCTAAGGTCACTTCCATCACTAAATGATGTTATATAAGCCATGATGTCATTGGGATAGATAATTCTGCTGCTGATACAAATTCAAGATACTAAAAGATTTTGAAAAATTACTCTCTGGAAAAAAAATTCTCTACAGCTGACTTGGAAGGAATCTTTCTGTATTTAGCTAAGCCAGTCCCTAGATGACAAGCATGAAGACTATCACCAGATGTATACTTAAAATCTTTCCTTCTTGGTAGGATTAACTATTCAAAAATCCAAGTCATCCCCATGTCACAAGGGATTAGAAGATAATAGTATCATTGGTGAGTTATCACTAATTAAGAAGAGAAAATATATCTGAGAATACAAAACATTGACCAACAAAAAAGAAGTTCCTTTTGGTTAATTGGAACATTTATTCCAGTTAGTCCATTTCAGTGGTCCCTAGAATGCATGATACAGAATCATAGGATGATAGATTTAAGTTTAGGAGGGATTTTAGAGTCTTGTTACTTCAATGCCTTCATTTTTCAGATGAGGCAACTGAGGCCCAATCAAATAAGTGGCTTGCTCAATGTCCCATAAGTAATAAATGAAAGCATAAATTTGAACTCATATCCACTAAGTCTAAATTGAGATCATCTTCCCAGCCATTCTACTTCACTATTCTTGAAGCAATCCTGCTTCTGCTCAGCTTTTCTTCTATAATGTCCATCAGGGTAGTCCAAGGTCTCATAGGAAGTATGGAAATAATCTTGTATAACCTTTTTTCCCAAGATGTAGCAACAAAATCAGATTCAGAGAGATAGGGCACACTTTATCTATGATCATTGCTTCCAAAGAGATCAGAGTAGTCTTCTACACAGACCATCTCCTTGGGAACATGATCTTTTTCTCTTTTACTTCACTCTGGTAACCTTCCCCTATTGACATCCCAAAATAAGCATACTTAGTCCACTCCCAAGAGGACAAAAAGTACTTTGCTCTAATGGGAAGAGATTTCAATAGGCAAACACTCCATAAATCAGGTAAACTACAGGTATTTAGCCAATTAAGGAAACTTCATGCAGTTGAACTAAATTTGATGCTTAGACCACCATCCCTAGCCTCACTCTTATATTGGTCAGTTATTCTTTTAATTTCAATACTTGGATCAATTTGTGTATTTTTATTAGTTAATTTGTTTCATTACTTCTCATCCTGCCCCCAGGCATATAGCTTAAGTGCTTTTTGTCTAAATTTTCCTTTTATTCATCAATTGAGAAAACAAGGATTGAGTTTCCTTCCTACACCTTTTCTTCTTTTTAAGTCATGATCTATCTTGTCATTTCTTTGTCTTTATTTTTCTGTTTTAGTCTTTGTTGACTGATATTTTTCCCTTTTCCTTTCTCATTTTTGGTCTCGGTCCTCTTTTGTGTTTACATTGTATAGATAAGAAAAGGGATGGCATGTGTATGTGGGTTTCTATCTGTCTGTCTCTGAAGAAACCCAGAAAATGTTGTGTCTATCTGTCTGTCTGAAGAAACCCAGGAAGTTTCGTTATAAGCAAAATGGTACCTTTTGTTTACAACCTATAGAGAAAATGCCACTGGTTTTAGCACGCTTAGTCCCAGGGAGCAGTGAGTCCCTGTAACAGGAGATCATTGTTTTGGGAGACTCAGAGTGCCCTCCACCCATTCAGTCTTGACTAGGAAAATATGAGTCAGGGGCTGAGATAATCTAAGTCTGCCTGTAGTGGACTAAGAGGGATGACTTGATAACCAGGTAGGAGAGCCTTTCTCTAATGTCCTAACTGCAAATAGAAGGAAAGGGGTGCATAGCCTGGGAAAATCACACCACATTGAAGATGGGGAAAGTGAGAATGAATAGATATCTCCCCACTCATTCTCAGCAGGCACTAGAGAATCAGAGACATGGTGTTTTGACCTAAATTCCACTTAGCCAGGTAAACAGCTGGAAACAGCTAAGTCACTAAGTCAATGGATAGTTTCCTATGAAACAGTTTGATAAACTCAGGGCCAAGAGAGCCAACAGGAGATTCTGCTACTGAATAAGTCCACTTTTGGAGCCTAGGGCCAACTCCCCCAAATCCAAAGGAACTCAAATAAGTAAATACAGCATTCTCTTATTATCTATTTGGTAAAAACAGGAACTGTCTTAGTGTCAGCTGGTCAACCAACAAGCATTTATTTAGTATCTACTGTATCAGCCATTGTGCTAAGTACTGAGGTTCCAAAGAAAGACAAAAGCCTAGGTGTGATCAAGTGAGTATCTAGCAATTTCTAACCCCTTCTTAATCACCAAACAAAGATACTACTGAGTATATACTTTCAATGGATTCTTGTTTGAATTGGAGCATTTGACTAAGAACTCTTTCTCAGAGCTCTTGTCTATACCTTCTCCAGAGGATCATGTCTGTTGGTCTATCTCCTATGGGGAGTCTTTTTCATTAGCAGCTATAGTTCTGAGATCCAACAAAGATTGGATAGGATTAGAGCTCAAATGGTAAGCATCCTATTTCCTATTCTGAACTTCACAGTCAAAGAAATGAATGTGGAGGACATGGGGAAGATCTAGAATAAAGATCTTGAGATTATGAGAAGAGTGGAATGTTCTTTGAGACAAACTGCTGCTCATTCCCTTACCCAGATTATGGCTTTTTCAACTGGCTTTTTACAAAAAGAACCATGTTGAGAGGTGGTCAGTGGGACAATTTCAGATGGTCCTATTAATGTTTATAGTATGACAGTCATTTATTTTAATCAAAGCTAATCATCCCTTTAAAGTCATTGGAAACTTTATAGTCCTGGAGAGCTTTCTTCTTCCTTTCCCCTATCACATTTCCACTCCCATCTCCCAAGACCAAAGAGTTTTTCGTATCTTTTGTCACTTTCAAATTTCCACGGACCAGTATCCTAGAGAGATGGGACATTTATACATTAAGTAGGGGACTTCAGTCTTTATTCAATCCAATCTTTGCATCATGTGCTATCTTGTATCCTAAATCAGATACAATTTGGTTCATTTCATGTATATCAGAAAGAACATAACAATTGGGCCCAATTATTGGGGATGAAGGATGTATTTCATTCCTACAATTGTAATCACTCAGATTGAATGTCTGGATCAGTGATCCTCAGACTTTTTAAACAGGGGGCCAGTTCACTGTCCCTCAGACTGTAGGAGGGCTGGACTATAGGAAAAACAAAAATCTCACACTCTATCTCCGCCCTTCAGCCCATTTGCCATAACCCTTCCGGCCGCATAAAAGTCCTCAGTGGGCCAAATCTGGTCCTAGGTAGGACTCCATCATCTGCCTCTGACTATTCTCTAACCTCTTCTCTCTTTTCTCCTTTAAATCTCTGTGGACACAGAGCTGCAGATAAGGAAGGACAATTGATATCATACCAATATTCAATACTATGAGTGATTTAAGGCCCTGGGAAGCAGGAGTGCATCTGAAAGCAACCAGGAGGGTAGCAAAAGAGCTGTTGAAAAAGCAGGATGAAAATGTATGCATCTAGGCCAGGGAGGTGGCTCTCATGTGTCTCCAGAGGATTGTGACGGGGGTTAGCTGGAGACCAGGAATGTGCTGACAGGCTGACAGAGATGGGGAAAGTCAGAAGAAGGCAAGGCATGTGGTTAAGAGGCCAGAGGAATTGACTTGGGTGGAGAGGTAGAAGTGCTGAAATTGGTTTGCTTTTCCTTGAAACATCCAGAAACAGGCCTGATAACAGGATACCACCTTCTTGGTAGAGTGTTGATACCATGGAAGGAGAAATGTTGATGATGGCCCAAGACATTAATATAAAAGGAAATGAGACTGGGGGAAATATAACCTAGGGAAAAAATTGCCTAACGGATAGACCAATTAAAGAAGTAGGATTTTTTTTTCCCTTAAGGGAAGGGGTGGAAGCTGGAAGATGCTGAAAGCCAGACTGAAACAAACCCTCATGTATTTTATAGATCCATCCCTTTGACCAAGCCCACACCAAGGATAATCACACTGATATTAATTTAAGTGGCTTGGCAGGAAGTTCAATACCCTTTTCTTTGATCCAAAGTGCTTTCCAGAAGTCATCATTCACATGACATGCAATTGTATCCCACACAAACATGGCAACTACATAATCCCAGACAGATAGTGAGAAGAAAGTAGGGGAAGAGAAAATGGGAGGGGATTAGCTTCTGTATTTGAAGTTACCCAAGAAGGTATTCACTCTTCCCATTGTACTTCAGCAATACAAATTTGAATGTAAACCACATCATAGGCCTGCTCCTTGTGGAGGGAAGACTGACAAAATAAAACAGGATGGAAATCAACAAGATGGATGGAGTTAGACACTGGGAGACTTTATTGATATTAAAGAGTGGGAGATACTGGAGCTGAATGGTAGAAGCTGCCGTTTACTTTGGCTGGGTCTTTCCTGGAAATGGGGAGGGAGAGTAACAGGATGAACTCTGGATAGCTCTGCCATTCTGCAGAGTCTTTGCTTTTATGGTTCCAAAATAAGAGGTCAAGCCCCCCAGCGAAGGTCCCCTCCCTTCACATCTGCCTTAAATTTGCCCACACTCTGCTCTGTGGGGACATCAGGAGAGCCAACTTTTCATTTCAAATCAAAAGCAAGAATGAATCTTGGACACCTTTATCTATGGCCCCCATGCTAAGCTCTATATGAGCTGCTGATAACACAGTTAAAAAGAGTATCTGCGATCTTATGGTGTCCCCTCTCTTCAATCCTATGGTTTCCCCTCTCTGAGTTTTCCTGGGCTTGTTATCACTTCTATTCCCTTCCTTGGACTTCTTGCCTTTTCTGGATAAACTGATGCAGTAGTTGGCAAAAATGGGAGGAAAGAGAAATTCAGAAAATCAAATTAACAGAGCAGCCTAGTCAGCCACTTTAAAGCAGAAAGTTACATATTAGGTTTGGACAAACTACCAAGTATGTATGCTGAGGAGGGCAAGGAGTAGAAAGAAGGTCCCTTCTAATCTTGGCTTCTTTGAGTTAGTGCCTGGATTTGTTGACCCCTGCCCTCTCTGTATCTCTAAAGAACTGAAGTATTCTCTAAACTTGAGAGTTGAAATCAGCTTACAGAAAGTAGAAGTGACATTAAGAACCATCTCATATATTTCTTTTTGCAAATAAGGAAACTGAGGCATGGATGGTAAAAGTGATTTGCCCATAGTTGTAAAAGTGAATTTAGAATCCAAATCCTCTAACCCTAAATCAGACACATCAGGATGGCTTTCAAACATTTTATGATTGTGAGGAGTATAGACCTGGGAAATCTTTCCTCTAAGATGCTGCATCAGAGAGAAAATGGAATAAGTTAGTCCCATTGCTGCCTGGAACGGTGGCAAGGGAAGGAAAGACATGACCTGAGGAGTAGATGATTTGTGGAAAGGAAAGAATGCAGGGAGGACTCTGTGCTTCTGCGACCCTCAGCACTCTGAAGCTGGCAAGGTCTCCAGCCAGACAAGACTAGAGACAGGCTTTCTTGTCCCAGTCCTATAGTAAGAGCTGATGGCACCACTGATCTGGAGACACCCGCTTGCTGCCCTAACAGTTTTTCCTTTTTGAGCATGTTTAACATTTCAAACAAAATAAAATAAATAACTGCAGTGTTTATGGAAACTTAAGACAGTTTTCTTCTTTGTCATCCATCATCTTTTCCAAATGGATTGGATCCAAGGAGGGGATTTAGAAGATGCCCCTTCTCTAGGAGTTTGCAGTTTTATTCTCTAATTTATCAACCCTGCACTGCATATACACAGACACATATGGATTATTCACACACATAGTTACACAACTTATTGACACACATCACCATATACAGGCTCAAGCAGTATACTCACAATGACAGATGCCCCTCTGACACTTGTGTCTGTCTCTGGAAAGTGCTGCTCCCACAAAATTCTTCCTTTTGCTTCTTGCCAGTTTTGCTGTTGGAAAATTGTAGCATTAACCCCATTTAGTCCAGATGGTTTGCATTATTATTAACTCTTTTATGACTAGACCAAAATATCATTTGCTGATTGAGACTTTTGAAAAGTTGTTTGGGCAACAAGATAAATAGGAAAGAGAACCACATGTTTATTACCGTACTATTTTGTACAACATTTGCATATCACTAATTTATCTTTTTTTGGAGGATGGTACAATTTGATCTTTCTCTTCTCTGTTCCTTTTTCACTCCCATTCAATCTCACTGATTCCCACTTCTCACAGTCTCCAAAAGGAAAGAATTTGATAAGAAAACCAGGAAGCTTATTGAGCCAAGGGAAGAGAATAAGGGAGAGCAAGATCACCAAAAAACTTATGGTACAGCTTTCTGAACCAGCCCAGAGTAGACAATTAAAAAAAATCTCCCTGAAATACTTTCATTTCAAGAATTGGGTGATGGAAGAAAAGAAAGAAAGAAAGAAAGAAAGAAAGAAAGAAAGAAAGAAAGAAAGAAAGAAAGAAAGAAAGAAAGAAAGAAAGAAAGAAAGAAAGAAAGAAAGAAAGAAAGAAAGAAAGAAAGGAAGGAAGGAAGAAAGAAAGAAAGAAAGAAAGAAAGAAAGAAAGAAAGAAAGAAAGAAAGAAAGAAAGAAAGAAAGAAAGAAAGAAAGAAAGAAAGAAAGAAAGAAAGAAAAAGAAAGAGAGAGAAGAAAGGGAGGGAGGAAGGGAGGAAAGAAGGGAGGGAGAGAGGAAAGAAGGCAGGAAAGGAAGGAATGAAGGAGGAAAGGAGGGAGGGAGGAAAGAAAGAAAGAAGAAAAAAGAAATGGAAGGAAGAAAGGAGGAATGAAAAAAAGCATTAAGTGCTTACTCTGTGATAAATGCTGGAGGTGCAGTTTTTTTTTTTTTTTTTTTTTTTTTTTTTTTTTTTTTTTTTTTTTTTTTTAAGTAACAACCTAAGAAAGTCCAGGTTTTCAAGCATATCAAACTGTAATTGGGGGAAGTAGCACATAAAAGAAAGTTCAGTATCATGACAAATAGAAAGGTCCAGAATTCCTAAGGTGTCATGGTAGTTCATTGGTTCTTAGGTTTTATCCATGGATTAGATGAGACTTCTCGGATCTTATGGTGTAATGACAATAGTAGTCCTGCTTGGGTCTTCCATTTACTAGAAGGAATAGAGTTGCTGATTTCAGTGTCATCCAACTAGTGTGGGTGATCAAGCAAGCCAAATGGGTTGTGGGCATCTGGTGGCAAGGTAGGGACATCGGATAGACAAGGGGGAAATTTTTCCACAGTCTGACTGGTCTAGGCTAGTTCTCAATGGGCTAGGGGAAGAGTAATCTTCATAAAGCAGGATGGGATAGTTTCCATGAAGTTGTTTCAGTGTATGAGGAGGAAATTGAGTTAGAACTTCTTCAGATAATAGTGGGAAAACCCAACATAACAAGGGACATTCTGCCCTGGGCTTCTAAAGAGACTTGTTTAACTTGGCTGACTATTGCGCCAAAGGGCGTTCCTCATTAGCATTTATGAGCTCATTATTAGCATACTGGAGCAAAGCATCAACAAAGGGTGTTAAACCTCCCTAGTTGGGAACTGTTGTGTTTTGTTGTTGTTGTTTTAAGAAAATTATACTTGGATGAATCTCTAGCTTTAAAGTATAGCCATTATTAGTCTCTGCTTTACTAAATAACAAGTTAAGGGAGTAGGAAGAGAATCAAATGGTTATATGACCCTAAGTCATCCGAATCTTTCCTATTTATTTTCTCCCACTGTCTTCTTTCAAGAAGCTTAGTTTCTATTTTCTTTTTAGAATCCTAGGATGTTAGACTAAATAAAAACCTTCCAGGTCATCTCACGGAGAGCCCTCATTTTATCTACGAACAGATAGAAACCAAGAGAGAAGATGGTTAGACATAGCCTACTATCTTCCAGCTAATGCACAGATGGGAAAATGGAGAAAATAAGGAATGTCCTGTTGGGTAGAGAGCATCATCTTTTATTATGCTTTAAAGGTCTCCCATTTCATCCAGGGCCATCTCCAGTTGTCTTGATCTATCTCTGGCCACTGGACCCAGAGGGCTCTGGAGAGGAAAATGAGCAGGTCACCTTGCACAGTTCTCCCTCACTGAAATCCAACTCACTTGACTGTCATGGTGTCACCTCAATGATGTCATGGTCCTCTTCGAAAACCAAAGGACAAACAACAATAATAGATATCTGCCTAAAAGTGGTAGTGACTCTTTCACTATGGTCACTATGGCCACTTTTCATTATGGTAAGAAGATCTTGCCAAAGAAACCTAATCATCTTTTAATTCTTCACCAACAAGCATAGGATCATAGCCAATTTCTTCTTGTCCGGCCAGCTTCTTTGGAATAGAATAAAGACAAATAGCATTTTTTACATTTAATCTGCCATGACTATTGAGAGACATCTCTCTTCCAAATGGAAACAACTCTAAGATTTTCTTTCAGATTTCTTCAATGATCAGGAGAAATGTGATAGCTTCTCCCAAACACCATCAAAGTCTTCCATATCAAAATAAGAGGAGTAATTTTTTATTATTAATAAAGAGACATTAAGAAAGATCTTGCAAAAGACCTCAAAAATCAGGTCCTTTATTTTATGTACATGATATTTTTGTATTTATTTACTTGTAGTGTACAGTGAGGGTTATATCCTTTATTAATTCCCATCAGTGATAAATAAATCAGTAGACTTTGCTAAATATTGATATTTTCATTTCTAACTTGATTTTTTATCAAGAGATAACTTTTCTTATGTTCAGATTTAAGTAGACCAAAGTGATAATTGTTGAGCCTTAGAAAGACTTGGATTGTGTTTAATTTTTGTTCTCAAAAGTATAACCTTCAAAAACAAGCAAATGCATTTTTGAATGTATTATCAAGTTGATAACTAATAGCTCATCCACAAACTTCAGTTATGATATTATGCTAGTGTGTATTGGCTCAACAGTCAACTTTTTGTTTATCCTCTCTTGTTTTACATTTATTCTCTATTGTACATTCATATGAAATTATGTGGATGTTTGTTTCTTAGAAATAAAACTATGGCAAAATTTGGACAACACACTAAAAAAACAGAGATATTGCCTTGCTGAAAAAGGTCCATATAGCCAAAACTATGGTTTTTCCAGTGACTGAGAGAACTCAATTATAATGAAAGCTGAGTGCCACAGAATCAATACTTTCACATCATGATATTGTAGAAGACTTTTGAGAAAAATCTCTTGGGTATCAAGGAGATCAAATCAATCAATACTGAAAGAAATTAATGTGGACTGTTCATTGGAAGGATAAATACTGAAACTGAAGCTTCAATACTTTGTATACATAATAAGAAGACAGAACTCATTGGAAAAGACCTTGATATTGGGAAAGGCTGAAAACAAAGAGAAAAGGGGACATCAGACAATGAAATGGGTAGATGTTGTCATGGAAGCTAGAAATGAGCTTGAAAAGACTGTGAAATAATGATGGGTAATGCTTGAATGCCATGGTTGTAGGGGTCATGAAAAGTTGGATATGACTGGAAAATTGAAACAATGACAACCCGAAAGAATAATATGTCAAACTTTTCTCTGGACAGAGATTTTGGTTCCCTAAGTTCTTATGTATAGTGCCCAGTAGGGTTAAATATAGAATACTGATAAAGGTTTTTTGGTGATAAAATAATTATGAATTCATATTGGTGACAATTATAATAGAATATTATAATTATATACAAATATAATAAGATAGTACAGTCGTTCAACAGGAAGATTAAAGTGATAATTCCCTCAAATAAATGTACACCATCAATTACAAGCATTATTATTATTGATTTTAGGAGGGAGAACCATGTATAATTTTGAGTCTGGGATGCAAGTAGCTTACTAAAAATTCAAAAGTTTTAATTCAGATTTTTTTAGGAGGAAATTTCACATTTTCTTTCAATTTAAAAGCAATGGGAGATGGATTGAAATTTTAGCATCTGTGTCCTTGAAGATAATGTAGAGATGGTTTCCAAGAATTTTACATAGTTCATAGATGGCTGGAAGTACTATCCCCTGTCTTCTTCCATCCTTATGTAAAGAAATGAATATTGTTGGTAATGAGACGAATAATTTTTAAATTATCTGTTTCTTTAGCTACTGAGATGTCCACAGGGTTATTGAATAATGAGCAAAGCCTATAGGTGATCAACTCAGTCCAACCCATTTCAACCCAAAACTTGTACTTCAGCAGGATCAAATGATTTCTAAGCTTCTTTGGTGATGAGCATCCCTACTTTTTTCTGCTGATGATCAACCAACAAATATTTCATAAGTGCTAACTATGTTCCAGGAACTATTTGAAGCGCTTTCTCTTTGCCTCACCATGTTTAGCCAAACTCACCAAGTTTCTTCTGACATTTCTTCCATTAGAGAATTCCCATCATTGGCCTATTATATTCTATGGCAACTTCTAAGTCCATGTAGCATGGAATAATAGTTCCCTCTGGTTGTTTAGACAAGAAGGCCAAACATGGAACTTCAAAGGACCAGATGTTAGAAAATTGTAAGGGCCGTCCAAGTGATAGTTCATATTTTGGTCCAGTTGAGTATTAAGCAAACGACCAAAAAAGCTTAAACAAACCTAAGTATCTTTCAATTATCTTTCACATAGCTGATTCACTTTGTGTATTTTCTGTAATGAAGGTTCTTTTATAGGTTGCATTTCCTTGCTGCTTGAAGTACTATTGGCCACCTCTCACTACTATTGGAAAGAATGCGTTAAAAGTCTCCTGATATGGAATCATTTCTTGATTTCTAGTTCCCATTTAGCAACACAAATGGGGATATAATAATTCATACTTTGTAACCTCCTTTAGTTTCAACCAGACAAATAATGCAGGGAACTTCTATGTTACTAACTTGAGTTCATGGCTTCTTGTTTATTTGAAAACTGTACTCTACTTAGAAAAAAAAAAATCAAAGTTATCCTTAAGTAAATCAATTTTAACATAAAATTGAGAATACAGAAAGTATGATTTTTGCCTCCAAACTTCGGGGAATACTAAGGATCTGTAATAAAGACTCTCCAAAGATCGTTGCATATGATATGACTAAACTACTATGTTTTAAGAAGTGTGTTGGGATGATGCACATCTCTCTGCTAGTGGACATAACAATACTCAGACACAGCACTTTTGGCTCTTTGACAGTCCAGTCCCATCTTTCTTTCTCCCTTTTTGCTCATAAGAGTGAGTAAATCATGTCTCTCTGGTTCTTCCAGATCAGTGACCAGATCACATATCAATAAATTTTAATTTTTCCTCATCACTTTCTCTCATGCATTTGGAATTTGGAGCTGATAATACTTTCTTTACAATAAACCCAATATGGTTTTAGGAGAAATACTAATTTATCTTCTTTACTAGAATGTATGCTTTTAGATGTGGGGTTATTACTAAAAAAATCTTCACTAAACTCTGTTGTCTCAGGAATCCTTATCTATTTTCTTGAATTCAGGCAATTATATTGATCAACAGGCCAATTCTTTAAGAACTCTAGTTCTAGGAAAGGAATTGTATTCTGAATCAGTGCTCAGAGCAAATGTTAAAATTTGCTTCAATGATGCATAATTAGGAAGGTAAAGCAGTAACCCCTAAATCACATGATATATTTCAAAGCCAGATGGAAGGATTTTTGGCTTATCTGCTATTAGGATAATTGTACCATTGCTCTCCTTAATTTTATGGATAATCAGAAGTTAACTTTATTGCCTGTATGAACAAGCAGAAGGGTGTAATGTGCAGTAGTGAGTGAGAAATTACCAAGGGAGCTTCATTTTTAGGGGAGTTGGGGCTAAAATATGTTTCATACTTTTCCTCTGTTGCTTGTCTTTTTTTTCTCTGTCCTGGATGGCATTCTCAAGACCCTGTTTTTAATTCACTTCATTCTTTGCTGATCACAGATGCAAAATCATGAAAGGTT
This sequence comes from Sminthopsis crassicaudata, assembly GCF_048593235.1. Taxonomy (NCBI): domain Eukaryota; kingdom Metazoa; phylum Chordata; class Mammalia; order Dasyuromorphia; family Dasyuridae; genus Sminthopsis; species Sminthopsis crassicaudata. The sequence goes on along the minus strand of NC_133619.1, from coordinate 65,222,944 downwards.
TGGATCAGAAAGGATCTTGAAAAGCCATTTGGCCAATTCCCAAGCTCAAAGTAAGGGAGTGTCCAGGCAAATTCAAATCTTTCCATTTTAAAAAAATCTTCTAAAGAAAAGTGACCACCTTGGAGAGGCATTAGAGAATTTAAGAGTCCATAACAAACTAGAAATTATACTTTTAAAAAATCAAAACTGAATCCTTGTTTCAGATAAATCTCTGGAGATGTGATGTTCATCTTGCCATTTTTTGATGTGAAATTGATATGGCAGGGGATTTTTGTCCATTTTGAAAATAGACAAAAACTTGAAGAGCTCTGTTAGCTAATAAATGGACTTATGAACGCTATTTCATTAAGTAAATATGTGCAGAGGATGAGGAGATGATGTTTCATTTCTTTTAAATTTTTTTTGTTTAAATTACACTACCCTATTTTTTGAGAAAAAATATATATTTCTCTGGAACATTGGAACCTTCTCTTCTCCTCCTCCAAATAAATAAAATATAAAATGGTAGATGATCATATGGATTTGGATATAATTGCATTTAGGAATGTAGTCAGGATGGGATTATCAGAATTGAGTAAGAAAAATAAGTATAATTCCATTTTCCTTTCCCCCCCCATTTTCTTCCCTTCTCCCTCCATTGTTTCACTATTGCCTAGAGAATACTCATTTTTTCCTTCTATGAAGTCCCTCTTCTACCCATTTGACTTTTCCACCCTCATTTGACTTTACAGAAATCTTGCTAATATTCCTCAGTTGGAGACCTGGCAGAAGTACTCTCAATATAAGGGAACTCAATTGCAGTCCAAAATTTCCTTTGCTCATTTGGGACTCCCTCCTCCTCATTAGACAGCCTAATCAATTTCACTTCCCACCATAAAACTTATATCCTGACAATCCAAACTGTTGCTTTTCATAAGCTTTTTAATCATCGTTTATACAATATCCATTTATTTCAGGAGGGAATTGTGTGGTTAATTTCAAATATTTTATTTGTATTATTTCTTCCCTCCCTCTCTCACTCCTTCCCCCCTTCCCTCCATTCCTTCCTTCCTTCCTTCTTTTGTCTGCCTCCCTCCCTCTTACCCTTCTTTCTTCTATAGAAAAATAATTATTTAATAATATTTTAATATTTTAAGTATTTACTACTTCATTCCATATAGGTATTCTTCTAGAAAATCAAATTTTACCCCTTCTGTGATAGAGTAGATGATCTCCTGTGAATTCCTAAACCAATACTCTTGCCATTTAATGATGAGTTGCTCTAAACTTCACTTGATTATTTCTTGCAGTTCATCACTGAATTTGAACTTGAAATCTTCCAAAATGCCAGAAATTTTACTCCCTTGGTGCAGTTTTTAAGAACTTTGAGTCACCTTCTTACCTTGATTGAGTGAAAGGAGAAATCTTTATGAAGAATGTTCAACAATAAAATAATGATAAATATAAGAGAAGATAGCAGAATCAGGGCTGGATTATAATTTACTAAATTTACCCTGAATGGATTCCTTTAAAGAAAGCTTGTGGTTGTTTTGCAAAACCTTTTGGGCAGAATAAACTATGATAAACAATTTCTTCCATCATGGGATCATGCCTGAGATTGAGCGTGCTGGGCAGATCTCCCTCCCCATCCCCCCTAACCTATAACAATCTAGGAAATAGTGAAATTAAAAGAAGGCCCACATCCCTTCCCCCCATTTTTGACCTCAAAAATAAGGAAATAAATTGGATTTTCATCTTTTAAGATTTTCTCTGACACTTCCAGTTCATAGCTAACCCACACAGGACAGTGGGAGCATAGCTATTCAATCTACTTCCATATTCAAAGATGACTTTCTTGGACTGAATGAATTGGGGCTCTCCTATTCTCAAAAATTTCTAAGCAAGAAAATGTCACATCTTCCTCAATCACATGGTCACAGTAATGACAATGTCTCATTTAATGTCCATTTCATTTTAACAACTTTGATTACATAAAATATTTTAAAATTCACAAATAAAACCACTAGAGCTAAGATTAGAATGGAAAAGGGAAAAAAAATCATTTGTAGCACATTTCTTTTATCAAGGTCTAATTTCCAAGATATGTGAAAGATTGATTCAAATTTAGTAAAGTAACACTATTTCTGATTGATAAACGGTGAAAGGATGTGAACAGGATGTGAATAGGCAGTTTTCAGAGGAAGAAATTAAAGCTGTTGACAATCATGAAAAAAATGCTATAAATCATCAATCATTGAAGAAAGTGAAGTTAGAGCAATCCAGATTCCATTTTGTACCATCAGAACAACAAAGATGAATAAAATGGAACCTGCCAAATTTTAGATAAATTGTAGGAAAACAAGCCCATGAATGCACTATTCTCATGGAGCTGTGTATTGGTCTAGCCATTTTGGAAAACAATTTGGAATTATGCTTTGAAAATCATGAAATTATCTATGAACTTTGACTCAGCAATATAACTATTAGGCCTTTCTGCCAAAAAAAGATTAAAAGGACTTATACATGTATCCATATACATAAGTATATGTATGCATTCTTAGATCTTTTTGTAGTAGCAAAAAAAATAGAACTTTTATTTGGGGAATGACTAAACAAATGTTGATACTTAAATATAATGAAAAGGCTTTCGTACTGTAATGAATGATCAATGAGAGATTTCAGAGAAACCTGGAAAGACTTGCATGAATTAATACAGTGATATGAATGGAACCTGGAAAATGATTTATACAGTAAAACAATTTAGGAAATATGAACACCTTTGAAATCCTCAAGAAGTCTGATTAATGCAGATTCTAGAGATCTGATAATAAAATATACTATCCACTTTTTGGCAATGGGGTGATGGAAATGGCACTGGAGACAAAAATGTTTGGATCTGGCCAATGAGAGAATTTGTTATGCATGTTCATAGTAAGAGTTTTGTTTTTCTTTTCTTTCTTATTTTCAGTGATGAGAAAGAGAGGGAAGTATGTTAATTGAGGGGAAAAAGGCAAACTTGTAAAAAACTTCCATTTTTCTGAATTATAGGAAACTTTAATTAAATGAACTAAAAGGAAAACTTCTAGCAGCTAGGTAGATAACTATAAGGGAAGGTAGATAAAACTTTGATAACTAGACTTAAATCCCGTATCATGACACTTTTTCTCTAAAGAATATCATCTCTTCAAATCCATGTGTGCATCTGATAGTTCTAGATGTCTCTCTCTGTGTTTCTCTGTCTCTCTCTGTCTCTTTGTCTCTCTGTTTCTTTCTCTGTCTGTCTCTCTCTGTATCTCTCTGTGTCTTTCTTTAGATCTTTTTTCAAGCATCTAAAGATGGGTACTGAGGGAAAGATATCTTCATAAATTCAGGTTATGCTCATCCTAGGGTATTCACTTTCTATTTTCTGAATATGATTTCTCCAAATCTATGGAAAATAACTGTGTTTATATGCATATATGCATATGTTCACATAAACATACATATACATTCATGGATAAAGAATATATGGATATAGAAGAATCCCCAATTAATCTAATGGGTTCTGATAGGAAATACTGTCTTTAAGGTCCAACGCAAATATTTTCTACTGCCATGTGTTCTATTGTAACTAACTAATACTTTCTCCAGTTGTGGGGACAGGGAATAAAGGGGTAGCCTTGCTGCAGTGAGGGCCCATTTGAGATAAGATTTAACAATTATCATGATTTGACTTTCTCTAACCACATTCAGCAGCATGTTACCAAAGCAAAGGAAACCCATGGTGGGAATCTTTCAGGTCTAGTAAAATGTGAGTGGTGTTAGGATCAGGAAAATGGATTCCATGAGAATAAAATAATTCAGATAAGCTATTAGAGCATTGGGAAGAAAAAAGAGTATTTGCAAAATAGGAGTGATTGTCCAGTAAAATACTGGAGAGCATAGGAGTTATAAATTACAAAGGACAAATAATAGTTTTAGGATAAATAAATCATAGAGAAAGTGGGACTGATGGGAGATTGTAATCAGATAAAGAAATTTCAGCATGCATGTGGAATTGTTGTGGGGAATAGCAGTCTATATCTTGTGAATGTGATCCCCTATGTCTATAGCTGATGCAAAATGGAGGAGTGGGTCATGAGAAATAAGTAGATTGAGGAACTGGAAAGTGGGCATTTGAAAGAGCATTTCAATGTATGTTGAAAAGCTTTACAGCAGGACAGGACCTGGGTAGAGAAAGAGACTCTCAAGAAGAGATTAGATTCATTGAGAAAGGTTAGCAACCACTGAGATCTGGATTGAGAGATAAATTTGAAGTGAATGATCCTCAAAGGAGAGGTTCCTGAGTGAAGGAAACATGAAAAGAATGGGGAGAAAGGAGTGTTCTAATGCTAACTTCTGGACCAGTGAGTATAGAGGAAGGAAGGAGGGTAAGGCAGAAAAATATAGTACTGAATTGAACTACTTTGTGTAGAGCATGACATTAAGACCTAAGAAAGATTCAGTTTTGAAAAAAAATATACAGAATTGATCTCTGTTCTTTTAGACCTTACAGTATTATTATGGATATGACTACAAAAATAATTGTGAAAAAAATTATAGAGAAGTGATTAAGAGAAACTGTCTAATGTTTGCCAAAGAGTAACACTGCTATAAACTCTTCAATTAAAGTGAAATAAATAGGAGTAGGACAGTAGAAAGAGCCGTAGAACAAGAATACAGGAGATTGAGAAAACTATTTATCAAGCTTGACACTTTGTTCCTAAACTACTGTACAATTTGCTTCTTGCTAGATGCTTTGAGGTTATTTATTTAGTCTTATTTTTGGTGATTCCTGATTTTGAACCAAATTTCAGATACTACTTATCATCTCTGACCCCTTAGTTCACATCCCCTATATCTTGGCCTTATTCATACAGTTCTAAGTTTCTATAAGGAATTATTTCAATTCAATTCAAAAATCTTCAATTTCCCTCATCCCCCATCCTTAAATTGAAGAAGATTACCAAATTGGTAATTAACACCATGCACTGCACTCATCCACTGGCATCTTAACTCCAGTCCCAACTTTTATCTTAAATTTAATTTATTCTTTTGGCTTCCTTCCTTTCCCCAAAATAAGCAAGGGAGAAAAGTAAGAGCAACTCAGAGACATAGGATCATTCATAACGCAGTATAAGTATCCTCCTGGATGAGTTTTAGGTTGAGATATGATTGAAAACATAGACAGAAGAGAAGGAATGAAGAAGGGTAAGGTGGAATGTAGAAGAGAGAGATGGGAAGAGAGAGACACAGAGAGAGAGAGATGAGAGAGAAAGAAGAGAGAGAGAAAGAAAGGAAGAGAGAAGGGGAGAGAGAGGGATGGAAAGAGGGAGGAAGGGAAGGAGGAAAAGAGAGCAACAGAGACAGAAAGACAGAGAAAGGAAGGGAAAGAAGTGGAGGAGAGAGAGAGAAAGAAAAAGGGGGGAAAGAGGGACAGAGAGAAACAGACAAACAGAAAAAGAGAGAAAGAGACATTGACAGAAACACACAAGGGGAAACAGAGACAAAGAAAGATACAGAATCACTGACAGAGATATAGAGAGAGACAGATATATAGACAGAGATATAGACAGAGACAAAGAGAGGAGAGAGACAGAAAGACAGAGAAAGGGAGGAAGGGAGAGAGAGGGGCACCCACAGAGATCTTAACAGAGAGACACACAGAAACTGACAGAGACAGACAAAGAAACAGAGACATAGACAGAGGTAGATATTTATTTTTTTCAGTTTTTGAATTTTGATGGTTTCTTAGCCAGACCCTGTCTAGATTTGCAATAGTTTGTCTTTGGCTATCTAGAAGCTAGTTTAAAGAGTAAACTTAGGTTGACCCTTCACTTTCACATGTGTGTATGTGATTGAGTGAGTTGGGTAAGCAGAAAAAAAAAAAAAAAAAAAAAAAAACTTGATTAGGGAAAGGGGAAGCAGGGATCAGGGAGACTAGGTTTTATAGTTTCTTTACTGTTATCAGTGTGTGTTGTATGTGTGTGTGTGTGTACTTGTGTGTTTCCACTCAATTTGTACCAGGTGGGGTGATGTCACAGGGACCCTGTTGGCCAGAGCTGTAGCTCCATGGAGAACCGATTTCCCCTGGAAACTGTATACTCAGGTGCAAGCTGGCGGGTCTGAGGGGTCTGAGGTCATCACTGAGCCGCCAGCCAAGATATTCCAGACCCAAGCTGTTGCTTCCTTCTCTGGCCCCTTGGTCATACATGGCTCTCCTGAGGCTAGGCCATGAGCAAGTCAAAAGTGCACAGGAATGGAATGAATTATCTTTGGAGACCAGTAAGCCCCAGTAAGCCAAGCACTGTCTTTCTTCTCAGAAAAGATGAATATCTTTTCCTTGTTCCCTTGGTCTGTTGGCTGGCTGAATGAGCCTGGGAGGTAGATTTCTTCATGACCAGACGTAAGAGACTTCTTCAGAAAAGCTGAGATGAGACAAGTCATCCTGGAGAAGACCACAACACTTCCCCCTCCTGCTTTGTTTTAAACATCTGTTGGCTATTGGATTCATCAGGAATCAAATATCTTTTGCTTCCAAATAAATACACAGAAAATAGGCTTGGGGCCAGGTAGGAAAGGGAGGGGGGTAGGAAGGTGATGGTGGAAAAAGAGGGAAAAGGGTATAAGGGATCTTTAAGGTATCAGAATACCACAGGCTCTTAATCCTTGTAAGGAAACTGAGAAGTCCTCTTATTTATTCTCCCTGCATCCAACCAATCAAAAAGCATTTATGAGCTTGGCACTGTGGGGTGCACACACAGTATCAGATATGCTCCCAGCCATCAAAGAGCTGAAAATCCTTTTTGACTAGATAAAGTATATCATTATAAAGTTTATAAAGATAAAGAGTTCATAAAAGGAAAACATTAAGAAGTTCAGTTCAATTCACCAAATTTCTTAAGCACCCTATTTATTACATATAAGACAGGGGTTATAAAGATAAAATGAAATAATCACTGTCTTCAAGAAGTCAACATTTTGCTGAGAGTAATATGTACAAAGATAATAACAAAGGGGTGACAACATAGACAATGGGGTTTATTAAGGAATAGGTCACAGGTGCCACTTATTACTGGTGTTTTCCTCCTGATATCTTGTATATTTTTGCTTTTGTTTGAAAGTTGTTCCTTCCCCACCCCCAGCCATTAAATTGTAAGAACAGGGACTTTTTGTTTATTTTTACTTTTTTGCCTTTCTTTGTATCCCTAGGGCTTAGCACAATGCCTGACACATAAGAAAGGCTTTAATAAAATGCTTGTTGACCAATTGACAAAAAAGGTTGTAACTGGACTGAAGAATGAAAAACAGATAGGGATCCTGAGAGATAAAGTTAAGAAGGGAGTACATGTTAAATCTAATGGTTTATGCAAGTTCATGGAAGGATTTAAGATATGTGGAGTTTGAAGAAGAACTATTAAAACAGCTTGACTAGAATATGCAATTTAGGGGGGAAAAAAGGCTGAAAAGATTGATTGGAATCCTAATATGATTATCTTTTGACCTGGTAGGGACTTAGATTTTATCCTTGAGACAACAGGGAAGTACTGAATATTTTTGAAAAAGAGAGGAAGGAGGAGAAAAGTCTTACTTTTAGATAGAAAGGTAGTGAGGTAGAAAGTTTTAAGGATAAACTCACATCAACTTATGTAGGACTTTTAGAATTCCTGAAGGTTAAGATATATTTGAATTGTTCCAAGTAGACAAGAAATGAAAACATCTAAGATGTTTCAGGCATGCTGAGAATAAAAGTATTGGAGATGTGTAGACTCTGAAATCTAAGTTTCTTTAAAAATTTCACCACCATTATTAGAGCTTCTGCTCTTTCTCCTCAGTTCTCTCTAGTTCTCTAAAAGTTACAATGGACTGGGTATGCAGGAATGAAAAAGAGAGAAGATCAAAGAGCCAGGAAATAAAAGGGGGGAGTTGGTCAAAAAATGTGAACAGGGAGTTTTCAGATGAAGAAATCAAAGTTATCTATAGATATATGAAGAAATGAACTAAATCACTTTTGATTAGAGAAATGCAAATAAAAGCAATTCTGAGCCACTTCACTCCCATCAGATTGTCTAATATGACAAAAAAGAAAAGGATAAATGTTGGGTGGAAGGAATTGGAACCTTAATGCACTGTTGTTGGAGTTGTGAACTGATCCAACTATTATGGAGAACAATTTGAAACTATGCCTAAAGGGCAAACGAATTGTGCATACCTTTTGATCTAGCAATACGTCTACTAGATCTATATCCCAAAGAGATCATTACAAAGAGAAAATGGCCTGCATGTGCAAAAAATATTTATAGTAAACATTTTTGTGGTGGCAAAATATTGGAAATTGAGGAAATGCCTTTCAGCTGGGAAATGGCTGAACAAGCTGTGGCATATGAATGCAATGGAAAAGTATTGAGCAATAAAAAATGCTGAAAAGACAGATTTCAGAAAAAAAAAAAAAAAAACCTGGAAAGACTTGTACTGATGCAAAGTGAAATGAGCAGAATAGGAAGACATCATACACAGTATCAACATTTTGTGATATTATGAATGACTGAGCTGTTTCTCAGCAAGACAGGGTTCCAATACATTCAGGAAAGAAAATGCTATCCACATCCAGAAAACAAACAAACAAACAACAACAAAAACTAATGGATTCTGAATGCAGATCCAAACATACTTTTTTTCCCACTTTATTCTGTTTTTGTGTTTTTTTTCCCTTTTAACCTATTTCTTCTCTCACAACTGTGACTAATATGAAATATTTACATGATAAGCACAAATATAACCTATTTCAAATTGTCTACTATTTTCAGAAGATGGAAAGAAGAAAAATGTAGAACTCAAGATCTTGTAAAAATGAATGTCAATAGGTCTGTGTCCCAAAGAGATCATAAAAAAAGGAAAACGGAACTATATATGCAAAAATGATTTTAGCAGCCCCTTTTTGTAGTGACAAGGAATTAGAAACTGACTGGATGCCCATCCCAGTTGGTGAATAGCTGAATAAGTATACAGTATACTATACAATATAGTATATAGTATATATAATATGTTATGAAAATTATTGTTCTATAAGAAATGGTCAGCAGGATAATTTCAGAAAGCCCAGATAAAACTTATATGAACTGATGCTAAATGAATTGAATAGAAACAAGACAACATTGAATATAGCAACAACATTATGTGATAATCAATTGAAATAGACTTATCTCTTTTTAACAATGAGGTGATTCAGGCCGATTCCAATAGACTATGGTGGAGAGAGCCATCTGCATCCAGAGAGAGAACTATGGGGACTGCGTGGGGAATCACAACACAATATTTTCACTTTTTTTGTTGTTATTTTCTTGCTTTTTTTGTCCTTTCTCATTTTTTTCTTTTTTGATCTGATTTTTCTTATGCAGTATGATAAATATAAAAATATATGTAGAAGAATTGTTCATATTTCACCTATATTGTAGTACTTACTGTCTAGGAAGGGGATAGCGAGAAGGGAGGGAGAAAATTTTTGAACACAAGGTTTTTAAGGGTAAATGTAGAAAACTATCTTTGCATATATTTTGAAAATAAAAATCTATTATTAAAAATGAATGTTAAAATTGTCTTCACATATAATTGGAAAAAATAAAATACTATTAAAAATAATTTTAAAAAGAAGTTGAGGGGGTGGAGCCAAGATGGCAGAGTGAAGCCAGGAAGCTGCTCAAGCTCTCCCAGTTCCCCCCCAAAACAACATGAAACCAAGCCTCTGAACAGAATCTGATGGAATTAAACCATTCTCCAGCTAAGGATATATAGGAAAAAGTTCAAGAAAGGTAAGTCTCACTGGGGTGAAAGGGATATGTAGCCCACCTCAGACAGACTCTTGGGAAACCAGTGAGAGGTACTTAATCACAGCAAATCAGCAACTAAGACCATTGGTCCTGGCTCAGTAGCATAGAAAACCAGTGTTGCAGCCTTCAGTGCCAGCTCAGAAGGCAAACTCTAGGAAACTAAGTTTTTTTTCCTAAAAAGAGCAGGCAAAGCTCCCCTTGCAAACCCAAAGGACCCCTGTGCTCAAAACCAAGGCTTAGAGCTTTCACAGGAAGCTTGGGACATTGTCTCCTTTATCCCAGGAGCAAAGTTCAACTGTAAAAGTAAAAAAAGAAAATACCAAAAGAAAAGGAAAGAAAATGAGCAAGAAACAGAAAAGAACCTTGACCATAGAAAGCTACTATAGTGACAAGGAAGGGTGACAAAACACCAACCCAGATGAGGACAAAATGTCCACAGAGGAAATCTCAGAGTGATATGTATTGGTCTCAAGTCCAAAAAGGCTTCTTGGAAGTGCTCACAAAAAGATTTTAATAGGCAAATAAGAGTGATAGAAGACAAAATTGAGAAAAGAAACAAGAGGTATGCAAAATAGAGTCAACAGCTTGCAAAAGGAAGCAATTCCTTAAAAAATACAATTGACCAAATGCAAAAAAAAAAAAAATCCACTGAAAAAAACAACACCTTCAAAAGTATAATTAACCAATTGGAAAAGGAGATAGAAAAGCTAAATGGAGAAAATTACACATTAAAAAGTACAATGGGACAAATGGAAGCTAATGACTCTGAAACATGTAGAATCAGTCAAACAAACTACAAAGAATGAAAAAGAAATGGAAGAAAATGTGAAATACTTTATTAGAAAAACAGCTGACCTGAAAAATAGACCCAGAAGAGATAATTTCAGAGTTATTGGTCTACCTGAAGGGCATAACCCAAAAATGAGCCTGGATAACAATCTTCAAGAGATCATCAAGGAAAACCATCCTCTATATTCTAGAAATAGAGAGGGAAATGGTCATTGAAAGAATCCATAGATCACCTTTGGAAAGAAATTCCACAAGGAAAACTCCAAGGAATATTATTGCAAAATTCCAAAACTATAATCTCAAGGAAAAATACTGCAAGATGTCAGACAAAAACAATTAAATATCAAGGAACAACAATCAGGATTACTCAGGATCTGGCAATTTATTCCATAAAGGATTGAAGAGCCTAGAATACCATATTCTAGAAAGTAAAGGACCTGGGATTACAACCAAGAATTAACTACCCAGAGAGACTGAACATCATCTTTCAGGGAAGGAGATGTTTCTTCAATGAAGTAAGAGACTTTTAATAGTTTCTATTGAAAAAAACAGAACTAAACAGAAAATTTAATCTACAAACACAGGATGGAAGAGAAGCATATAAAGATAAAAAAAAAAAGGCTCAACTAAGAATAGAGTGAAAAGAGAGAATAAAAGTATATACAGGGGAGAAATATGGAGCTGGTAATTATAACTGTGAATGTGAATGTGAATGAACTCTCCCATAAAATGAAAGTGAATAATGGAATGGATTAAAAAACAGAATCCTGCAATATGTTGTTTACAAGAAACACATTTGACATAAAGAGACACATATAGAATAAAGATAAAAGGCTGGAACAGAATTTATTATGCTTTAACTGAAGTAAAAAAAAAAAAAAAAGCAAGGATGGCAATTCTGATCTCAAAGCAAAAGTAAAAAAATAGATCTAATTAAAAAAGATAAGGAAGGAAAGTATATTTTAATAAAGGATACCTAAACAATGGAGTAGAAATGATACTAAATGTATATGCATCAAGTGTGAGAGCATATAAATTCCTATAGAATATACTAAGTTAGTTACAGGAAGAAATAGATAGCAAAACTATTCTAGTGGGGGACCTCAACCTTTCCCTCTCAGAATCAAACAAATCTAACCACAAAATAAACAAGAAAGAAACTAGGAAGGTTAATAGGATCCTAGATAACCTAGATATGATAGACCTCAGGAGAAAACTGAATAGAGACAGAAAGGAGTACACATGCTTGGCAGTATATGGCACCTACACACACACACATACACACACACACACACAAAAATTAGCCATGTATTAGGACATAAAAACCTCATAATCAAATACAGAAAGGCAGTAATAATAAATGCTTCCTTTTCAGACCACAATGCAATAAAAATTATATTCAGTAAAGGGCCAGGGAAAAATTGACTAAAAAAAACAATTGGAAATTAAATAAGCTAATTCTAAAAAATGAGTGGGTGAAACAACAAATTACAGAAACAATCCATAATTTCATCTAAGAGAATGATAATAATGAGACAACATATGAAAAACTAAAGGATGCAGCCAAAGCAGTTCTTAGGCAAAATTTTATATCTCTAAATAGCTATATGAATATAATAAAGAGGAGATCAATGAATTGAGCATGCAATTAAAAAAAGATAGAAAAAGAACAAATTAAACCCTCTTCCAATTAAATATCAAATTAGAAATTCTGAAACTTAAAGGAGAGATTAATAAAATTGAAACTAAGAAAACTCTTGAGCTAATTAATAAAACTAAGATGTGATTTTATGAAAAAAACAACAAAATAAATAAACTTTAGGCTAATTTGATTAGAAAAAGGAAAGAAAAAAAAAACCAAATTACCAGCATCAGAAATGAAAAGGGTAAACTTACCACAAATGAAGAAAAAATTAAAGCATTAATTAAAAGCTATTTTGTCCAATGGTATGGCAGTTTATCCAATATTTTAAATGGATGAATATTTACAAAAATATTTACAAATTGCCCAGATTAACAGAAAAGGAAATAAATTATTCAAACAATCCCATTTTTTAAAAAGTAATTAAACAAGCCATTAATGAACTCCCTAAAAAAAAAAATCTCCAGGATCAGATGGATTCACAAGTGAATTCTAACTAAATCTTTAAAGAACAATTAATTCTAATACTATATAAACTATTTGGAAAAATAGGTAAAGGAGAAGTTCTACCAAATTTCTCCTATGACATAAGTATGGTACTGATACCTAAACCAGGAAATCAAAATAGAGAAAAAAAATTACAGACCAATCTCCTTAATAAATATTTATGCAAAATTTTTTAATAAACTATTAGCAAAGAGATTATAGCAAAGTATCACCAAGTGGGATTTATACTAAGAATGCAGGGCTAGTTCAATATCGGAAAACTATTACCATAATTAACCATATCAATTACAAAACCAATAGAAATCATATCATAATTTCAATAGATGCGGAAAAAGCTTTTGAAAAAATACAGCACCCCATTTCTATTAAAAACATTGTAAATAGACTTCCGGCCAAGATGGCGGCGTGGAGGCAGACAGCTGCTTGAGCTCCTCGTTTTCTCTCAGAACTTACTTCATGACAAGCCTCTGACTTAATGCTTGACCCAGAAAGAAATCCACAAATCATCACCAAGAGAAGACATCCTTGAGAGTCGCCAGAAAAGGTCTGTGTTTGTTCGGGGGAGGGTCAATCAGACTGGGCACAGACTGAGGGCAGGCAGCCAGAGCAAGACAGGCAGCTCACAAGCTCAGACCGGAGGGGGAGGGGTGTGATCTCTGCCGTTTCTGTGAAAGGGCTTTTGCCCCAGTGTGGATGCTCCGTCTTGGCAGCAAGCCAGGAGCAGCAGAGAGGGTGTAAACACCGGAGGTGAAGATTAAAACCCCAGAAAGCCAGCGTCTCTCAGAGCCCGGCCACCCCCAACCCCCACCTGGACTGACTCGGTGCGTTCTCAGAGCCTCAGAGCGCAGACTCAGTACAGTCATTGCTGTTCTGTTAGTGGCTCTCTGCTGCCCTACCCCCAGTCTGTAGAGGAAGCCCATTAATACCATCCAGCCCCATCCCCCGCAAAACAGACCAATTGTTTCTCTTGTCAGTTTGTTTTCTTTGATTCCTTCTCTGACAAAATGAACAAAAAATTCAAAAGGGCTCTAACCATTGACAGCTTCTGTGTGGAGAGGGAGCAGACTTCAAATGCTGAGGAGACTAGGAACAGACTGTCCCCAGATGAATCCCCTGGGAGGGATATAAGCTGCTCCTCAATACAAAAGAACCTCATAGAGGAAATCAAAAAGGCTCTCACAAGAGAGCTGGAGGAGAAATGGGAAAAGGAAAGGGAAGCTTGGCAAGAGAGCCTGGAGAAGTCATCCTATGCATTCAAAGACAGAGTGGATAAAGAAATCAAATCATTGAGAAACAAGATTAGTGAGCTGGAAAAGGTAAACAACTCCAAGGAAAACAGGATTAATGAGCTGGAAAAGGTAAACAACTCCAAGGAAAACAGGATTAGAGAGCTGGAAAAAGAAATCAGCTCTCTAAAAAATAAAATGGATAAAATGGAAAAAAATTCCATAGAAGATAAAAACTCAATTGGACAATTACAAAGAGATATTAAAAAAGTGAGTGAAGAAAATACATCATTGAAAATTAGACTGGAACAAGTAGAAATGAATGACTCAAGGAGAAACCAAGAGGGAGTCAAGCAAAACCAGAGAAATGAAACAATTGAAAAGACTGTCAAGTACCTTACCAGAAAGACAACAGACCTGGAAAACAGATCCAGGAGAGACAATTTGAGAATAATCGGACTCCCTGAAAAATGGGAGGAAAAAAAGAGCTTGGACACCATTTTCGAGGAAATTATCAAAGAGAACTGCCCAGACGTTTTGGAAACAGAGGGTAAAATAGACATTGAGAAAATTCATCGATCACCTACTGAAAGGGACCCTAAAATCAAAACACCAAGAAATATAGTGGCCAAGTTCAAGAACCATCAGACAAAGGAAAAGATATTGGAAGCTGCTAGAAAAAAACAATTCAGATATGGAGGATCCACAATAAGGATAACACAGGATCTAGCAGCATCCACATTAAAAGAACGCAGGGCCTGGAACATGATATTCCGAAAGGCTAAGGAACTTGGTATGCAGCCAAGAATAACTTACCCAGCAAGAATGAGCATCATTTTCCAGGGAAGAAGATGGACATTTAACGAAATAAATGAATTCCATCTATTTTTGATGAAAAAACCAGACCTACATAAGAGGTTTGCTCTTCAAACACAGAACTCAAGAGACTTCTAAAAAAGGTAAAAAGAAATCTTGAGAACTATACTTCTGTCAAAAAAATATGGAAAGAACATATGTAAAATTTGTCTTAGAAACTAGAGGTGGAAAGGAGATTATATCATAAAAAAGTATAAAGTGGTGGTACTACATCTCATGAAGAGGCAAAGGTAACCTATTATATCTGAGAGAAAGAAAGGAGGGAGATGAACATAGCGTGTATCAATAGACATATTCGATTTATGGTGAAACTTCTTCCACTTCATTGAAAAGTGAAAGGGAAGGAGTAAGCTAAGGGGAAGGGAATACAGTAATTTCGAGGAAAAGGGGTAAAATAAGGGGAGGATCTTTAAGGTGGGGGAGGGATCCTAAAAAGGGAGGGCTGTGAAAAGCAAGTGGTGTTTACCAGTTTAATACTGGATAGGAGGGTAAAAGGGAAGGAAAGGGGAAAAGCATAAGCAGGGGTTAATAGGATGGCAAGCAATATAGAATTAGTCCTTCTAACCATAAATGTGAATGGGGCAAACTGCCTCATAAAGAGGAAGCAGTTAGCAGACTGGATTAAAAGTCAGAATCCTACTATATGTTGTTTACAGGAAACACACCTGAAACAGGATGAGACATTCAAACTAAAAGTAAAAGGGTGGAGCAGAATCTATTATGCTTCAGGCAAAACCAAAAAAGCAGGAGTAGCCATCCTCATCTCAGATCAAGCAAAAACAAAAATTGATCTAATTAAAAGAGATAAGGAAGGGCATTATATCCTGCTAAAGGGAAGCATCAATAGTGAAGCAGTATCAATATTAAACATGTATGCACCAAGTGGTGCAGCATCTAAATTCTTAAAAGAGAAATTAAGAGAGCTGCAAGAGGAAATAGATAGCAAAACTATAATAGCAGGAGATCTCAACCTTGCACTATCAGAATTAGATAAATCAAACCACAAAATAAATAAGAAAGAAGTCAAAGAGGTAAATAGAATACTAGAAAAGTTTGATATGATAGATCTTTGGCGAAAGCTAAATGGAGACAGAAAGGAATATACTTTCTTCTCAGCAGTTCATGGAACCTATACAAAAATTGATCATATACTAGGGCATAAAAACCTCAAAATCAAATGCAGTAAGGCAGAAATAGTAAATGCATCCTTTTCAGACCATAATGCAATCAAAATAACATTTAATAAAAAGCCAGGGGAAAATAGACCAAAAAATAATTGGAAACTAAATAATCTTATACTAAAGAATGATTGGGTAAAACAGCAAATCATAGACATAATTAATAACTTCACCCAAGAAAATGACAATAATGAGACATCATACCAAAATGTGTGGGATACAGCCAAAGCAGTAATTAGGGGAAGTTTTATATCTCTACAGGCCTACCTGCATAAAATAGAGAAAGAGAGGGCCAACGAATTGGGTTTACAACTAAAATTGCTAGAAAAGGAACAAATTAAAAACCCCCAGACAAACACAAAACTTGAAATTCAAAAAATAAAAGGTGAGATTAATAAAATTGAAAGTAAAAAAACTATTGAATTAATTAATAAAACTAAGAGTTGGTTTTATGAAAAAACCAACAAAATAGACAAACCCTTAGTAAACCTGATTAAAAAAAGGAAAGAGAAAAAGCAAATTGATAGTCTTGAAAATGAAAAGGGTGAACTCACCACTAATGAAGAGGAAATTAGAACAATAGTTAGGAGCTACTTTGCTCAACTTTATGCCGATAAATTCGATAACTTAAATGAAATGGAAGAATACCTTCAAAAATATAGCTTGCCCAGATTAACAGAGGAAGAAGTAAGTAGTCTAAATAGTCCCATCTCAGAAAAAGAAATAGACCAAGCTATTAACCAACTTCCTAAGAAAAAGTCCCCAGGACCAGATGGATTTACAGGTGAATTCTACCAAACATTTAAAGAACAACTAACTCCAATGCTATGTAAACTATTTGAAAAAATAGGGATTGAAGGAGTCCTACCAAATTCCTTCTATGACACAGACATGGTACTGATACCTAAACCAGGTAGATCGAAAACTGAGAAAGAAAACTATAGACCAATTTCCTTAATGAATATTGATGCTAAAATCTTAAATAAGATATTAGCAAATAGACTTCAGAAAATCATCCCCAGGATAATACACTATGACCAAGTGGGATTTATACCAGGAATGCAGGGCTGGTTTAATATTAGGAAAACTATTAGTATAATTGACCATATTAATAATCAAATTAATAAAAACCATATGATCATCTCAATAGATGCAGAAAAGGCATTTGATAAAATCCAACATCCATTCCTACTAAAAACGCTTGAGAGTATAGGAATAAATGGACTATTCCTTAAAATAATAAGGAGCATATATTTAAAACCTTCAGTAAACATCATATGTAATGGTGATAAACTAGAACCTTTCCCTGTAAGATCAGGAGTGAAACAAGGTTGCCCACTATCACCATTACTATTCAATATAGTACTAGAAACTCTAGCCTTGGCAATAAGAGCCGAGAAAGAGATCCAAGGAATTAGAGTAGGAAATGAAGAAATCAAATTGTCACTTTTCGCAGATGACATGATGGTATACTTAGAGAACCCCAAAGACTCTGCTAAAAAGCTATTAGAAATAATTCAGAATTTTAGCAAAGTCGCAGGATACAAAATAAATCCACATAAATCCTCAGGATTTTTATACATTACCAACACAATCCAACAGCAAGAGATACAAAGAGAAATTCCATTCAAAATAACAGTCGATAGTATCAAATATTTGGGAATATATCTACCAAAGGAGAGTCAGGAATTATATGAGCAAAATTACAAAACACTTGCCACAAAAATAAAGTCAGATTTAAATAACTGGAAAGACATTCAATGTTCTTGGATAGGCCGAGCGAATATAATAAAGATGACAATACTCCCCAAACTAATCTATTTATTTAGTGCTATACCAATCAGACTCCCAAGAAACTATTTTAATGACCTAGAAAAAATAACAACAAAATTCATATGGAAGAATAAAAGGTCGAGAATTGCAAGGGAACTAATGAAAAAAAAGTCAGAGGAAGGTGGTCTAAGTGTACCTGATTTAAAGCTATATTATAAAGCAACAGTCACCAAAACCATTTGGTATTGGCTAAGAAATAGACTAGTTGATCAGTGGCATAGGTTAGGTTCACAGGACAAGATAGTGAATAAAAATAGCAATCTAATCTTTGACAAACCCAAAGATCCCAAATTTTGGGATAAGAATTCATTATTTGACAAAAACTGCTGGGAAAACTGGAAATTAGTATGGCAGAAACTAGGCATGGACCCACATTTAACACCACATACTAAGATTAGATCAAAATGGGTCCAAGATTTAGGCATAAAGAACGAAATCATAAATAAATTGGAGGAACATGGGATGGTTTACCTCTCAGACTTGTGGAGGAGGAAGGAGTTTGTGTCCAAGGGAGAACTAGAGACCATTATTGATCACAAAATAGAACAATTTGATTACACCAAATTAAAAAGTTTCTGCACAAACAAAACTAATGCAAACAAGATTAGAAGGGAAGTAACAAATTGGGAAAAAAATTTTACAGTTAAAGGTTCTGATAAAGGCCTCATCTCCAAAATATACAGAGAATTGACTTTAATTTATAAGAAATCAAGCCATTCTCCAATTGATAAATGGTCAAAGGATATGAACAGACAATTTTCAGATGATGAAATTAAAACTATTTCCACTCATATGAAAGAGTGTTCCAAATCACTATTGATCAGAGAAGTGCAAATTAAGACAACTCTGAGGTATCATTACACACCTGTCAGATTGGCTAAGATGACAGGAACAAATAATGATGAATGTTGGAGGGGCTGTGGGAAAACTGGGACACTGATGCATTGTTGGTGGAGTTGTGAAAGAATCCAACCATTCTGGAGAGCAATCTGGAATTATGCCCAAAAAGTTATCAAAATGTGCATACCCTTTGACCCAGCCATACTACTACTGGGCTTATACCCCAAGGAACTACTAGAGAAGGGAAAGGGTCCTGTATGTGCCAAAATATTTGTGGCAGCCCTTTTCATAGTGGCTAGAAGCTGGAAGATGAATGGATGTCCATCAATTGGAGAATGGTTGGGTAAACTATGGTATATGAATGTTATGGAATATTATTGTTCTATAAGAAATGACCAACAGGAGAAATACAGAGAGGCTTGGAGAGACTTACATCAACTGATGCTGAGTGAAACGAGCAGAACCAGAAGATCATTATACACTTCAACAATGATACTGTACGAGGATGTATGCTGATGGAAGTGGATTTCTTCAACATAGAGAAGAACTAATCCAATTCCAATTGATTAATGATGGACAGAACCAGCTACATCCAGAAAAGGAACACTGGGAAATGAATGTAAACTGTTATTTTTACCTTCTGAATCCAATTCTTCCTGTGCAACAAAAAATTCGGTTCTACACACATATATTGTATCTAGACTATACTGTAATATATTTAACATGTATAAGACTGCTTGCCATCTGGGGGAGGGGGTTGGGGGAGGAAGGGAAAAAATCTGAATAGAAGTAAGTGCAAGGGATAATGTTGTAAAAAATTACCCATGCATATGTACTGTCAAAAAATGTTATAATTATAAAATAAAATAAAAAATTAAAAAAAAAAACATTGTAAATAATAAGCAGTATCTATTTAAAACCAACAGCAAGCATCATTTGTACTGGAGAGAAGCTAGACATATTCCCAATAAAATCAAGGATGAAACAAGGATGCCCATTATCACCACATTGTACTAGAAATGTTGATTTTATCAATAAGAAAAAAAAAATCAAAGGAATTAGAATAGGCAATGAGGAAAATAAAACTATCACTCTTTGTGGATGATATAATGATATACTTAGAAAATCCTAGAAAATCATCCAAAAACCTACTAGAAAAAAATCACAGCTTTAGCAAAGTTGCAGGATATAAAATACACTTGCACAGATCATCAGCATTTCTATACAAAGCCTATGATCAAAAAATAGAGAAATTCCATTTAAAATAATGACAGACAAAATAAAATATTTGGGTATCCAAATCCAAAACAAATCTAAGAATTGCATAAATATAGTTACAACATACTTCTCACACAAATAAATTCAGATTTAAACAATTGAATTGGAAAAATATCAATTGTTGATGTATTGGTCTAACTAATATAATAAAAATGACAATTCTTCCTAAATTGATCTACTTGTTCAGGGCCATAACAATCAAACTGAGAAAACATTATTTTACAGAACTAGAAAAAAAATAACAAAATTCATCTAGAAGAACAAAAGGTCAAGAATATCAAGATAATAGAGGCAGCTAGGTGGTGCAGTGGATAGAGCACCAGCCTTGAATTCAGGAAGACCCGAGTTCAAATTTGGTCTCAGACACTTAACACTTCCTAGCTGTGTGACCCTGGGCAAGTCACTTAACCCCAGCCTCAGAAATAAAAATTAAAAAAATAAAATTAAAAAAAGAATATCAAGGTAATTAATGGTAAAATATATATATATATATATATATATATACATATATATATATATATATATATAAAGGATGATGGTTTAGCAGTACCAAAACCAAAAGTATATTATAAAGCAGCAGTCATCAAAACCATTTGGTACTGTCTAAGAAATACAATGTTGGATCAGTAGAATAGATTAGATACACATGACATAATAATCAAGACCTATAGCACTCTAGTAGTTTTTGATAAAACCCCAAACTCCAGCTTCTGGAATAAGAATTCACTATTTGATAAAAATTGCTGGGAAATTGAAAAATTATGTGTCAGAAACTCAGCATAGACTTACATTTCAAACCCCATACCAAAATAAGGTCAAAATGGATGCATGATTTCAGCATAAAGGATGATACCATTAGCAAATTAGGAGAGCAAGGGACAATTTATCTAATAGATCTTTAGAGAAGGGAAGAATTTATAACCAAAGACAAAGTAGAGAACATTATGAAAGGCAAAATGGACAACTGATTACATTAAACTAATTTTTTTTTGCACAAACAAAACCAACAGAATCAAGATTAAAAGGGAAAAAGCTGAAAAAATTTTTACAGCCAGTGTTTTTGATAAAGATCTCATTTCTAAAATATATAAAAATGGTATCAAATTTATAAGAATACAAGTCATTCCCCAATTGATAAAGGATCAAAGGATATGAACAGACAATTTTCAGATGACAAAATGAAAGCCATATATAGTCATATGAAAAAATGCTCTAAATCATTATTGATTAGAGAAATAGAAATTAAAACAACTCTGAGGTACTAGTTTCAGATTGACTAAGATGACAGGAAAACATAATGATAAATGCTGGAGGAGATGTGGAAAAACTAGGACGTTAATGAATTGTTGGTGGAGTTGTGAAATGATCCAAACATTCTGGAGAGCAACTATGTCGAAAAGGCTATAAAACTGTGCATGTCCTTTGACCCAGCAGTGCCATTACTGAGTCTGTATCCCAAAGAGATCATAAAAAAGGGAAAAGGATCCATATGTGCAAAAATGTTTGTAGCAGTTCTTTTTGTGATAATAGATGCCCATCAGTTGGGGAATGATTGAATAAGCTGTGGCATATGAAGGTAGTGGAATATTATTGTTCTATAAAAAATGATAAATAAGCTCATTTTAGAAAGGCCTTGGAAAGATTTACACAATTGATGCTGGGTGAAACAAGCAGAACCAGGAATACATTGTACACATAATAGTGAGACAGTGCAATGATCAACTAAGAAAGATTTGATTCTTCTCAGTGGTTTAGTAATCCAAAGCAATCCCAATAGATTTTGGATAGAAAATACCATCTGCCTCCAGAAAGAAAGAACTATGGAGATTGGATGTAAATCAACACATGCTATGTTTGTTTCTTTTTTCTGTTTTTTTTTTTTTTTTTTTCTCACCCATGTATTTTTTTCTGATTTTTCTCTCTCAACATGATTCATAAAGCAATGTGTATTAAAATAAATACATTAAAAATTAAAAAGGTTAAGTCAAGCTTTTTTGATTACCTACAAGATACATAGCAGGGTACAAAGCAGGGATAAAGAATAAATACATACCCTTCCTTTGAGAAGTCTAAAAGTTTAGCAGAAGAGACAAGACCAGCACACATAACTATCAGTAGGAATATTTACAGATAATGATGGGGGTTGAAGTCCCTTTAAGATTCCTTTCTAATTGCCCAACCCATGGCTGACCTTGATTCATAAATCCTGGTCAAAGGCACCCTTTTGAATATCGGGCCCAGCCCCCCACTCTCATGTCAGCTTCCCCTAGCCCTCACCTGATCTGAGTTAACCAAAAAGCCCGCCAGAACTTGGAACTGTCCACAATCTTTTGGGTATAAAAGAGGTGAGCCGGAACGCCCTCATTGCAGGAGCCCTCCCAGCCAACACATGGTATTCTTCCAGCCATGTAAGGGTTCCTGCCCGCCTAGCGGCCACCTTCGGCCCAGGTGTCTTTCTAACTTCCAAATTTCTACAATAAACCTTTTATTTATCAATCTAGGTTTTAGGGCCTGTAAATTCATTTTACAGGGGACACTGTGCCTCATGGGATTATCTATGTGCCAAGAAACGGGGTTCCCTCTTTCCTTTCCCTCATTAATAATATAATACATTCTTAAGTGGATTGATGGATATATCTGGGGGGATAATGTGAGAATCTGCAGAAAGCCTCTTGGAGGAAACAATTTTGAGTTATTGATGGGAAGAAGGGGAGTGTTGCTCTGTGCTAGGAGAAAGAGAGTCTGTGCTCTGGAAGGATAGCAAGAGTATATGTTTTGTCTCTAAAACTTGTTGACATTGGTTCATATTGGAAAAATCCTAGCCTTAGAATCCTAGGTCTGTTTGAAGTCTGTCCATGGCACAAACTAGTTATGTGATCCTGGCTAAGGCATTTTAGCTTCCTCATCTGGAAAATGGGCTTACAATTTGCACTATCTCATCTCTTGTGAGGGTCTTTGAAAATATGAAAGCTATTAATTAAATGTGAACTCTCAGTGATGAAAAAAGCTATTTAGCACTGTCTTTAGTTTTCCTTATAGACTTTCCTCTAATCCTCCCATATGAGAAGAGCCCCTTGCCAATGCTCCCATATGAAATTCCCAGACATTCTCTTTCTGAGAATTTCCCCAACAGTGAAATGAGCTTCTGGAAATCAAAACTGTTGTGCAGTATATAGACAAGAATAGTAAAGCCAACAACTAAGCTTCTTTCCTTTGGGGTATTTATTTATTTATTTTGTTTGTTTGTTTGTTTTTGTTTTTTTCTTCCCTTGTTAAGAGATCACCAGATTATGGCAGCTTGTCTTTTGCTTCTACTCCACATCATAGAATAATTAGTTTAGAATTGGAAGAGAACATAGAGGTTATTAAATACAACCCCCCCTAATTTTACAGATGAAGAAACTGAGACCCAGAGAAGTTAAATAATTTCCCCCCAAAGTCAAAATAGGTGGTAAATAGCTATATTCTGAATACAAACCTCTTTACATGTACATATCACATTACCTTCTAGATGTCCCCAGAATGTCTTAAAGCTTAAATCATTTGAAGAACAATGTAGTGGAGCCCCTTTTTGGTAATTTTGTTTGCTCATTCCAGAATATATTTCAATCAGGGAGGCAAAAAAGTATGAAATCACAATGACTAGTCAGTGTAGAAGAAAAAAGCTTCAGAGCAGATGAATGCAAAAAATCACAAGGATTTATCAGTTAGAAGGAAGTAGAATTATTGATTTCAGCAATATCCATACAAATGCCTTCTAATGTTGCTTTAATTTGTTTCAAACCAGGCTTCTAACTTGCCAGAAGGCATTCTGCTAGATAATTTAGCTATAGAAGGAATTATTTTAGAAACTCTAGACCCCTCCCTTCTTCTCCCCACAATGTGTACCCAGGGGTAATGTCAAGGGTGGAGGAGAGAGCCATTTGACCCAATTAACAATCTGAACAGAGTGTTGCTCTATCCCAGGCGTTCTGCACCCTTTGTAGACCTTAGAAATATGCAAAAGGTTATTCTCCCAGTAAACTCTCTAGGAGGGGATAAACTTGGAGTGATCCCAGGTTTCTGATAATATCAAGTGTGTTGGAAAAGCACTAGCTATTTTTCCAAAGATGTTTGCAAGACCTTGCAAAAGAAGATGTGCTCTATCTTCCCAAGGAGTACTATAGTGGTAGAGAAATTAGTTATCTCTTTCCCTTTTGGCAGCAGAATTCAAGCTACCCATGAACATTAGCCTTGACATAAATGTATAGAAACTAGAAAGAATTAGTCCAAAACTAAAAAGAAATGGTCCAAAACTAGGGTTTTCAACCTTTTTTTATGTCATGGGCAGTTCGGCAATTGAAGACTATGGATGAACCTCTTCTCAGAATAATGCTTCCCAATAAAATACATATGAATACAAAGAAAACTAATCATATTGAAATAGTTATCCTTTTTTTTTTAAGTTCATAGATCTCTAGTATAGGAACAGCCTGATTTAAAGTAATAGAAGATCTGAGTTTGAATTCTGCCTGTGCTAATAACACAACCTTAGGCAAGTTCATTAAAAAATCCCAAATGAATTCAAGAAGAGTTGGACATGATTGAATTCTCTTCCATTTCTAAGACTGTGATCCTCTGGTTTCTGTCTGATTTTAGGGGTTGAGAAAGGGCCAAGGGAAAACCAACATCATGTATCTATTCTTGTTGAAAAAATGAAGAAATGTGAGACAACTAATTAGATAATTTTGATTCTTTCTACCCTATTTGGAGTTTTCTTGGAAAAGACACTGGAGCCATTTCCTGCTCTAGTCATTTTACAGATAAGGAAACTGAGGCAAACAGGAGTAAGTGACTTGTCCAGAGTCATAAAGCTAGGAAATATCTAAAGCCAGATTTGAACTCAAGAAGATGAACTCAAGAAACTGATTCCTAGTTTAGTGCTCTACCCACTATGCAATCTAGTTATTGAGTTAGATAACACAATAATAGAATTAGATGAATTGAGAGTGACTGGATGTCTGGACCAAAAGGACAGTCAACAATGGCTGTAGAATATTTTTCACAAAGACATTCTAGTGGAGACAAGCTAGAGAGCATTCAAAGGAAGGTAACCAGATGGGGAACAATAATAAGATCATCCCGTTAAGATCAGCTGAAGGAATTGGGTGTATTCAAACTTAAGAAAAGAAAAATACATGTGTTAGCTGTCTTTAAGTATTTCAAAGTTTGTCATCTGAAAGCAAGACTAGATAGCTTTTCACTTATTCCCAGAGGGACAGGATGGGGAGCAAAAGGTAGAATTTTCAAAGAGGAGAGTTTGGACTTTATGTAAGAAAAACAAAGAAAGCTATTCAAAAGTGGAAGAATCAACTGCCTATTGACTAATGTAGTACATTTCCCCTCACTGGTGGTCTTCAAGAAAATTCTCGTTGATTCATTCTAAGTTATTATATCAGTGAGCTTATTTTTATTCAGATTTGGATGAGACTAAATGGACCCCAAATCCATTTTCCACTTCTGAGATTCTGATAAGTATATCGATTAAATTGCAAAACAGTGCTTTCTGAGGGCTGGAGGGAAGGTTGCAAACTAGGGGATTTGTGAAAACTTCATAGAGGAGATGACTCTTGAGCTAGTCGGTAAAGAATGAAAAATCAAAGAGAGGAGGATGACATGGAGTAAGGAAAAGCACAGAGATGGTGTTTGGGGTGAAGATGTGGGTAAGGAGATAATAAAGTAATTTATTCTCTTTAGAATGTAGTGTGTTTAGGGAATTAAGTTGAGAAAAAGGCATAGTACTTTTACCAATTTGTGCAAGGTCTTGAATGCTAAGCACAAAAATTTGAACTTTACTGGGGAAACAATTGGGAATCATAGAAGTTTCTTTTGGCAAAGGAACAAAATGGTAAGGTTAATGTATGAAAAAGACCAATCATGTAGTTGTCTGTTGGATAGGGATGAGTGGAAATAAAATAGTCTATAAGGACACTATTGCAATAGCCCAAGTAGATGATAATGAAGAGTTCCACTAGAGTAAAGACAATAAAAATAGTTGAGTTTATGGGTCATGAATTCATGAAATCAGTGTGATATCATGATACTCTCAAAAGATACTCAGCAGCCCTAGAAAAGGAAGGAAATTAGATGGTGGAACTCACTCGGGATAAGGATGTTCAGTTAGGAATGATGGAAGGTTAATAGGCAAGAAATATAGACATTGATGAGTAGAAGTATGAGATATGACTATAATTTCAAGGGGAGTGAGATCTAGGACAGGAACTTGGTCTTTGAGAAACTGGGTTATGGGGATGAGAGCAAGGTGATAATAAGACTGACATTGTGGAATCATAGATTTAGAGTTGGAAGACTTGTGATACAATCTCCTCATTGACAGATGAGGAAACTGACATAAACCCTTGTTGAACATCGCATGGGTTGTTGATGCTGAAATATGATAACTAGGATGCCTTTCTAGTTCCCCAAGTGGTTTCAGAGTCTAATGGGAGTTAAACTAGCTTATCCTAGGGTCAAGGGGTATAACATAGGGGGACCAGGCAGACCAGAAAATCCTAGACCAAAAACATTCAATATCCTATCCTAACTCTCCAAGAACTTTCAAAATCTGGGAGGTGGTGGTTATAGTGATACAGGGGATAGAGTGCTGGGTCTGAAGTTATGAAGATCTGAATTCAAATCTATCCTCAGACATATAACAGCTTGTGATTTTGGGGAAATCACTTAATCTTGGCTTGTTCCAGTTTCCTCGCCCATAAAATGTGTAAATTTTAATTGCTTTTATTGATCTGGAGTTATATTTTGCTGCAGTGAAGAGACACACATACACATGCACACATATAAAACCTTAAGATATAAATATTAAATGTGTAATGTTTATATTTTAAGATTTTTGCCAAGAGAATATATTTAATAAAAATTATAATGATTTGATTTCTTTACTCTATCTTTCCTCCTCCAGGATCCCTACTCTTCTTGCCTAAAAATGACCATAATATGAATTTGAAGTATCTTTTAAAATATTTGTTGGATTTATAAAGATTTATGCTCTCTGTTGCTAATAATAATAACAATAATAGCACCTACTTCCAAAGGTTGTTCTAAGTACCAAATGAGCTAATAATTGTAAAGCATTTGACATAGTGTCTGGCTCATAGTAAATACAATATAAATGTCAGCTATTCGTAATTATTATTATTATTAAAGTAGGTTTATCCATCAAGACTAAAGGGTGTGAAGCAGGAGAGGCAGACAGGCCAGAAAACCCCAGGCCTATAAACACTCAACACCCATTTATACCACATGGAACAATCACGGAAGCATTCTGAGGTGTAATCTTGTTTCACTCTTTCCGCCCCTAGCTAGAAATTAAGATGAAATCAGCCACTTGGCTTTGGAAAATTCATCTCTCTTCATTAGTTATGTCTTCTTCATAAAGGAAAATGGACAACAATCCTCAGCTCCCAGAAAGCATCCCCCATCTCTAGCCTTCACCTCCCGCTGTGTCCCAGAGGTGGTACATATAATAGTGTACAATAACTTGTCATTCTCCCCAGACTAGAATGTCCTTTTCCTTCTCCTCTGCCAAGCCACATCCCCTACCTCCCACCAAGCTTTCCTCAAAACTCATTTTCTCCATGGAACCTTCCCAGAAAGTCATCCTTCCCCTCTCCACTCTTAATTCCTCTTTCACCCTGCCAGGACTGATCATTTGAATCTTTCCTAGATTCCCTAGGCACCTACTGGTGGAGCTCTCTGGATACCTGCTGCTTGGTCTGTAGGTATCATTCTTGTAGTTCTTGTTTACACACATGCTGCCTTTCTTGTGCACACTAGAAAGTATTTTGAGGGCAGGAACAATGTATATTTAATCAATCATTCCCTTCCATACTGATTCTTTTATGAAGGCAAATAGGCCATCTTTTGCTTCAATTCTTAGCTAGATTTTAATTCCTGAGTGGGCATTGCCCAGATAAAAAGAGACCTGAGAGAAATCTAAGATTAAAAAGACCAGGGTCTCTCACTGCATCTGGGCTATCACCAGTTGTCCTAACCTATGTCTTGCCAATGGATTCAAATGAATCCATAAGAAAGAGCAAGACTAATGATTCTTCAAAGCTCTACCTCATTTAAATTTAATTCATTTGCAAGTTAGGATATTACCCTTCTAAAGTCATTGATCCTCTTTGAGAACAAAGGATAAACAATAACAAAAATCAAACTTCCTTGCATCTAGCAGATAGCTTGACATCAAGTGAGTGCTCCACCATCAAGATTTGATGAATTTGATTGAATGAATAAAGCCCTTAATATGCACTTAGGATGTGCAAAGCACTTAGGATACAAGTAGAAAAGACAAGCTGTTTGCAGGAAAATCACATTCATATAGGAAAGACAATTGAATTCAAGATTTTAGTTGAAAATCCCATAGAAAAGTTCCATGATCCTTCTTTGATGTTATTTTCACTGACAAATTAGTATGTTTTTGATGTGAAACTGAATGACTATGGATCAGTTCTTTGCTGCTTGTGCTAATTTTGGCTAAAGAATTAGCACCAAGAAAACACAGGAATTCCACTAGCCAGCACCATATCATCCATATGTGGAACCATCAGTTACAGCAAATGGTGAAGTTTTGAATGCTGTGGATAAGTTCTCTCATCTTGGCAATACACTTTCTATGGATATCCACACTGATAATGGGATTGACATATTCATTGCCAGAGCTAGTTCAGTGTTGGGGCTGGGGGCTCTGAAGGAAAGTGTGAGGGGGAAAAGAGGTATTAGACTGACTACCAAATTAAAGATCTACAGAGCCATTGTACTGACTTTATTGTTGTATGCCTGTGAAATCTGGACACGTACCAACGACATGCCAGGAAACTGAATCACTTACATTTGAACTGAATAGCTTCTATGAATGGCTTCCATAAGTTGACTCCAAGGAATAATGGAATTGTCTTAAGCCCTGGGGATACAGACAACAGTCCCTGACTTTCAAGGAATTTGTTCTACTGAGGATACAACTGATTAGATGGTAATTTAGGGAGGGAACACTACTAATATAAGGTGGAATTGGGAGGATTTTTGAGAAGTCTGGAAGAAATTTTGGGAGGAGATAACAACTGAGCTGCACTTGGTTTTTTTTACAGATGATCAGAAAATTTCCAAAGTTATCTGTCTGTTTTTTGTGTATTTCCCCTAAGAGATTATAAGATCCTTTAGAGCAAAGATCACATTTTGTATTTCTTCTTTATTTCTCATATCATTTAGAACAGTTCTGGATAGATTTGTTATAGGAAAAAAGACACTAAACAGGAAAAAGGACTGAGTTAGCAGTTTTGACTTCCAATTACTTCCTAAACCATACCAAAATTTCTGCCCTAGGCTTAAGCCTTGACACTTACTAAGTGAGAAAATCATTTAAATCCTCTCTGAGACTCAGTTTCTTCATTTGTAAAATAGAGATGATGCTACTTTTGCTATCTTCCTTTATGGGAGTATTATTTGCACCATTCTTAATTTAATTTAATTTCCCTGTAGTCTCTTTGGTAAATGGACTTTAATAATGTACATATTCTTATGTAGAACATCTTATATAGAGGTTCTTAGATAAGAATAGAGATCATTTGGAGCTTCAATCCTACCATCCTCTCCTTCCCTTAAGGATGACCACAGAGAGGAAAATAATATAGTCATTTTGGCCCCAGGCTCCCAAATTCCCATAAGAAGTTGATTTTCTTTAGGTAACTCTATTTCTTGTAAAATATGTCGATATCCCCATGACCATTTGAAAAGGACACACTTGAGTCAATCCCTCAGTAATCTGTGGGAGGATTCAGTTTTCTCTTAAAGAGAATTGACTGATTTCTTTAAAGATTGTTTTTTGGCATTTTTTGCTTTAGAGTCTTTACCTCCATCTTTTCTTAACTGTATGTCTCTGAGCAACATTGTTGCCATCATCGCCCTCACCATGTAACAGTATGTGCCAGAGAATCTGTTGGCAATAGGGATTTGTTAGGTGTCAGAGGAGAGAGGGGGAGGCCCACAGAGGCAGGACTAAACTATCTATGGCTGGACTTCATCTCTGAAATACCCTTGTCTGGCTTCAGCCCAGCTGGAGGGCCTTGACCTTCCAAGCAAGGCACAAAGCCCCCTCCTGTTTGAGTTGGCTCCCTCTCTGCTCCATGAGCTGGTTCCCTGTCTTCCTGTCTCTGGTGGGTGGGCTTATTTCCCTCCTCTGAGCCCGAAAGCTATTGTGTTTGTGTGTGTGTGCTTTTCCAATTTTCTGTAGTCATCCAAAAAACCCTGGGTAACGGACCCTTTGTATTATTATTTACTTTTTTGATTACATATATATCGTTCCACTCCTCCATGCTAAAGATGTGGATTTGCTATTGGAGTAACCGCCTGGGAAAAAAAACATTCCACTGCTCTGAATGGAAACACCCTATTGCCCTGAACATGAGGTAGGGGATGAGTGTTCGGATTTGGAGAAAGAAGTAGAAATAAGGGAGTGAGAGCAGACAGGCTGTTCAAATATCTGATGTAAGAGATGGTAGAATAACCCAATGGGTCAGCCTGAAAGGGAAGGCTGGCCAAGAAAAGACTATGCTTGCTGTTTGTGCTCCCAAGTAGGAGTAATGGTTAAAGTGAAGGAAACCCAGGAGGTTTGGAGTGGGAAGGACTAATCTACATTTTGACTTCTCTCCATGCTTTCAACTTCTCCACTAAAAATGATTTTGAAAAGGGAGGATAATGAAAGACTGGGATGGAAACAAAAAGAAGTACTTCTTGTCACCCTATTTGGGATTTTCTTGGTAAAGATACTAGAGTGATTTGCTATTTCTTTATCATTTTACAGATGAGGAAACTGAGGCAAACAGGGTGAAGTGACTTGCCTAGTCATACAGCTAGTATCTGAAGATATATTTGAACTCAGGTCTTGCTTTTTCTCCATCCACTATGCCATCAATCCAGCTGCTCCACCAAGACACAGGAACATATGAATTGAGGTTTTTCCTATTCTTCTCACATGATTCCCACTACTTTATGACTTTGATCAAGTCACTTTCCTTGAGTCTTGGATCAATTATATATAAAAAGGAGAGGGGGGACTTGGTTTAAATGAGTCCTACTCTTTGTACAACTATTGAGCTCTGGTTTCTTTTTCTTTTTTTCTTTCTGGTGGAAAAGGAACCTAGAGATATTCTCAGCTTCCCTTCTCCCAGTTTAAATGCGTGGAGGCTTTTGATAAAGTAAAAACTTTACTATCTTTAGGATGAAGTAAAATGAATGGTTATAAAAGAGACAGATTAGAAAACAAGAAGGGTAAGATGGTGGACTTGGGGAAAAGTGAAGGAAAGACCAGAGATTTAGACCTGAAGAGCCCTTGGAGTCCAACTCCCTCATTTTACAAATGAGGAAACCATAAAGGTTCAATGAGTTCCAAAACCTCATACAACTAGCATATGAAGTGGATTTTCCTGACTGCCCATTCAGAGCTCTATCCATATTACCACATTGTCTCAGTAAGAAAACTGGGGTGATTCCTTTTCTTAGAATTTTTCAAGAAAAGGGAAGCTACTGGTTTAAAGCACTGTTTTACCTGAAAGCAAGAACATGAATATGAAGACTTTATAATGTCATTAATTTTTTTACATTACTTTACTAAAATCTCAAATTAATTTCCCCTCATGAATTCATATGACATCTGATAGGAGTAGCCTCATCTTGCAATTAGGAATGTTTCACATCCATATGAAATTGAATTCCTTAGAGAGTTTAGCCAAAATGGAGCACATTATCTTCTCCCCTAAAACATCCCTTTTTTAGTCTTACATGTTCCATTTTACAATCACAGAATCTCAGAATTGAAGGGAATAAGACAGGATCACTTTTTTTTTTAATCTACCTCATATTTTTGGTTGCATAATTTCCCGGTAGGGAAATCTGAATGTGTAGATGACTAATTCTTGACCATGAAAGGAGAGTTCTAGTCCTTGAATAGAATTGCTAACTAAATCTGTGCTATCAGACTGGGTGGTCATGTAAGAGTGCTCCAGGAATTCCTTCTAAGGTATCATTTTCACAGTCCCCTAACAGGCAATTGGATTAGTGAGTGCCAATAGTTTCCTCAGAAAACTACTGAATGAGACTCATGACTCAGATAAAGCTATCCTCTTCTTCTTCCTCCCCTTCTCTCGTCTTTTTCCCACCTCTTTCTTCCCATTCCCTCCTCTCTTTTCCTCTTCCCTTCTCTTACCCACCATGTCCTTTGAGTTGAAAATAATAATTATCTTGGCCCCCACACTGGTTATGGCTTTATTGGAAAGAATTTGACATGGTGGGTGATTGTGGATATCTAGTCCTACTTGCCTATCTCATTTATCACAAGTGCATCCTTACTGCTTTCATATCTTCGTAAATAATAGCAAGACATTTTAGAGATGTTTCACATGATTTCTGCTACTCATTATCTTTATGACTTTGAGCAAGTCACTTTCCTAAAGGAGGGGAGGTTTGGTTTAAATGAGTTCTAGATTTGAGTTCCAGCTGACTTCATGGGAGAGATAATTGAATAATGGTCAGAGAAAGCTGGTGGTGACTCATTGCTGAGGGATACTGAGGCAGCTCTTTGTTGACCAGACATAAAAAAAAGGAAAGGAAAATATGCTTTCTTCCTGACTCATGTTTCCAAAATTTGATGGAAAACCTAACAAATGAAATAAAAACTTGACAGCCACTCCTCATGCCTGATGACTGAAGTGAAGACAAATGATAAGACTGGAAAAACTTAGGACATGCTAAAGAATGATGCTGTCCTGGGCAAATTAAAGAAAACTAATACCTCAAGGACCCATGTGGTATTTTAATTATTAATGTTTATTAAATGTAGGGGATTCAGGAGAGATCTGGGAAATAAAAAGCAGATAAAAAGATCTATATGAGACAGAACTAAATTTCTGGATGATTCATTAATATATAAGAATTGTGGATTGTTGATAAGAAATGGAGTATACCGAACAAGGACTGGTAAAACAAATTTACCTAGAATCTTCTCAATCAAGAGTCTTTTAAATAAAAAAAAAAAGAAAGATGGAGACAATTGTCCATATAGATATGGCAAACCTAATACAATAGAGCAGTGGTCCTCCAACTTTTAAAATAGGGACCCAGTTCACTGTCCCTCAAACTGTAGGAGGGCTGGACTATAGTAAAAACAAAAACTCACACTCTGTCTCCACCCCTCAACCCATTTGCCAAACCTACCGGGCCTCATAAAAGTCCTCAGGGGGCTGAATCTGGCCCATGGGCCTTAGTTTGAGAACCCCTGCTATAGAGAGTAGTAAAGGAAGAATAATGGTAGAAGAAAGAAAAAGTCATTCATGGTAGATAATATTTATGAAGAAAGTCAACAATAAAATCTATGTTTTCAACTGTCTTTATACAAATGTATCAAGTAGAGATTATAAACCAAGTGTATTAGAAATTCTGATATAAGGAGATACATTTAAACATATTTGTCTCTGCAACATGACTTGTGACTGGAGCACATCACTACATGTTTATCTTACTTTAAAAAAAAGGGAAATTCATGCAAGATAAATCAGGAGATAATTACAGAGAGCATTTAGCTAAAGGATAATGGAAGTAAAAATAGACATGTGATTTTTGTAGGAAAAGTTTACTCTCCGTCCCAAGAGAAAGAGACATTATTAGATAGAGAGTATGAAAAAATAGATTACCAACTTGGGTTGTAAACATATTATTAGTGATGTGGCGCATCAATTTTCCAGATACATTCTAATATGATCTCTTTGCCAAAAACACAGCAGCTAATATATATATATATATATATATATATATATATATATATATATATATATATATATATATATATATATATATATATATATATATATATTTTTTTTTTTTTTTTTAATTTTATTTTCTTGAACTACATTTTCATCATTCAAAATATAGAGGAAGAAACATGGGGAATTTCTGTTCTGGGGTAGTTTCAAATCACCAAGAATAAAACTGGTTGATTAAGCAAAAATAAGCAAAACATTGTGTGCAAGTGACATTCAATGCTTGTGAATAAAATGGAGAGATATGGTCTAGATCCTAATACAATTTGGTGTATTTGGAACTAATTGAATTATTTGGCCCTAAGAAATGAATCAATGTCACCTTAAACAGAGGTTCTTAATCTAAAGTTCATTGATTTCTAAGAAGTCTGTTGATCAATATCAAGGAGCCTTTGACCTTGGATGGGGAAAATACATCTTTATTTTTTATTAATCTCTGAAATTTATTATTAAACAAAATATTCTTTTTTTCCTCAACAGTATTTTATTTTTCCAAATACATGTAAAGATAGTTTTCAATATTCATTTTTGTAAGACTTTATGATGTTCCAAATTTTTCTCCTTTCCCCCTTAGTTTCTCCTGCCCAAGACAACAACAAATTAAATATGTGTAATCTTTTTAAACATATTTTCATATTTGGCAACTTGTGCAAAAAAAAAAAGAACAAAAGGGAAAAAATAATGAGAAAGAAAGAAACAAATAACAAAAAAAGATGAAAATACTATGCTTTAATTCACAGTAAATTTTTATAGTTTTCTCTCTGGATGTGGATGGCATTTTCCATCCCAAGTCTATTGGAACTGCCTTGCATCACTGCACTGTTGAGAAGAGCCAGTTCCATCACAGTTGATCATCACATAATCTTATTTCAGGTAAACAAAATATTCTGAGAAAGTCAACCAAAGGCTACTAAAGAAAGTCTATGATAAAAAAAAAATTGAGAACCTCTTATTTAGAAGAAGATCATTAGTAAAGTAACTGAAGAATCTGTTGTTGGCTCTTCACTGTTAAACATTTTTATAAATAACTTTGATTAAGAATATATGACTATTTTGCCAAATTCTCAAAAGACATAAAGTTTGGAGGCATAGCTAACAGTCTGGATAAGAGAATCTAGATTCAAAAAGATCTCAGAGATTTTCTGCCCCACATCTCTTTTAAATGATGTCTACCTTTCAGCTGCAAGATGTTGGGGAATGCCATACTAGTCTCCCTGTCATGACAACATTTAAGTAATCATTTTAAGAGATGTGATAAAATGTTGCCTGCATTTGTCTTCCTATACTTTTGCTTCAAGGAGATAATATGGTGTTGTAGAAAAATCTGTTTTGTGCCCCCATTTGCCTCTCACTATGTGGATAAATGAGAATTGACTGATATGGATTATGGAGTTTCAGGGGATTTTAACCTGTTATCTGAGTCAGCATAATGTTAAAAATAATTGCCATAAAATTGCCATCTCCCAGGGTGACAGTTTAAATCTGCTATGGTTCTATCTAGCCTTAAGCCTATTATTTTCCAAAGAGATCTGAATATATCTTTCAAGTTAAAGAGGGAGTTGCATCAAAATTTCTTATTAATCACTAGTTCTATATAAAATCAAGTTATTTGACTCTACCAATGAACACATTTCATATTTGTTTCATTGCATGGCATTTTTTCTTCAATGATATAAAAATGGCATTTGGACTCCATTACAATAAAATTTCTTATTGATACTAAGAGAAAAAAAACTCTGTTGGGCATACAAATAAAAAAAAAATCTAAACAACCTTTATTCTTCAGGGGCTTACATTCTATTTATAGATCCAAAAAAATTCTAAAAACTCAATAAATAAACTGTCCTCTAACAAAAGCATTATCACAGACAGATATGATATCCATAACTTTCAGGACAAAACATTGATTCACAAAAAAATTAGTAACAGTTTTTAATAGATATAGCCATATTGAATACTCATAAATTGCCAGAGTATGTGGGATGAGATGCTTTTGAAACAGAGATTTAGTGGAAAAAATCAAAACCATATGGAAACAGGATTAGTATCTATCATTCTCATCTTCCTTCTGCTCCTGGAATTAATCTCAAAGATTCTTTCACTAGGTCTATAGAAGATACTCTAGTACTTTACTAGGGTACAAAAAGGAGTCATTTGATGTACTTATGCAACAGATTAAATTTTAAAGAAAATTAAAAGAGTAATTTATCCTTGGATATGAAACTTCATGAACAGGTGAAAATAAAAAATAAGCATGAGTCTGGACTTGTAATTTTACTGGTCTAGAGAACCAACAGTGGTAGAATTGGGAGGAT
Organism: Sminthopsis crassicaudata; assembly: GCF_048593235.1. Taxonomy (NCBI): domain Eukaryota; kingdom Metazoa; phylum Chordata; class Mammalia; order Dasyuromorphia; family Dasyuridae; genus Sminthopsis; species Sminthopsis crassicaudata. Next base: position 65,186,765 of record NC_133619.1, on the reverse strand, counting down.
TTTCCCAGAGGTGGGCTGGACATTAGTGAGCATGCTGCTATAATTCACTTTCAGAAGACTACAGTATAAGTATAATACACATCTGCAATCATGACGAGAGCCGGATTCCCAACTCTTGTACCTTCCAATTACACAAATCAATTACAATAATATCATTAACTATGAAACATGAAACATTCACTAAACAAGAAGGCAAAACCCAGAATAATTGTAATCTTTTATTTACTAAAAAAAAGGCAAAGGTAGGAATAATAATAAGGATAATGATGATAAGTTAATAGCATATATATAAACCTAGGTCACAGTTATTCATCAATTCATCAAGTGTTAGAGCAAAACAGGTACAAATTTATAGACTCCTGGTAGTGAGGTTTATGCATGTTTGCCCAAGGTGCTTTACACTTCCGCCCTAAAGAATACTTTAAGCAACATTCTATACCATGTGTACCTTGCTGGGTAAGGTGCTTTCCTGTGATTCTCTTTTGAGTCTGTGTTCTCTTGTTGGATAAATTATTGTCAACTACAAGTAGTCAGTAATGGTTTGATGTTATCTTATAAGGGGCTCAGTTGTGGAGACTTGCAGATATTTATAGTTAAAAGCATTCTAAGAGGGCAACCAGGAGAGCATACCATATGAGGATTTGCTAAAAGAACCTGGGAAGTTTGATCAGGAAAAGAGAACACTTATGAGATATGATAGCTGTCTTCAAGTATTTGAAGGATTGAACTTGTTATGTCAGAGGATCAAAGTAAAACCAATAGTTAAAAGTCACAAAGAAGGAAACTGAGGTTCTATGGAAGAGAGAAAAACTAGAACCTTCCAAAAATGAAATGGGACTCTTTGGGGGATGGTGAGTCATTTTAACTGGAAATTTTGAAGCAATGATCAAATAAATACTTGTTGGCACTGTTAAGGACAAGATTTTCATTGAGGTATGGACTGGAGCAGATCACTTCCAAGATCCTTTTTAAAATGTTTCAATGAATTATGAGGTTCATAAAGGGCATTATCCTTCCATATATCTTTCTGTCTCCTGTTTTTTTTTCTTAGACATTTGGAACAGTTAGGAAAATTACCTTAGTTTTTAAAAATATCTCCAGAAGAAAACAGAGAAATGACTACCAGGCAGGTCCTGCCATCCCAGGTTTCTTTGACTCAAGGGAAAACCCTGCTCCAAGAAAGGACTATATCTGTCCTTGCTATTCTCTTTTGCCAGAAAAATTTATCAACTGATCATATCTAAAAGAATGACCACATGGGACAGCTAGGTGGTACAGTGGATAGAGCACCAGTCCTGAAGTCAGAAGGACCTGAGTTCAAATTTGGCCTCAGACATTTAACACTTCCTAGCTGTGTGACTCTGGGCAAGTCACTTAACCCCAATTGCCTCAGGAAAAAATTAAAAAAAAAAAAAAGAATAAGAATGGCCACAGAGATGAGTTCTCAGAGGAAATTAATCTCTGAGTTTTCAAAGACTACCATAGATATTTTTACAAAATCATTGAATATCAGAGCTGGAAGAGACTTCTCTGGTCATCTATATCAACACTTAGCTGTAATATGAATCTTATGTTATATATCTCATCTTTTATGTACTTTTAAAAACTGCTCAGCCAGTCTCCGCTGAAAACCTCCAATAACTAAGGTCTGACAACTCAAAGCAAACCATTATACTTGGGGCAAGCTTGCTCATTGGGTATTTTTTCTTTAAATAGAACCAAAAAATACTCCCTGAATCTTCCACCCAATTGTTTAGTTCCGTCCTAGGATATCAAGCAGATTGAGTTCAGTTTTTCTTTCATATGCCAACTCTTAAGCTATTTGGATGTTGTTGTCATATGCGCACTTCATCTCATGCACCGGGACTTTTCAAGGCTTATTATACTGAAGTTCCTTCAATGGATGCTCCTGTGTCATGATCTCAGGTCTCCTTATCATCCTAGTTCTTCTAAGTTTGGTGAGTGAAGAGAAAGGTTGATGAGATGATGGCAGAAATATGTCAGACTCGGTTCAAACTAGTTCAGATCAGGTAATGAGGAAATGATTGTTAAATTTTCAGTATAAATTTTATATCTTGGAAATGTGTAAATGCTACAAACTAAGGAATGATTTATTGTTTTGTTGATCATCTAGACTTAAGAAAGCAAAGTTAATAATGCAAATAAAACTAAAAATGTATCTTCTGTACACATTTTTTTTTTGAAAGCCAGTTATGTAACATGTACCAGCACCCCTGATTAATGTACTTATGTATCAAAAAAGAATCTCACTAAGCTTATACAAACTTGGCTTCCTAAATAATCTGTGATTGAACACATTTCAGCAGTGGGATGATGGAGAAATAATGATAATATTTCACATATTACATTACAGTTTTCAAATTGCCTTCCCATCCTTTACATAATTTGAAAATGTATTTGTGCCAAGGTCAGGCTTACAGTAACAGGTGGCAGTGGGCTGGTGAGTAGTAGAGGAAGAATTGATCAATCTTATCCAAGGGGCCCCCTATCCTTCTCAGCCAGCTTTGGAATTGTTGCTGACTTTTTCAGTCAAGTTCTCATGGTAAAAACCACTTCTCATGCTCTTCAGTTAGCTACTCCATCTGGCACTGAGAGAATATGCCAGTCTTCATGAAGTTTCCCTTACCAACCTCACAAAGTGCACTCAAATGCACTCAAGTACTCATTTAGCCTAGTCCCTGACCCAGGTGAGGTTATAACTCCTGAAACTGTCTTGAGTATATTAAATATATATATATATATATATATATATATATATGTATATATATATATATATGTATGTATATCAGAGCATTCTGGTAAATGTTGAAAAACTGGTTCATACACACACTCAATAGTCATGATATACTTTTGTGTCTAATCTGCATTTAATATACATTTTTCTATTACTTTCTTACATCTAGATAGTCAATAATACGATAAAATCAAGCCTTAGTTTATAGTATTTGCCAATTTCCAATGTAGAAAGGCTCCCACTGAAAGGTTAACAACTACGTTTTGTAAGCCTGGATGAGCTAGCTCCAAAATACCATGGGAACCTTTGGGCTGATGTTTATATCACTGCTCATGTTATCAAAATTTTCTCCTCATCTTTTTGCTTTCTCTCTCCTCCTTTCCCTTCTCCTCAATTCTCTTCTCATTTCTCCTCAACTCTCCCACTTCTTCTTCCTCATTCTTTTTAATAAGAAACTTATAAACACAGTTCAATGTCCCCATCAGCAGAACGTAAAATCCTTGAGCATCTGTGTTGTTTATTTTTGTTTTTCTGTTTTTGTCATTGCATCTCCATAACCCAAGTTCTTAATAAATGCTTGATGAGCTTGTATTGAATCCTTATCTTATCCTGCAGCAACAAGTGGGTGGTCTATCTTGATAATCCCATTTAACAAATACAAAAATGGAAGTTGATATTTTCACTAAACTTCTGGCTTCTACAACACCTTATCAATTACAAAATTTGGGTCCAAGCCCAAGGGACCACAGCTGTGACTGGAAAGGTGGGGCAGGAAATCTTTAAGGATCTCTATTTAGAACTCTGCTGAATAGAAGACAGATGACTAGGCAGAGGGCCCATCCCAATTAGTTGCTGGGAAACTACATCTACTTTGGGATGGGTCTGAGTTGATCCTGATAAGCCCAGACCCAGCCAAATCTACTGGACTGCTTGATTATAAGATAGACCCATCAGGAATTGTTTAGAATCAAACTAGCTCCTAACAGATGAGTAAATTTTTGCTTATTTATATGAAAAAATTAATACCATTATTGTTGTACAATTATTATAGCTGATAACTTTATAGTACTTCCTTCCTAGAAAGCATTTTATGTTTGTTCATTATTTCCTATGATTGCTACATTTCCTTTGTGAAAAAGGTTTATGGAAGGAAAGGAGTTAGCAAGGGTAAAAATGAAATAAACAAACAAACAAAAAAACCAACTTTATTAGAGTCACAATCTTACAATTCTTTATTTATGTGCTCATAGACCTCAAGAGCTAATCAGGACTCGGTAGATTGAGTTCTGACTTTAGAATCAGAGGATGTGGGGTAGAATTTCAGTTCTGTCCCATACTACCCATGTGTTCTTGAGCAAGTCTTTGGCTAGCCTATCTGTCTTTGCTTTTAATTCTGTTATTCAGAATGATTGGGCTGTTCCTACTTGGGAAGGAGGTTTTCATGTCTAAAATCCCTGTCCTAAAAAAACAAATATAAGGGGGCATGCAACCTGAGTAACTGTCTATGGAGATTTCAAGTGCTTTGGATACTATGCTCCAGGTTTCCAGCATCCTCCTCTTGCCAATTCCCCTAGCAGTCCCCACCCTGACCCCACTAGGAAACCTGCCATGAAGAGATAACAGCTGTTTCCTTCACAAGGGGACCTCAGCTCCTGAATACACGCCTTTAAGAGCCAAACTGAGAAAAGTCAGTCACCGGGTCACCCAGGCAAGGCCCTTCCTCCAGAAAGGCATACAATGTCTAGTTCCCTCAATTGACAGAAAATGAGGCTAAAGGCTGTCAGGAAGCAGAACTGTTGGGATATCTGAGTAGGATTAAGCTGGTAGAGAGGGTGGAGAGCAAGGAGAGTATTCTGCATTGACGATATTTCCACTCCACCCTCCATTCCCTGAAACTCTAGCCAAGAAGGACCTTAGCTGTCATCTAACTCAAACTCATTTTGCAGGTTAGGAAACTGACGCCTGAAGATGGAAAATGGCTTATTCAAAGTGGCTCAGTGTTGAGTTGGGATTAAATTCAGGTCTCTTCTTAATTCCCTAAAAGTTTCCAAGAGAAGGCATTTTGGAGAAGGGATTCAGGCTCAACATGTCTTTCTCTACAATTATGGAATTGCAGGGTCCTGGAAAGAATGTTGGATTTTGCTCTAGAATCCTTTGAATCCTGCCTAGTCCTGCAACTAGATCTTGGGTCTACCATCACTTTTATCATCTGTAAAACGAGAAGGTTACATTAGATTAACTCTAAGATTCCTAAGTATCTGCCCTTATTGAGGTGGCTTCTTTTCAAACTCAACCAGCTCAGAGTTTGCCTGCCTCTTGGGAATTAAGGAAGATATATTGTATATTTCAACAGTCCTCTCTCCCTGGATCCTTCTAAAGGGAACTTTGCTGGTTTCTGTGGAATGGAGAATAAGACTAACCATGAAGTCAAAGATTTCATGCATAGTACAAAAAACATGGGAATGAGAGTTTAGGAGCTGTACAATGGGTTTTAATATGAGCTCAACTCCGGTGTTTGTGAATAATTTATTTGATCTCTCTTGGCCTCATTTTAACATGTAAAATGAAATAGCTGGAATCAGATGATCTCCACAATTCTATGTCCAGATGGAAAGAGTTATCTTGAGTAGTTTACCAGTGGCACTTAAAAATATCTCTTCTTTGGGTTAGAACATAAGAGTTTCAGGGAAGGGAAGGGATAGGGGAAGAAGTTATACATAGCACATAGTAAGTGCTTAATAAATGTTGACTAAGTGATACTGATTAATTAATAATCTTGAACAGAACATCAGCTTTTCAAACCTATCAAGGCTTTTAAGATATAGAATTATAATGCTCTTCTAAAGCAATAGTTTGATTTATGTCATGGACTCCTTTAACAATCTGGTAAAAATGATTCATGGATCCTTTCTCAAATTTTTTTTTTAGAATGCACATAAATAAACAGAACTGGAAATGAAACCAATTGTTTAAATTGTTAAAAATGGAATTTTTTTTTCCTATCCAAGTTCGCAGATTCTTGCCACCAAAAATCTATCAGAAAAACCCCTTGGAAATCTGTGGCTCCTGGTCTGAGGGATCTTAAAGTTGTTCTAGTCCCCTTTATTAGCATTTCTGAAGTGGTTATCCAATCTCTGTTTGCAGACTTCTCCTATAAGGAGCTCCCCTTTATGGGAGGTAGTCCTGTTTACTATTAGACAACTCTAATAGTTTAAAATTCTTTCTCATACAGAGCAAACATCTGCCTTTCTAGGACTTCTATCCATTGATTCTACATTGATGATGGAAATTCCCAGATCTGTTATTATTGTGAGTTAAGGCACTGAAAGTCCATTTACAAATGCTCATATTACCTGAGGTTGGATCACACATTAAGGCTTAGCATTCAGTAATAGCTTTTCTTGAATCAAATATCAGTTTCCCAGCATGAGCAAGGCCTTAAAGTGTTGAGATATAAGCTGGGTAAATTCTGCTTAGTTAAGCAGTAGGAGGCAACATGAAAGCTTTTGGAAGCAAGGAGAAACACAGACAAGTCTTCTTGTTTGACAAATAAAAGCGAAAACTCAGAAATAAATCCAACAATTTTGTGGAGGCTTATACTTTGTTTAGGACAAATAAAATTCACCCACAATAGCCACATTTTGGGGACCTATGCAGAGATTCATGGCATTTTATTTATTAATTTTCTTTTCTTTGCATCACAGATCATTATAACCATTTAAAAACTTTTGAAATATGGAAAGACTCATAAAATTCTGTTCTAGAATTCCTCTCTAGAATATACAGATTGACTTATAATGTTAAGCTATATTTATATGTCATATAAATTTAAATTAAATTTATATCATTTTTGAAGGACTAAATAGCATTTCCTTCACAACAACCTGTTAAAGTATTTCTTCTCCCTCCAAGTCATAGGTATCTAATTCTAGAAGTCATCATTGGGCACCATCTACTATGCCCTTTTAAAATCCTTCTTGTGATTTTTCAAGAAACACTCTATGATATTTAACATCATTATTTCTAGCTTCCACCCCTTGACAAATTGATAGAGAATAGGATTGTCTCTTTTGAATTCCAAGAGATCCTATGGCTGGTGTTGACATGAATGAAAAATTTATCATCCAGGCAGAGAGAAGATAACAAAAAATATTTTTGAAATACCATAAGCCTACCCATGGTAGAAAACAAGAGAACATATTGGGAAGACCAATAAAAAGTGATTCTATAGTCCTTTTTATGGAGTGTAAAGCTGTGGGATTTATGTTAAAATAACAGCAGACTGAAATAGACCAGGTGCACCTGATGACCCAGAAGTAAGAAACCTGACTCCTATATAATTCTCCATGGTTCAGCAGTTTGAGAGCTGGTTCTTGGAAGGGAAACTATGAGAATCATTTGCTGAGGAAAGCTGAATATGAAGGAACAAAAATGTAGGATAAAAGCCAGTGGAAGTGGAGTGGTGGGGCATGTTTGGGAGAACTTCTGTTGAAAAGTGCAAAATGCAATGTGATGAAAATCTTGGTATTTACCCATATTGTGGCTTTAACCAAAGTAGCATTGTATTTCACCAAAAGAGTGCAGATCCTCTGAAAGAAGGAGTGAAAGAGTTATCTGTGAACTTAATCCAAGTCACAGTTGTGCTGTGTCTAGAAGCTTTGTGAGCTTAAGTGCTTTTAAGGGGAATTTATAGTCACTAAGCAGATACATTCTATAAGTACCAGGTTCTACCAGAGTGGGGCAAGGAGCAAATAAGTGAGAGGTTGCCAAAATGTATTTGGTCACTTGAGTCAAAAAGGAGTCCATGATATAGGGTTATGTTTATAGATAAAAATTAGATATAGAAAGATTAAATAACTTACTTAAGGTCATACAATGTCACAAGTACAATTTGAAACTGGGTTTTCCTTATTCAAACAATTTATTTTCTACTTAAACAAGGCTAGTTTTCTATGTAGTCTGTGATCTAGATAGATGAAATAATGATAAGAGTACTGGACTTGGAGTTAGGATGATTTAAGATCACTTCTAATACTAACTGTAGGGCAAATCACTTCACTCTGCCTCAATTTCCTTATCTATAAAATTGAGATAGTTTTTTATTCCTTTCAATCCTTTCAAAGTTATGAGGATCAGAAGAAATAACATATATAAATCATTTTACAAACCTTAAAAGAGCTAATTACATCATCATTATTAAAACAGTAGCTTCCACAAAAGCCAAAAGGGTAATTAGCAAGAAATCTGGGCAATGGGTCTACAATTCTGGCTAGGAATGAAAGAGCCAAGACAGAAGTTTTTGGTTATCTTGGGCAGGCTGAGTCTTAATGATACATTGTTAGTGTTATATCCACATATTCACCATACAGATATTAACTCTCTGTCTCATAGTGGGTAGTGGAGCCAATACTTCCGTATTATTAAATATATTCACAAGGGCCAGATGGAAGAACTCTCCTGTAAATAAAGAGGCATTAGTCCAAGTCATGATGTGGTTGATGCTGCAAGGAAGGAAGGAAGAGAAAAGGAGAAAGAAAGAAAGAAAAGAGAGAGAGAAGCAGAGGCAGAGACAGAGATGCAGAGATAAAGAAATAGAGTAACTGAGACAGAGACAGAGAAATAGACAGTGGTGGGAATGGAGGAAAGGAAGCAGGTCAAATAGGAGCTCACTAAGATTATCCAGTCTAGCAAGAAGCATTAGAGTCTGAAGCAGGGGTCTACAACTATGGGAAGTCAATGCAGAATCAAAGAGAACTCAGCCAATAGAAGAAGGGGAGTGGTAGATGTTGTTGAAATTGGTCACCCTCTTACACAACTTCCTTGCCTAAGACAACATGCTTTAAGGTGGTGATGATAAGCTAACTCCACCCCACTTCTGTTCCCAACATTGCCCTGAACCTGGACAAGATCTCAATTTCATTTTCCAAATACACTTCCATACTAAGAAAAGAATGTGCTAATTGGCTGACAAGAATATCCATCTGTTTGGCAGATACCATTCTCATTGTAAATCATTTAATTGGTTTTCTGATATCAAACAACCCATCAGTTTGAAAACATTTCTTGAATATCTATTATGTTCAAGGCACAGATGATGACAAATAGAGCTCTAAGCCACAATCCCTGCCCACAAAAGGCTTACAAGCTAGAGAAGGAAAAAAAAAAAAATATATATATATATATATACACACATACATATATAACATATAATATGATGACAATATAGTAGGCATATGTACATATATACATTTATATATGTGTATATATACATATATACAAACACATATACCTCCTATATTGTTAATATTTTATATGTTAATTTTCATGTATATATATCTCTGTGATATTTTTATTTTATTTGTGTATGCATATATTTATCTTGGTAAGGAAACTTATTTTAAAGATATTTTGGCAACTCCTTTATAACCTGCAGCCTTATTGGTTAACTCAACCAATTTAGAGAGCAATCTAGAATTATGTCCAAAGAGGTCTACATATACATAGGTATATACCCTATGAACCAGCAATATCACTATTAGATACATTTATCAAAGTGATTGGGGAAAAGGGAAAGAAACTGCAGTTCTAAAACATTTATAGCAACTCCCTCTGTGGTAGCAAAGAACTGGAAATTGAATGGATATCCATCTGTTGGGCAATGAATAAACAAGTTGTGGTATATGATAGTGATGCAATGACATAAGAAATGATAAGCTGGTTGATTTTTAGAAAAGTATGGAAAGACTTGCAGAAATGAGCAGAACCAAGAGAATGTTTTATAAAATAATAGAAATATTATGAACTTTTAAGTTATTTTGAATATTATAAATATTAAAATCACCTACAAAGGGCCTATGAATACTCTCCATATCAGAGAAAGAAATGATAAACAGAAATATATATAGTATGATTTTTCATATACAAAAATATAGAATATACATATATACACACATATTTGTGTCTAATGGTAGCCTTCTCTAGTGTGGAGTAGGGAGGGAGAAAAAAATAAAAAAATACATAGCCAAGAACAAAAAAATCTCAGAAGCACAGAAAAACAGGTAGTTTTGAAAATCATGCATAGTATTATTACATAGTTTGTTTTTTTTTAAAGCAAACCGTGTGAAATGGAAGTTAATGTTTTCATATTACATTCTCTTTTTGTGTTGTTACAAAGATTTTTTTATTTTTTTGTATTTAAGTTCAAAATGAATAAACTATATATATGCATACACACACACACACACACACACACACACACACACACACACACACACACATAAAGAAAAATAGCAACTTGTAGCCTAAAAGAGCAGCCTGAGGTGCTGATCTGTGTGGGATCCAGAAAGCATGTGTTGGAAGCAGTTTTTCCATATAAGTCCCTGACTCCCTCTAGCCTCTACACTGTTGCCTCTCAATAAGACACAATATGGGACACAATGGCTTTCATAAGACAATCCTTGATTAAATACCAATTGAACAGTAGAATAGTGAGTACCAGAAATTCAAAGGAGAAGATTCCTGTGTGATAGGGTCATTTGAGTAAGGTTCACAGAATGATTGGCATTTGAATTTGGTCTTGAGGAATGGGTAGGACTTGGAAAATTAGAGAAGAAAGGGACAGATATTTCTGGGGAAAGAAGTAGAACTCATTTGGGTGGTGAAGATAGTTCTTTCTGTTATCTGCTCAACCTCTTATAAGTTAACATCTGAGGATTTAGCCCTACAAAACTGTGAGACAATCTCTGGAGTCCAGAAAGAGAATAGGAATCTGGAAGTCTTCCCTGACCACACACCTCCCCCAAATTATTATGCAGACTCAATTCCAGCCAAACTTACTGCATTCTCCAGCACTTCAGTCATTTCTGTTCTTCTCCTCTAGACCCTTGTCAGCTTTTCCATATTTTTTGTAGCCAGACACTGCCCCCCTAGAAGGTTGGACATATATACAACTAGAGAGGAAGAGTCTTAAGTAATGACCAGTAAAATATTGAGTATTTTCAAGAGAGTCCATGGCCTTGTTGACACTTCCATCTTGGAGAAGCATATAAGACCATGATTCAAAGGCAATTCAAAATAATCAACAAGGCTCAACTCTAGTTCTAACCTGTTTCTCTTTGGCAAGGGGAAATGGCCCAAGTAAACATGGTGCCCACAGAGATGGTCCAGCAGCCAAATGGCTCCTTGGAGTTTGACCAAAGGCACCTGGCTGGCATTGGTGGAAATGATTAGACAACCGGACTCAAGCTTGATAGGTTTTCCAGAGTCCATCCATCATTCTGGGCCTGGAAAAAAGGAACAAAAATAGTTTAAGCTCTGGGTGAGCTGTGACCTTTGCTCCCTTGGAGAAGGGGAGCTAAGTAGCAGCAGGTGGCTTAGGGAGGAGACAGTGTTTGCCCTGCAATATCCATTCCTCTCTGTTTAAAGAAGGGTACAAGGGTAGCATGGGGAAGAAACTGGAAAATCAATCTCCAAGGCAGGACCTTTTCTGGGTATTGAGCTTTGGTAACTACCCTAATCTGTCAACATTCTCTAGCACTCAATTCATCCTGCAAAATGTTTTAATTAGTGAATAGTTTTGGCCCATGGTTGCCTTGTTGAGCACCCTGTGGCTTCATATGGAACCTGTCTGCCAGTCCATGGCTTTAGAGGCAAATTCAACTGACCATATTTCTGAATAATCTTGGTTGCATAGAAACCTTCCTGCCTTGGAGTGCTACTTTCTGGGACTTACACAAGAGAAGAATGTGAACCTTAAAGGGAAAACAGAAAGATGCTAAAAGTCAGAGATCAAAATAACTAGCTGTACAAATTAACTCAGAAGCACTAGCCCAGGACTTGTAAGAAATTAGTCTTACAATGTAAGAATAGCAGAACTAAGAGAGAATTTAGAAATTTCTGGTTCTTAATCAGTGTGTGTGTGTGTGTGTGTGTGTGTGTGTGTGTGTGTGTGTGTGTGTGTGAGATGGACTCCTTTGTCAGTTTGGTTAAATCTACAGAGATTCTGTTTTTATATAATACCATTTTATTTTTCAAAATACATGCAAAGATAGTTTTTAACATTCAGCTTTGCAAAACCTTGGGTTCCAAATTTTTCTCCCTCTCTCCCTCCCTGCCCTCCCCCCTATACAGCAAGTAGTCCAATATAGATTAAATGTATAATTCTTTAGATAACTTCTTAAAATAATGTTAAATAATTTTGACTTTGACCATTTATGCAGAAAGAAAAAGCTAAATTTTATGGAAAATAAAGATGGACTTTGTTTCCATTCAAGTTTGTGGACACTAGGTTAAGATCTCCTGATTAAGCTAACCTCTATCTTTTTTCCCATTTTTTTTTCTTTATTAAAGCTTTTTATTTTTCAAAACATATGCAAGGATAATTCTTCAACATTAACTTTTGCAGAATCTGTGTTCCAATTTCTCCCCTTCCCTCACCCCCTCCCCCAGATTAACATCCACATTTTTAAGGATATTGAAACTGAAGGACCAAAGAGGAGAATTGTCTTGTGGGTCAAAGCTTGTTTGTGACAGACCTGGAACTAGGATAAAGGTTTCCCCTAACTCTTAATTCAATGAAAATTCTTTAAGGCCCAGTTCTACACATATGCATAAATAATGTATATGTATGTATGTATGTATGTATATGTATCTATGTATGTATTGAGGAGTGGGAAAGGAATAAAAAAAATGGATAGGATGAGATCCCTACCCTCTAGGTCAAACTAGTGACATCCTCATTTCATTCTACTGCTTTGCCAGGCATAACTACAGGGAGGGGCATTATTCTCATGGAGACTTTCCTGTGACTCAATTCTCTAAATTTATTTAAAAGTACAATTGATTTTCTTTCAAGAACATTGTGCCCCTTTGGTCTTGCCTTTTTCTCACCTTTGGAAGGAAAATTTTCCCCTGACATAAGGGCTCATGTTGATTTGAATTTGGAAATGAAATTATTTGATACTCTAGCAAGCTCTCTATGGTGGGGAGCAAAATATTTGTGCTATGTGGTGATGATGGGAAGGTTACAGAGAGAGGGAAAAGAGAAAAGAAAGAGAGGGACATATAGAGAGAAAGAGGAGGAGAGAGAAAATGGAGAGAGACAGACACACAGAGAGAGAGAGAGACAGAGACAGAGAGAATCAGAGAATCCAAAACAGAGACAGAGACAGGCAGAGAGACAGAGATAGAGAGAGGCACAGACAAAAAGAGACAGTGTCAGAGACAGAAACAGTGAGAATCAGAGAGTCCGAGACAGAGACAGAGAGAGAGACAGGCAGACAGAGAGACCAGAGACAGACAGAGAGACAGAGACAGAGAGAGACACAGACAAAAAGAGACAGTGTCAGAGACAGAGACAGAGAAAGCGAAACAGGGAGACAAGACAAATAGAGACAGAGAGGCAGAGAAAGACAGAGACACAGAGAAGAGAAATGTGAATGAAGGAGAAAGAAGAAGGGAAGATGAGAGTAAAGAAAGGGAGTTTCAATAAAGAAAAAGAGAAGAAAGAAGGAAGAAAGAGAGATGAAAGTTGAGGAAAAGAAGAGAAAGAAGATGAAAGGAAGAAAGGAGAAAAGGACAAAGAAAGAAAAACAAGAGACATCAATAGAAGGAGAATTGTGATGTTCAAGGAAAGGAAAGGAGGAAGGATGGCTGAATGACAGAGTGAACTTTGATTAACCTTCCTTTCCAGATCTTCATTCTGTGGCCCCCCAGGGATCCCATGCGCATTGCCCTGATCCTGGCCTTGTCTAGTTTGTTTATTCTGTCTCTACCATCCTCTCTGATCTATACAGCAGCTCCAAGAATAATCTCTACTCCCTGCCAGGCATTTGGAAGCAAGAATTGGGTGGCAAGAGATTTCTGCAAGATACTTTGAATTCTTAGCAAAATGGAAGCACTTTTATGGGACTATGAACCCTAAAGGCCTTTCTATCTCCACATGTATACATAGATACATTGGGTCGGGGTGCATGGGACTTAAGGTTGAATGGTCTTAAATTACATTTGCCCATTGACAATTCCCTCTCCCTCCTTTCCTGTCCCCTCCTCCCAACCCCAAAGCAAAGAAAAAGCACAAGAATCACTTGTGTCTCCTGTGAGTGTAGCAGAAAGCCCCGGCCGGGTTCCTCCATCCCAGGCTAATTGCTGTGAGAAGAATTTCCCATTAACAAAGGAAGTCTCTCTTTTTTCTTTCCGGATGTTAGTGTGACAAATGAAGGACCCAGGGACGCTCCAGCTGTTAAAGGTCACTCACACCAGTTCTCTTAAACGGCAATTAAGCTATTGTGGGCCCAAATCGGAGGTTTCGGCAATGAGGGGCACACAGCTTGGGCTTCTACCCCGGGATCTGGGAGTGGCCAGGAACATAAAAAAAAAAAGGAAAGATGGGGGGCGGGGATGGGGAGAAGCTTCAGGAAATCTAAGCAACACCCTCTACTGTAAAAGCAGATGAGGAAACAGCCCGCAGCCTCCCTTTGGAGCCCTAAGTGGATGGATGGGAGGAAATCCTAGGGTTTTTCCCCAATGTACATATACATATGACACCACATGGAGATAGACATGGTGCACACATGCTAAGCACACACATCCCACATCCGTCAACACAATGCGCAGACAAAGAGAGAGGACCAGGACATAGGGAAGGAGATACCATAATTGGCAAGTGATCTGTGTCCAAGTGTGGGAGGGCTGTGCAAGCTCATCTGCTCCCTTTCTCCTCCAGAGCGGCAAGAGGTAGGTCAGGGTGCCCGGAGATGGCCCATATGCAGTGGCTCCTCAACCTTTGGGAGCCGAATCTTCCCCAGGTCTCAGTTTGACTCAGGCAACAACCACTGAGTGATTAAGGCAAGGTAAGGGGTGAACATGCACAGATACACATACAGGCACACAGACACCCACAGACACACAGATACATGTACAGACACACAGACATCCACAGAACACAGACACACACAGACACATCCACACACCCACAGACACACATACAGACACATACAGGCACATGTACAAGCACATAGACATATCCACACACTCACAGACACACATACAGACACATAAAGGCACACACAGACATACAGACACATATAGACACATGTACAGACACACATACAGACACATACAGGCACATGTACAAGCACATAGACATATCCACACACTCACAGACACACATACAGACACATAAAGGCACACACAGACATACAGACACATATAGACACATGTACAGACACACATACAAACACATACAGGCACATGTACAAGCACATAGACATGCCCACACACTCACAGACACACATACAGACACATAAAGGCACACACAGACATACAGACACATATAGACACATGTACAGACACACATACAGACACATACAGGCACATGTACAGGCACAAAGACACACCCACACACCCACAAACACATATACAGACACACAGACACCCACAGACACACAGACACATGTACAGACACACAGACATCCACAGAACACAGACACACACAGACACAGCCACACACCCACAGACACACATACAGACACATACAGGCACATGTACAAGCACATAGACATACCCACACACTCACAGACACACATACAGACACATAAAGGCACACACAGACATACAGACACATATAGACACATGTACAGACACACATACAAACACATACAGGCACAAAAACACACCCACACACTCACAAACACATATACAGACACACAGACACCCATAGACACACAGACACATATACAGACACACACAGACACACACCCACATACCCATAAACCTATAGACACATGCATACACACAGAAGACATACACACAGACACATAGGCACACACAGACACAGACATATACACACACAAATAATCTCAGATTGTGACAGAACTTAAACAGCTTTTCAAGGCATTTTTTGCCTCCTTGAATTCTTCAAGAACCAGCCCCAATTTCCCTGGCATTACAGAAGGATGCTCAGATAGCTCCTGCCTAGTTTAATTTAAGGACTGTCTGACTAGACCACAGTTTAAAGCTTTTTCCCCTCTGCTGCCTTAACTTCTGTCATGAGTGATTCACATCCCTGGTTAGATGTTTTCTTTTTTTTTTTCCTCTGTGATCTCTTTAAAGATAAAAATATTTTTGGAGGGGGAGTGCTTCCTTCTTAGAGATAGGAATTCTCTGAAAATGAAATGAGCCATTCTGTCACATAGGGAGCTCCACATCACGATATATTATCAAATAGGGTTTAGATCATTACTTCTTAGGGATGTTGTAGAAAAGAGCCTTATTTTTGGGAAGGAAATTGAACTGAGCAAACTTAAAGGTCTTTTTCAGCTTTTGGATTATATCTTTCCAGAAGAGTCTTAAAATAGTCTTTTTAAAATTATTTTTTTCTTAGTAATTAAAATTTATTTGAATTTTTCCATTTAGCATTTATTTGTCTTTTGATTCAAAAGAAACAAACTGGGAAATGTTTAACCTGAAACTTAATTTTATATTCATATATCCTTATATATTCAATTTATTCTTATGTAGCATTATATATTTATAAACATATATATATATATATGCAGAGAGAGAAATAGAGGCACACAGAGAGACTTTCATACAGAGAAACAGAGACAGAGAGAGAGAAAGAGAGAGAGTGAGAGGGAATCTATATAGAGATATCTCTACTAGGGTTCCTATCTCTGTGGCTGTAATAGGATGGGGAAAATCCCAAGGCTTTATACACACACACACACACACACACACACACACACACATATATATGTATTATATAATGATATCTATATTTATATATATTCACATACCCTTTCCCTATATAAAATAGATACATTATAATGATATATATATATCTATATATATATATCATTATAATGTATCTATTTTATATAGGGAAAGGGTATGTGACTATATTCACATATGTAAATTTACCATATATTATATTAAGTTATATCATATTGTACATAATTACAAATTCTATATTAAATTAAATATACATTTTACATGTTAAAGTTTTGTTGATGGCTTTTGCTTTTATACCACAACTACCTTTTGTACATTTCTAGCCATCAAACTCTCCCTTATAATGAGGAAAAACAGTTGAATAAATCCAACCAACATGACAACATACACTCTGTGCTCCAACATCTCTCTATTGAGAGGAAGTCCATACTATTTTTATTAGATATTTTCATCTTATTTTGTGTTTTCTGTCCATTCCTTCCACCTCTGCTGACCTATACCTTCATATGTAATAGACAGCTGAGGTGGAAAGAAATGGTAAAAAAAAAAAAAAAAAAAAGGAAGGAGGAGGAAGAATAAATATAAATTTGTATCACTTAGTAATTTTTTTAGATCTAGACCTGTTCACTATCTCTCAGGCAGAGACTGGTTAGTCCAAAAAGGCATATATACTTAGAGCAACGAACCACCTTTTTGAGTGAATCGTTCCTTAAACTGGAAAAGATATGTGTGTGTGTGTGTGTGTGTGCGTGTGTGTGTGTGTGTGT
The DNA here is from genome assembly GCF_048593235.1 of Sminthopsis crassicaudata. NCBI lineage: Eukaryota > Metazoa > Chordata > Mammalia > Dasyuromorphia > Dasyuridae > Sminthopsis > Sminthopsis crassicaudata. Next base: position 65,169,512 of record NC_133619.1, on the reverse strand, counting down.
GTGTGTGTGTGTGTGTGTGTATTAGGGTATTATCTTTTCCTTTGTTCTGGCTTTAATTCTAGACTAAGGTCCCTTCTGTGATTATTCGAAACAAATTTTCAAATCTCGTGAGAAGATATTTGTGCCTCTTGTTCTGCTAAATATCTTTCAAAAATTACTCTTTGTGTTTCTCCCTACTATACATTTGCCCAATGCAGCTTCAGTTGATAGCAATAGCCTTCCATGGAGCTGAAAATCAGTCCATCGGTCACCTTCCTTTATAGAAAACCCCTTAAAACAAACCAAAAGTCTGAAGGACTTATTTAGTCCCTCCCTTTCTCTCCCAGCCTTCTCTTCTTCAGACTGAATTGTCTGAGATCTTTTTATCTTTCTACAAACCTCTTATGGACCAGTCCTTTGACAATTATAATGGTTCTTGGCCAAACCTGCCTTGAGCTCCTTACTTTTTCTGAAGTTCAGAGTCAATGGGGTCCCCTCAAGTTATATTTCATTTAGATCCCTTTTTAATTCTGCCTTCTTACTACTTTTCATTAAATCTGCCCTACCTATTCTATCTGTTTTATTGTCCATTATCTCGGTTTTTGTTTAAGCTAGCTGCTTCCCCATAGTCCTGGAACAACCCCAAATCATAACCAAATAGCCAACTTTAAACTACAGGATTTCTTTGTGAAGTTGTCCCTCAGTGACTTACTTATGTCCTAACATTGTAACCTTATCTCTAATCATTTAAGATATTTGTTTACGACTGCCAACTCTCACTCTAAATAATGCTGACAAGTCCCCAGAACATATCTAGTTATATCTCCCTGTGAGGATTCTAGGAGTACCCTAAAGTATTGGATGTATCTTTTTAATGTTATCAACTTGGGCTCCCATTCCAGTTTGTATTTCCCTCAATATTAACCACTAATTAATTACTGTTTCCCTTGTACCTTTGATATCATAAATATCATAATAGTTCATATCATAATTTCATATTCATATATGAAATTTGTAATATTCAATCAATGAATTAATAAAATTCAATATCATAAAATAAGTTACTATTCAATTACTTTACAAAGATTTATTTACTGTAAAGATTGGTAGATTATTATTCTTTGTTTTTGGAGAGGACCAAAGTGGTACCATTATATTAGAGGGAAGTTACAGTGTATCCGATTGGCTGATCAGAATAGTGAAAGCTCAGAATGCTCTAGCATGGATCATTGTTCACACGAACATTTGGGGTGGCTTCTCTAACTCCACGTCTCATGTTTCTTTTGAGCCATTTCAATTCTGCTTTACTCATAGAACTGCATCTTCTTTGATTTGGACCACGCAGGGAGGTCTTGGTCCAGCGTCTCCCATGGTATGCAATTAATTCTAAAGTTCTTAAGAGAGACCTTGAGAGAGTCCTTGTATCACTTTTTCTGACCACTACAAGAATGCTTGCTCTGTGTGAGTTTTCCATAAAACAATCTCGTGGGCAAGAGTGTAGCAAGAATAAAAGTACAAATACATCCAGAGAGTGGGCTCAAAAAAACTGTTTACTTCATTCCACAAAATGTATTTCTGAATGTACCACATACCCCCTGGATGAGTTGGTCTCTTGATGGAGTACATGAACGAAGTTATTGGGTTGATCAGAAGCTACCTTGAGTTTAAATATGGTGTGCCTCAGAGCTATATTGACAGATTTGGATATGGATTCCAGTTCCTGGACCTCCAATGGAAATTACAATATTTTGACTCTTACAAAGATGTATCCTAGTCTGTCCCATTTCGCCTACATCTTTACCTAAGAGGCCAAAATAATAGCACTACAGAAACAGAAGAAATAGAAGTTATGTACTTAAACAGTCTGTATAGGAGGGTAAAGACTCAAGGCTTTTCTCTCTACCTGTAGGCTAACACTATTTCATCGAGATGATGCTAAGAAAAGAGATTGCTTTTGTCAATTAAACAGCCAAAACAAAAGGCATATCCTTACCACATAGTAAGTAGAAAGGAAATTATTTTAGAATCTGCTTATACTCTGGACAACTGGGTTCTTTATTCCATATTATTTTACTCTGCCAGAATTAGGATCGCCAAATATGAGTGCTCCCAGAAGTGGATGCTTATCCAACAGTTCTCCATTACACCTAAAAGCCATCTGAGGATAAAAAAATTATGTCTTTTCTCTGTCTCTCTCTCTATATATGATCCATAATGTATGAAGACTGAAGATTAGCCTTTTACCCCCCAAAAAAGAAAGTTAGAATTAAAGAGCCATTTCAGAATAATAAAGGTGAATGTGATAAAGCATAAATGTGGGGTCTCTTTTCTGAGTCACAGTGACTGAGATATTATGCATAAATATATATATATATGCATATGTATATATATAGATACAGATCTTTAATTATATGTAAAATACACACACATATATGTATATACTACATACACATAAACATATATAAACAGCTAGTTCAATCATCTTAAAATCTTTGGCTAATATTTTACTTTCATCTTTTTATTTCCATAAAATGCTACTATGAATTGTTTCTGATCCTTTGGAGAGGTCAAATTCAGCGTGGTAAATGCTTGATATGGAAACAGCAAAACATAAATTGTATCCTGCTAGCATTCAACAGCATTGAGCATGGATATGTCAATTAATTTCTTGAGCATCAATATGTAAAACAAGAATAATAATATCTGTAGTCCTACTTCACAGGGTTATTGTGAGGATCAAATGAGATAAAAACATTGCAAACTTTGGATACTATATAGCTATTATTTATCATTATTATTTTTGTGTCTATCATCGAGCACTTTGCAGTACAAATCCAGTAAAGAAATTTATGGATCGAAATGTACAAAAATTTATTAACCTTTCTTTTGTAATTCCCAATTGTTTTCTAGAAGAATTGGAACAATTTACATATTTATTATCAGGAAATCCATATGCTTGTCTTCCTATATGCTTCCAATATTTAATTTTTTCATATTTTCCTAATTTTTGATCACTTGAAGTGATATTTCAGAGTTGTTTTAATTTTCATGTCCATTATTATCAATGATTTTTAGATAACTTTTCAGAGGATTGCTAATATTTTCTGATTCTTATGAAATTTTTGTTCATATCCAAGAAGACAATTTTTTTGTTAGATAATCAAAAGTCCATCAATAGTCTTTCAATTATACATATTTGAATCATGAAACATTATACTCCTAGAAAATAAAAATTACAGGTGATGAAATGGCAATAAAGAGAAAAGTTTTGCTATTAATTATCTAGTACATGAAATATCAAAAACATGCATGTCTTGAAAAAGAGATGAGTTAAAGAAAGAGATATAAAATGGGCAGTATTTTATTGCTTTACATGAAATATTTAATAAAAGAGAGAGGCATATAACATGTGGTTTTAATTATTTGTATGAGATCTATTAAAGACAAGGATAATAATGACAAAATGAAAAGATATGGAAATATCACCATTGAATGAAGGAGTCATTTTGACAAGATCATGGAGTCATTGAAGTATAACCAAGTGAGATCGAAAGTGTGTGGAAATTTGTGAAGGAAGGCAATAATGGAATTTCATGGGGTTAGATGACAGTCTTTGTTAAATTAACCATGGAGAAGGTGAGGTATTAATCCAGGAACATGTAGCATAGTGATCACTTTTAAATGTGCAAGTAGCTATGGGATTGCAAGCTGGGTCAGACAGTCTGATAACGTCAGGGTTAAGAGGGAATTATGAAGAGGTAATAAATCAGGTGAAGGGTCTCTTTAGTAATATTTTGGGTTCAAAGTAAGTTTTTTAAAAATGGGAGTTGCTGTTAAATGATGGGATGCCTTGAAAAATTTTTTTTAAGAGAAGTAAAATAATGCATTTTCAAAATTAATTTTCTCTTCTATCCAAAAGCAATAGAAGCATTATTTCATAGGACACTTAGCCATTTCATATTGTAGTGCTCATGAAAAGCATTTACAAAAAGGCCCTCATGAAGTTAATTGCAGCTTATATATGAGCATCTGTTGCAGAGAATGAGGAGGTAGTGAAATTATATGAAGAGATCAATAATACTTTCCAGTTTAAAGAACTATATGTACTTTCACACTCTCACTTCAATAAAAATGTGAGCATATGGGTTGAGAGTAGGAAAAAAATGGAAAACATGTTTCAGGAATAAGAAATGAAAGAGGGCAAAGGCTTATAGATTTTACAGAAGCTTCACACCTATCAAACATGAATACTTTCTTCAAGAAGAGAAGTCATGGAATCATTGAATAATATCACACACAAAAAGAAATTGTTTACATTATAAAAATCAAGACATTTCTGATTCCTGATTTGGGAGTCACTTTTGAGCTAATTATCAACTTTCTAGAACAAAGATAAAAATCAACACCAAATTAAATGACAGAATAACAATGAGAAGATGTTACCCAATTGAGTCAAGTCCAAATTAATCTATCTAAACAAGTTGTTGACAAAAAAAAGGCAGATGGAATAGATGAAGAATAGACATGCACACAGACTATTACTATTTTGAAAAAAAAATTAAACTGATCTTCGGCATCTAGGACAGAAATTTGGCACAGAATACATGCTAAATAGGTTTTTAAAATTGATTGATTGATGGGTGGAAATAAAAGTCTAGAAATTGCCTTAGCTAGTATATTTTCTCATCATGTTGGAGATGACATTCAAAGAAGACATTAGTTTCGATTATGTAGTTTGATTGTAAGACCTTATCCAGGAGAATTTTAGAACATCATGAGCTATAGTGGCTTAATAAATGAAAAATAGGAAAGTTCTTTTAAGACTTCTATAACAAACACTTTTCTCCATTAATGAGTCCATCACATTTGGGCTGTAAATACCCTGCTATGCTTTGTGAGTAAGTAAAAGAACAACTAGAAAAACATAAAATAGGTACATTCTATAAACAGTAACCAGACATTTTGAAGCCATTGAAACAATAGTTCTCAAGATAGCTGAAATAGAGAAAGTTTTGAAATGCTGAAATAAATCATGACTATTACTTATTATTTATGTTAATTTATTATATTTTATTAGCAGTGAGTTTGTTATATATTTTGTAAATACTAACAAAAAGATCATTAAAATAACTACTGGTCTGTATGCTTAGTTTTGTACCTCTATAAAAACTTCAGAAAAATAATCAAGATAAGAATCTAGGAAATCTTTGCCAAAAGTATGAAAATTCCTTCTTGGGCTGACTTTCACAAACAATATTAAAAAATAGATCACATCTTTACTATAACATGATTGACTAAAAGATACAATGAAAACAAGATCTTACTTTGCTTACTGTTTGCTGATCATAAAAAAAAAAAAAAAAAAAAAAAAAAAAAAGATTCAGTAGAGCAAAATGTCACCTAAAAGGCTTTTTTTTTTTTTTCCAACAAGGTGACTCATGGGTACATTAAAATTATACCAGATTTCTTACAAAATATAGCAAGATAACTTTGCTCAATGAATAGTTATTAATATCATATGAAACTTAAAAGGACAAACTATGCTGGCCAGTGAGTGATTTTTCAATGTTATAGATAAAATCCAGTTCAAGGTTCAAGTTTAAGAAGGAGTATCCGCATGAGACTAAGGTTGTCCAGAATCTCCTGTTTGCAGATAGATAACTTTTTGCTTATTGATTGCATTAAAACATCAAATCCTGGAATATTGCAGACACTCCTTAAATAAGTCCATAATCGTTTAGAGTTACCACAAAAAACATACACACATGCATAGATGGGTAATGCTATTGTGCAATCTATAATACATAGTTCAGTGGACAGTACATAGATCTGGTCCATCAATATAAATATCATGAACTGACAATGCAGATGAAAAATAAAATGGACCCAGAATTCAAGGAGTTAGGACAGATTGGGTTGTTTCTTTGAAAGCTATATGCTGTCTTTAATGATTCAAGCTTTTATCATGAGAAAAAAAGGAGGGAGCTCATGCTTTTACTATCAATATTCTTCAGGGATACTGTTGGACTTTGAGTCATACATAGACTCCAAAAAATTAAAATTGTGGGTCATATATAGGAAAATAGAGAGGTATATGTCATGTGAAAATAGGTTACATGTCAACAGGGAAGAATTGAACAGAGGTGACCCAAAAGGTATTATCAGAGTGGTATATAAATAACAAATCCATCATGACATGATTTCAAACTCAGATTTAGATCAAAAGGTCTAAAATAACACTCCTAGGAATCCGGATGGTCTGCTTGTGAAGGGAGAATAAGAGGACAGGGCCAAGAGAAATGGATGAATAGAAATCTTCACCCCTTATAATAGTGTCCAGCTCTACACTGATAACATCACAGAACTATCTAATATTGAAGAAATCAGAGGGTAAACTCGTCTGGAATGGAAAATTGTGTGTGTGTGTGTGTGTGTGTGTGTGTGTGTGTGTGTGTGTGTGCAGGGAAGAAAGGGTGGAACTGAGAGAAGTTGGTAAAAGAACTGGAAGTGTAGAGCTTTAAGGGGAAAAGAATACTGAAAGGGCAGTTCCAGATGACAGACAGCTCAGTTAAATGACTAAATTAAGCCATAGTCTAGGATTGCAAGCTGAGTCCAGAATATTTTTTCTTAAGTCAGATGCTTGTCAGGTCTATAGGTGTAGCCAAAAGGGCAAGAAAGGAAAAATTCCCATTTCTCCAGGCATCAGGACTGAAAAGGGGAACTTAGCCTAGGGTTTGGGCTCTCCATGCTACACCCCTGACTTGTACCCATCTTTTTCTACATGCTCTGGAAACCTCTTTGTCTCAGAATTTCACTCCCTACCTTGCCTCCACACACATAGGAAGACATATTCATTAGAAGACATTATATTCATTAGAGCATAAGCTCCTTGAGAACAGAAACTGTCTTTATTTCTGCTTGTTCTTGTCTTTCCAGTGTTTTGCACAGTGCCTGGCACATAACAAAGTCTTGATAATTCTTGTTGCCTTGCCCTGTGCTGTCCTGTGTTGTGGTTGAAGCAGAGGAGCAGAATATAGGGTAAGATAAACTAAACGTGAATAATAGCGCAGTGTTTAGAGAAGAGCTTTCAAACTGGAAAATGAAGTTAAGACCAAGAGCACTGGAAAAACTCCAAACCTAGGATGAACTAATATCTGAGATTTTACCTGTCCCTTGCCTCAGGTAAAGATGTACCTGAGAATCCCTCTTGTTGTTTAGGTCTGTGGGACAGATTTTGTTAGGCAACAACATAAAATGATAGAACCCCAGAACTGGAAGAATCCTTGGGGTTCATATAGTCCAACTCTCTTATTTTATACTCGAGAAAACAAGTCTAAAGCTCAGTTTACCTGATTTCTAGTCCAAGTCAAGTTAACAAAAATTTATTGAGCACCTACTATATTCCAGGTACTATGTTAAGCAGTGGGTTCAGTGTTCGTGCCATAACTGATTTCTTGTGATTACAGCTTTGAAAAATATTCCAACCTTTTTTTTTTTTTTTTAATTTCCTCCCTCCTTACTTACAAAGCTTAGTAATGAATTCTGAAGAGCAACATTTTGGGGGGTTCAGTTATGTCAGCTGAGAAAACCAGCACTGCTTAGAGATCCTATAATTTTGGATACTTATGAAGTCAGAAAGAAAAGAAGGAAGGAAGCAAGGAAGGAAGGAAGAAAGGAAAGAAGAAAGAAAAAGAAAGAAAGAAAGAAAGAAAGAAAGAAAGAAAGAAAGAAAGAAAGAAAGAAAGAAAGAAAGAAAGAAAGAAAGAAAGAAAGAAAGAAAGAAAGAAAGAAAGAAAGAAAGAAAGGAAGGAAGGAAGGAAGGAAGGAAGGAAGGAAGGAAGGAAGGAAGGAAGGAAGGAAGGAAGGAAGGAAGGAAGGAAGGAAGGAAGGAAGGAAGGAAGGAAGGAAAGGAGGAAGAAAGGGAGGGAGGGAGGAAGGAAGGGAGGGAGGGGGAAAAGAGGGATATAGGAAGGGAGAAAAAAGAAAGAAAGAAGAGAAAAAAGAAGGAAAGAAAAACTAAGGGAGAGAGAATGAGGAAGAAGAACAAGGAGAACTAGCATTTATATAATGCTTTATAGTTTGAAGACCATTTTACAAATATTATCTCATTTGATCCTCACAGCAACTCTGTAAAATAGGATTATTGTCATTTTAAAGATAAGGAAACTGTGGCTGAGAGATTATTGACTTGCCCAAAGTCACACAACTAATAAATGTCTGCGACTGGATTTAAACTTCGGATTTACTGACTCCAGGCCACCTCCTATTTTATCCCCTATTCCTACTCCTTGGTCAGGATGAGAATTTCTCTCGGAATTAATCCCTAGGTTCTCAAAAGAACTCAGTTCTCCTAGCAGATGGCTTCCACAGAGCTAATGTGACCCATCTCTCTTTTTTTCTCTAGTTATCCTCTCTTCTAACCTGGCTTCTGCCTAGATTCATTAGCCATCGCTTTCCACTGTTTTATGCACTCAACACAAATTATTTTATGCTGTTGCTATTTCTGTACTTGTACTCTTTTACTAGATTATAAGATGCATGAGGGGAGAAATAATAGACTTTTTTTTAAACATTTACCCCAGTTCCTAGCATAATGGCTTGCACATAATAATAAGAATAATAATTTATAGATGTATGCTGAAATGAAAAATAGCTAGTCTATTCCTTGGAAGCCAGATAAACTTAATGACTAAACAGCACTGTTTACCATATAACAATAAAGTCTAAACAATTAACTACAGTTCAGTTTAGTGTCCACACACAATTGTTTAAAATACACACATTGTCATTTTATTGCAAATTTTCCCAAATGGATAATTAACTCAGATCCAGAAAGGGAGAGGTGACATTCCAGTTTAGTTTTTGTTCAGTTTTGTTTTAGGATTAGTGGCTACCCTCAGATAAGTAATAGTAGATGATGAGAAAAAGGATTCTCAATGGTTAACTGGTAAGAACTCAGGAATTCCACTCCAAGTCTGGTAAATCACCAGATTTCTGATTTCTGATCCCTAGTTCTCAGTTAGTCAATTGTCTATCAATAAGCTTTTATTAAGTGTCCTTAGCCAGATACTATGCTAGGAGTTGGGGATATACCCAATCATAATGACCTATATCTTGCCACTGACTTGCCACTGATATAACTGCAAAGGAGAGAGTAAGGCTGATGACTGCAGAGATCTGCTTCACTTAAATCAAATTCACTCACAAGGCAGGACAAGACTCCTGATATTATTGGCTCTCTTCAAGAAAGAAAGACAAGCAACAAGAAAGGGCAAAAACACTATCTACCCTAAAGGAACTCAGTCTGAATGGGAAAGAAAGCATGCAAATTATTATGTATCTATTCAGTGTGAAGGAAATGTAATCTCAGGAGGCTGAGGTTAGTGTAGGGAAATACTACTAGGAAAAGTCTCATGTAGAAAATGAAGTTTGATCTGAACATTGAAAGAAGCTAGAGAATCCAGGAAATGAAGGTGGGGAGGAGAGAGAGAGAGAGAGAGAGAGAGAGGAGGGACCCTTAAATGATTTGTCTGGTATTCAGTATATAAAATGATGGAGTTGGACTGCCTGACTTCTTAAACTTTCTAGAGTTGTATGTACATCTCTGATCTCATGATCCCATGACTTTTTGGATGCCTGCTCATCAACTTGCAAATTAATAGCATTTCCTAGATGGTCTCTAATGGACCTTTCAACTTTAAACATTGGACAATTTTGTGAAGACAAACTAGATTCTCTATGCTAATGCTTGGAATGACAAGGAAGGAGCATCCAGCTTCTGGTGAATGCTGATGAATCTTGGCAAATGTCACAAAAGTGAGCGTTGGGAATATTATGACTAACTTAGGGATAGCTCATTAATCCTGATCAGATCTCTTTAGTTCTATAGTATTCTGAATTCCTATAATTTTTATTTATATATGTTTTCCCATCTTCCCTTCCTAAATTTCTGAGTATTGTGGAAGCTGGAGCTAGGAAGATGGGAAGAGCTTAGAAACAGATGCATCCAGGAACTGGTGTTTAAAGATCTGAGAATGTGAGTTCTGGTCAGATATTTTGATAATTGGAAAGGTTCCTGGTGGGGACTCTGGGGGAAGATTAAGTTAGATAATCTACTAGCCCTTGGCTGGAGAGGACAGGAACTTTACATCTTTACTTAATACTTTTTCTACCTCCTAGAGAGGCAATGTGGATAGTGGAAAGAACACTAAATTTGGAATCAAAGAACTTACGTTCAAATCTGCTATTCTATGCAAATTTTGCCAAATTATTCAGCCTTTTGGGGGGTCTCATCTTCCTCTGCTGTAGGGTAATGTAGTTGGACTAGAGTTGCAACCCTTGGCACATTATTCAACTTTATGAGCTGCAGTTTCTTCATCTATAAAATGAGAAAGTTGAACCAGAGGAACTAAAGCTCCTTTCCATTCCAACTCCCATGACACATTCCACCGTGGACAACTTGCACAGATATTTTCCTTAGGGGAGTGTAGGGAGAGTGGGGTGGCTCTCACAAGATACTCTCCCAGATATACACTGGGGCTCCAGAGAGTTGGCTGGCAGGCAGCATAAGAGAGAGGCAGCTTTGTCTTGGTGAGATTTGACCAACAAAGCAGGTTATGTTTCTCTGCCAGTGGCTGCTGCATGATCGTTTGAAATATTTATGATTTAATTAATTTATGGGAGAGATAGAAGCCTGTCACAGTAGCCAAGTCATGTGAGATAGGAACTCTAATATTTCAAGCATGTTACAGCTGGGGAAGGCCTTGGGGAATAGAATGAGGTAGGGAATAAGAGAGAGAAGTTTGATTGAGGCTGTTAGGGAGAAATGCAGATTGAAAGAAGATGGAATAAAATGGAACAGGTAGGAAGAAGATAGGTTGTAGTTTTCTGGAGACTGGGGAAAAACACAAGAAAAAACTTAGGGACAGCTTTCTAAGGGGATGTGGATAAAGTGAGTATGCCATTGTGAGCTAGTGAAAAGGTCAATAAATCAGCACTGAATAGGAGACTCCAATCTTCCAGGAGATGGAGTTGAAATGGAACTTTTCCATCAAAGCTTTTAAATACAACTCCAACCCTTCAGGGAAGTCTACACAGTTTTTTAGTGAGGAGACACTGGGTATCTGATTCCTGGTATATTTAACTTGTGGTTATAGTTTGTGCTTTTCTTGAAAAAAGAATTTTTCTTTGTGACTCATTTCTAACCCAAGCTGAGGTATCTCCTCCCTCAGTCTACAGATGTGATGCAAAGGGCAGAAGAATTTAATACAGGAATAAACAAGAGGCCAGAGATTCCAGTCATATATATTACAAAGAGGTTTCACATATTCCAAAATACTTGTAGTAGCACTTTTTATAGTAGAAAAGAAAGGGAAACACATTAGCTCCCCATAAATTAGGCAATAATGAAATAAATTGTGTTACACAAATAGAATGGAATGTTTTATGCTGTTTTAATTTTATGCTTTTTAAATATGCTCCCTCTACAAAATTTTGACTTCATGATGACAGTAAATCTCTTAATCTAGATTCAGCTTTCTCCTTGAATAGCCTAATCCTGAATGTATCTTGCCTGAAGAAGAATAAAACATTTATAAACATTACTTTCATTCACTGGAGTCAGTTTGTTCTCTAGACTTAATAATGAATGAATAAAAGAATATAATTTGATACAAAATGCAGTAAGCAGAACCAAGAAAATAATATACACAATGATTATTGCAGTGCAAAATGGAAAGAATAATGTGAACAACAAAATTGTATCCAAAAGCAGTTATATATAATGACCAATCTTTACCTCAAAGAAATTCAAGATTGCACACCCATCCCTTCTTTGATGAGGTAGGCAACCATGGATATGAAATACTGCATATAATGTCTAATTTGTTTGATACGTTGGTTAGTTTTGGTGAACTTTTAAATAAATATTCTAATATTTAACTTATTTATATTTTATACTTTTATTATACATTACAGTTTTTATATATATGAAAATGGAGAGTATACATTGGAAAATAAAGTAAATGTAAGTATAGAAGGTATCAATATCAATTTAAATTTTGAAAAAGAGATGAATAGCCAGAGCACAAGAGCAGGAACCAGACTGTCAGAGATGATTTAATTCAAACTTTCATTTTACAGATGAAAAAATTAAGATTTACAGAATTCAAGTAAGTTATCTGAGGCAATATGATACAATGAAAAGGAATTCTGAGCTTGGTATTAAGGGCACAGTTCAAGTCTTTTCTCTGCTACCTGTGTGACTTTGGGCAAATCATTTAGTCCATCTTGTCTCAGTTTTAACTTCTTCCTTCTCTTAGATTACTACCTTCCTTGTTTCTCTTACTAGACATCATGCCCTGCAGGAGCTTTTGCTCTATGAGCCCATGTTTACCATTATTTGATATTTAATATTCTGGGGACATTTGAACAAATGGAGAAAATGCTTTTAAAATTGGCTATTGAGATATAATTTCATCTTTAGATTCACTAAAAACAACTTCATTACTATTTTAGTAAAAGAAAGGAATGCAGGAAAGATGTGGTTCTTCACCTAAAATTGTTTTAATCTCTTCTAGTTCATATTAATATTTTGAAGCATTTTATTAATACAGTTTGGAGCTTGAGAATATTTCACTTGATATCTACTTTTTAAAAAAATTCTTAGATATTTATGGAACAATTTTATATCTGGGTCATTGTGGACAACAGTACTGTTTATAATGTGATTCCATTTCTGGAATTTTTTTTTGGTATAATTCTTAAGGATATATTTGCATTTATATCTGTAATCAGAAAACTTGTTGTCTATTAGTTTGTTTTAAAAAATTGTGAGTTTCTGGTGTGCAATTCTAGATATCTCATATTTCAGGAAAATGCCACAGTTTCCACTCCTTTATATAATTGGTCAGTAAGTCTGGGCTCATTAAGATGAACCTTTCCATAATTTCCCATAACAATGACCTGATCATGAATTATGATCATGAAGATATCCATTTCTATAGCAAATCTGAATGACTCAATTTAATGCTCCTATGTTGATCTACTATTGATTGAGTTCATGTGGCTGTCACCAATGGAAATTGTTTTCACTCACCGATTGGGTCTTAGCTATTTTGTAGGTTGCCTCAAGGGAGTGAACTATTTTAAGTTATATATGACAAAGCTAATGACATAATTTTTATCAGCTTTTGTTATTTGTTCCAAGAATATTTCTCTAAATTTTAAATTAAATTGAAATTTAAATTATCATGTTCATTGAACACATCTGTCAAACCTCTTTGTCCTTTGGATGATCAAATATTAGTTTTTCTATAGTTGCATTGGGGAAGGGAGTAGCAATTTATCCTATTTCTTTGATGTTGTACATTTTTTTAAAATTTGAACACATTCTAAAACAATTGTCCTTCACTTTTGTTAACTTATATTCAGAAGTTATCATTATTATAGTCCCTATATAGGCAAGACTATATTGAATTTAAACTATCTCTCTGGAAGATTCCTTTTTTAAACATGAATTTCCCTTGACATTAATGTACTGGTGTCATGTGTTAAATGGAGAACAGTTTTTCTGTGTACATAAAAATTGTGATATTCTCACTAAGCTTGGATCTATTTTATATATTTATAAGCCATGAGTACAGAATAGAGTCAAAGACTTTGTGATAATCAATAAATTACCCAATGCAAATTGTGTAACATGTGCTACTATGTGCAGATCCAGAAATGTTTTTACTCTTTGCCAAATATTGTGAAAGAATGGATTTGTTTATGATTGGTATGATATAATAAATTTAGTAGCTTTTAATTTTTTAATTACTTTGTTTTGGTATAATTGGTTTAATAGTTGGATTTATACTCTCCACCTTAATAAAAGGAAAATTCCATTGTCAGAATGCCCATTTCCTTGTGGTTATTTTAGTAATCACTATCATTTTTAAAAATCATCTATGTTATGTTTTGGACTACCTGCCATATAGAGGAGGGGATTGGAGGAAGGAGGGAACAATTTGGAATAGAAAGTTTTGCAAGAGTCAATGTTGAAAATTTACTCATACATATCTTTTAAATAAAAATCTTTAATAAAAATCATCTATGTTATTATCAGGTACCCTTTCTAGAAACTGTATTAAATGAAAATTTACCATATTATTAGGTTCTTCATTTTTTTCCTCTTAGAATGTATGTAACTTCCCTGTTTCTGCTTTTATTTAATCTAATCTAGATTTAGGCATAAAGTTGTTTCTTATTATTGCCCTACATTTATCTGCAAGATGGCATTGTGTAACTTAATGCTAAGGATATCATTAATGAAATTGGTATTAAATCCTTGCTTCTAATTGTGATACTTATTTCTAATCTTGTGTTGCCTGATAGATGTGTTCATGTCTTCAATTTGTTCATGCGTATTTTTGGATTTTCTACTTTAGTGTCCATCACTATTTGCTAGAAATAATTCTAAAAAGGGGAGTTTGGGACAGCTAGATGGTGCATTGGATAGAGTACTGACCCTAGAATCCTTACTAAGTGTGTGAACTTTGACAAGTCACTTTACCTCTGCTTATTTCCATTTCCTTGTATGCAAAATTAGAATAATAGTAGCACTTATCTCTCAGGGTTGACATGAATAAGATGAAATAATATATATAAAACACTTTGCAAACATTAAAATATAATATAACTGTTAATTATTCTAATTGTTATTATTATCTTGCTTTTTTTAGGGTACCACAAAGTTTACTCTACTGTTCTCATACCAAACTGATTATCTGAATGGTTCTGGAAACTTTCTGCTTTTGATTCATAAGAGCAATTCCACTATGCCAATCAGTACTATTGACAGAACCCAATTATCTGGCTTTTTCAGGAATCTTGCCAAGCATTCACAGCACAGCACACCACAACAGTTCTCTCTGGGTATATAGCGTCACCTTTGTACATCACTCTGGCTTGCATTATTATTTTGCCATTATTCTTCATTCATGATGAAGACAATTGGTTGGAATTCAAGGATCATAGTAGTAGTAATAGCAGCAGCAGTAATGAATATAATGAAGTTGCTATTAGCTGTTCTGCCTATCTTATGGAATTATTGCACACTTGGAAAATATAAATATTCAATATACTCAAGGCATCATTGCTGTAATTATCATCAAATAATTATGCTGAGGTGCAGTGCAGTTACATAGCACAGGGGATAGGGTGTTGTGTTTGAAATTTAAAAAGATCTATGTTCAAATACAATCTCAGATACTTGCTTAGAAATTACTATCTTAGTTATATGACTCTGGGAAATATGCTTAACTTCCATGAGCCTCAGTTCCTTAGATAATAATAGCATCTACTTCTCAGAGTTATTGAGGGGATCAACTGAAATACTGCAAATCACTTTGCAAATTCTAAAGCACTATATAAATGCTAATTATTACTGTTAGTATTGTTATTATTGTTGCTATGTCCAGGAACACTCAGTAAGTTACTAGTAGACTTTGGACAAGGTCACTTGACTCTCAGACCAGTATCTTCTATACAATGAGACAGCCCCACTATTAACCAAGACTGGTAAGTGACTTGCAATATTGTAGGAAAATTAATTCTTTTCCCTGTCTTCTTTGCAATTTTCCACCTTGGCTCAGGCTCCATTTTGCATTCTCAGAGCCTGAGTCCTTCTCTCAGAGAGACTTTGTTTATGCCCCTGGACTCTCTGCTCCAATGGTTTTCCCCTTTTCCCCCCATCTCTCAATGGATAATTTATGGGCTGGCTGGTCCCATTTCCTCTAACATGTCACTTCTCCTGCATTTGCTCTGTTGTCTCAGCTGCTCTGGGTATTTACATTGCTCCCCTCCCTCAGTAATAGCCCCTCCTGCCTTCTTTCCTCTCCTATTCCCACATTTCATCCTGTCGGTGATCTGGGCCAGATCACATAGGGCTGTGACTTCAGGGCCCCATTCTAGAACTGGTGTCCCTTGTCTCCCCTTCTTATCTCTCCTACATTCTCCCCTGGCCTTCCTTTAGAGGCCATTGTAGCAAAAGAAAAAAATCTGTCATCATGTCTTGTTCGTAGACCTTCCTGTCCAGTAGGTTAAGTGAGAATCTCACCTTCAACCCTTCCTTTAAATTTCTTGGTTTGGAATCTGGCCTTCTTCAGACAAACAAACAACTAGTGAGAATTCTAAGTCTCTTCTCTAGCTATAGAACCCTTTTTACTAGGACTTGGGATCAGCATCCCAAATGATGATGTACAAATCTGTCTTAGGATTTTTTCCCATGCAGCTACATTTACTTAGTGGGGAAAATAGGTAGAATAGGCTCCTCCAGGAGCTTTCCCCTCACCAAGATGACCCAGCTATGCTTCTAGCCTGTTCTCCTTCTCTTTATAATAATTACAATATCTTATGCAAGCACATCTTTACAATTCCAAAGACAATTTATATATAAATGCCTTCATTTATTCTGATAGATTCTTGCTGTGTGTTCTTATTGGCCTTTAGCTTCCTCATCTGTAAAATGAGAGACTTGGACTAGAGAGTCTCTGAGACTTTTTCTAGTTATAGGATTTATGAGCTTTTAATCTTCTCAATAGCCTGTGAGAGAGATGAAGTTTCTACTTTACACAGGGAAAATCGAGATAAAGTAGTTTACCCAATATCACTCACGTCCATAAATGGTATAAAAAGAACTTTATCTTTTGGATCCTACTACAAAGTGCCCCTTATTAGATCTAATATTACTTCCATCTATTAGACCAAGGCTTCTTAAACTTTTTCCATTCTTGATCCCTTTTTACCCCCCCCCCCAATTTTGTGACTCTAGGTATACAGGCATTTAATATAGCAATACAAATCAAATATTTACTCATAATAAATAATAATTTCTTTACCCACATATTCAGTTATGAAACTCTATATGGAGTCAAAAACCACAGTTTAAAAAGCTGGGTATTACATTTTTGGCAGAGTTGTGAACTTATCCAACCATTCTGGAGAGCAATTTGGAGCTATGCCCAAAGGACTATCAAACTGTGCATATTCTTTGATCCAGCAGTGTTTCCACTGAACTTGTATCCCAAAGAGATCCTAAAAGAGGGAAAAGGACCTTAATGTGCAAAATTATTTGCAACATCCCTTTTCGTAATGGTAATAAACAGGAACTTGAGAGGATACCTGGCAGTTGGGGAATGACTGAATAAGTTATGGCATATGAATGTTATAGAACATTACTTATTGTTCTATAAGAAATTATGAATTGACTGAGTTCAGAAAAGCCTGGAAAAATTTACATGAACTGAAGCTAAGTGAAGTGAGTAGAACCAAGAGAATATTATACACAGCAACAAATTTATGTGATGACCAATTGTGATAGACTTGATTATTTTCAACAATGAGATGATTCAACCCAATTTTTGGGTTTTCTTTTTTTTTTTTTTTTTACAGTGGGGAACAATATACTTTTAATTAAAATGGAGGACTTCTAAGCATTCCTGAATAAAAAACAAACAATATACAGAAATTTTGGAATTTTATACAGAGGTGTGAAAAAACTTTTTTTATAGCTTTTTATTTACAAGATATATGCATGGGTAATTTTTCAGCATTGAAAAACTTCATAGAAAGGAACAAAAGAAAACTTAAAACTTAAAAAGAAGCAAAGAAAAGATGCACAGCTCTGAACATAAAGTGTAGTACCTGTTATATAAACTTTCTTGAAATGGAAATTTATTGTTTCATATCTTGAATCCTCTCATGTTCTTCTGTGTACAAGGCAATATTTTTTCTTTTTCTATTTTGTGTATTTTTTTAAAAAGAAAAACAAAAAACAATTGATTATAAAGACAAACAAAATAGATTCATCTGAAAATTCTGATGATATCCCTGAGTTTGTGTGTCATCCCTTTCCCTTTCTAGCACATTTGAATTTTGATGAGAACACTACACTATAGATTGAGGTGCATAAATGTAATAAGAGTATTACTGGCCATAAGAAATGAGGATTTCAGGAAAGTATTCTCATAAACCCTACAAATGAAATGTGCAGAACCAATTGCTATGCTCACCATTTAAAGTGAATATTATGAAATTATAATAAGTAATTGTGCCCCTGGAGGAGAGGGAAAATGTGAGTTGCTTCCTTCTCTGTCAAAGTAGGGGACTAAGAATGTGGAGCATTGCATATGTTTTATAATTTTTTTCTTCTTTGTTATAAGGAATGGTCATTTTAGAATTAGAGAAACTGAATATCAGAGAGCTTTTAAACCTGAAAAATTGTCTTTCAAACTCAGGTGTTTTAACTCAAAGTCAGCATTCTTTCCACTATTTCACATTGTCTGTATGAGCTTTGTATCATGTGGGGGTTGGCTGCTGCCTTTAGATAATGTACAAAGAGCCTTGTCTAGTTGGAGAGACAAGACCGATATACATGAAATAATTATACTCTGTCTTGAATTATTCTCTAATTAGGTTAAATTGGATATAATTGAATGCAAAAGCAGATGGTACAGACATAATTGCTTTGGGTTGTCTGTTGGAAGATGAGGCTTGTTGGTAGAGAATATCAGGCAGACTATATGGGAAAGGGCTACTAGGTAATCCCCCTGTCCCATCCCTAAAGAGCAGATCCTTACTTCCTATTAATAGAACTTGTTCTCTGAAGATCTCTAAGGTATCCAGAACCTTAGAATTTCAGAGCTGGAAGAAATCTTGGAAGTCATCTCTTCTGATCCTTACCTGAAACATGAATTCTTTTCTCCTAAGACAGTCTTCCAATAAAAACTCTACAATCTGTTGGAGTTTTCTCCTATCTAGTAATATCTAGATTACTTTGAATGAATTTTGTTATATTGCACATTGACTTCTCCATGTAATGGGTAATAAAATGAAGTGACTGGGGAAACAAAAGTTTGATCTTCCAGGACTTCTAACTCCTCAGCTTGGGCCTGGACCCCAAATGCAGGGGGAGACAGTCTTTTATACATTAAAATCAATTAATCAACTAAGGCCAATTAATTAAACAGAAGCACTACAACATTAGGTATTATTATTTCTAATTGGATGAAAGATTAGGGAATTTCCATGAAGGAAGCAAGAGAGTGAACAGGTTCTCAATTCTCTGAATTGAGAAAAAGAGGTAACTCACTGCCCCAGTAATTTATGATTATTTATAAATAATCAAAGGAACATTTAAATAACTAATTGATTCAGTAAGGGTCCAGTTTTTAGATATGGGCAGCTTGAGATAATCAACTGTGAGAAAACTCCTTGAATCAATCTTTGGATGTGACCAGGTTTCTGGTCAGCAAAACCTTAGTGCTTATTTAAAGGTCTCTAAATAGCAGGAAGAGATAACCCAGTTTCCCAGCCTTACTGGGTTAGGTTAAACAATACAATTAAGTTATCTCCCAATTCCTTCAAGTGAATAAAGTTTTCTCACAATATTGAAGGTGGACTAGATTCATAATTGAATAGAAGGGGAACTGAGCTAGCTCCAGATTTGAGTCACAAGATGGAGTCAGTGTGGCTCACTCTATTCCCATAATTAACCACTTGCCACCCTAATCCCCATAATTCCCTCAATAGCAGCCCATTCCATCTGTTACACATCCATTCTCTCTATGAACCAAACACATTAAAGCTTTCAAGTCAGGAAGAAGGTTCTTTACTTCCACAATATCTTTCCCACAAGTCAATCCCATTTTCTCCATTTCAAGTCTTTATCCGCCCTTGTCCAGACTATTGGATAGTCTCTTAATTGATCTACCTCCCAGCAATTCATCCTTCACAAAGCTGCCAAATTACTATTACTAAGGAACAGATCTGACCTTGTCCCATTCATGTATAAAAAACTTGAATGTTTTCCTATAACCTCTAAGATAAATAGTTATCTCACACTTTGGCATTTAAAGCCTTACACAATCTGTCACTAACTTGTCTTCCTAGACTAAATTCACATAACTCTCTATATGCTTTGTTTCGGTGAAAGTAGTCAACTTTACCACTTTCTTCTGCATCACGCTATGTGGCTTTGAACGGGCTATCTCCCCTACCTAGAATGTGCTCTCTCTTGATTATTGCTTTTTGGAATCCCTATATCCCACTGGAGTTCTGTTCAAGTGTGATCTTTCCCGATTTCTCTCTCCTTCCTCTGTCCAAACTGTTAGAGCTCTCTTCTATCTCTGATATTACTTTAAATGAACTTTGTTATAGTGCATATTGTTGTTATATTGTATCCATGTATATATTATTTCCCTCAGTAGAACATAAGCATCTTGAAGACTGTTTCATTGCTGTCTTTATATTCCTAGCAACCCATAATGGATTTATTAAATACAAGTTGGATTGAATTGAATTGAAATTAAATAAAATAAAAAAGGAGAAAAGAGAAAAGGAAAGATGAAATAGATACACAAAGATGTAGAATAAGAGGGTAAGAATGAAGGAGAAACTGGGGGAAAAAAGAAAGGGAAAAGAAAATGAGGAGCAAATGAGGAAAGGAAGAAGGAAAGGGGAGAAAATTTCAGAAACTGCACCATTTATGTTTGGAGATTTATTTCAGAGGATACATATCTCTGGGGTTACCCAGAGCTCACTTGGCTCCTGGCAAATATGAGATATTTGCCAGTGGGAGAGGCTGATGGGGGTGGGGCCCAGAGCAAATGGATTTTGCCACCCAAGGTGCCTGTACCAACTTGGAAGAGATTCATATGGAAAAAGGGAAAGGAGTTGGGGTGGGGAGAGAAGTTGAGCAGTTGGCTGAGAATTCAACCATGAGGAGACCTGGCCTGTTAGCAAGTCTGAAAATAATATATCCAGCTTACCCATGCATTTTCTGCTCCTTGGGAAGGGTAAACAGCTCAGCAGAGGAATAACCACTTTCCCAGCCTGAGTCTCTTAACATATAGCATTGCTGGTTTTGTTTGCAGGATAGGGAGGGCAGGGCTGCCTCACAAGCTACTGGGCTCCTTTGCTTTACCTGGAACCATTTGATTGGGGGGCTTCTAAGGCATCTGAAAAGACAGTTTTTTTTTCACTAAGATGAAGCATGAATTATGAGCCTAAGGTGCCTTAGCCCGAGAATCAAAGGACCATGATATATTATAGTAGATTATAGCATTTAAAGTTTGAAAGACCCTTCCTTAGGGATCCTCTAGTCCAAAAGAACTTGACCTTGCATGGAGCCTTTTAGCAATCTGGTAAAGTCTATGAGCTCCTTCTCCAAATAATTTTTTTAAAGCCTCAAGTAAAACATATATGATCACAAAAGAAATTTAATTAGATATAAATATCAGAACATGTATATTAATATACATATATGTCATATATTATTAATTAAATTAGATTTAAATAATTATTAGAAAAAATATATATATGTATATATGCAAATTTTTAGAGCCCAGGATGGACCTCTGATAGATCAACTCCCTCATTTTAAACCTTGTCCAATTTAGGTAACTTGAAAGTAATAGAGGCAGGGTCTGTCTTAACTCCAAATCCATTGCTATTCATTATTAATCATTCCATCAATCAACCAATAAACATTTATTAAGCAGTTGCTATGTACCCAAGCATCATTATAGGGTTAAGTAATATATTGGGGAGAGGGGAAACAACCTTTACCTTCAAAAAGCTTCCATGAACATATGCAGATGAGTATATGCAAAACACCAAAAGGTAACCATGAATGGGGGTGAGGGAAGGTGCTAATTGCTAGGGAAAGGGGATAGTTAAAGTCTCTTGCAGAGGATGGTACTTGAACTGTGTCTTCAAGGAAACCAGAAATTATTAGAGGAAGAGATGATAATTAAGTGAATTCCAGGTATAGAGGACAATCTCAGAGTGGGACATGAAGGGTGAGAATACTAAGAAAACCAGTTTGTCTGGACACCAGTGGACAGAGAGGTAAGAAATTGAAATAAGATTGTAAAGGTAGAATGGGACTAGATCCTGAAGACATTTAAATGACAAGTGGAAGGGTTTATATTGATCCTATTCTTAAAGGAAATCACTAGAATTTATTGAGTAGGGTGTGGCAAGGTCAGTTTTCTACTTTGGGATTATATGACATAGATATTTTTTTATATCTTGGCCTCTAAATAGCTGGTGACAAAGAAGAAATTGTTCTACCTCTTACTGAAGTTTCTCAGCCCATTCTTTGACACACTTAGTGCACATACATATTTTTCCTGAATAGGATTAATCCATGGAAGCTTCCCAAGAGACAACATTTAAGAAAATGTTACATGTGGATGATTCTTCTTGTTTTCTCAAAGTGACTTCTTTAAGCGCTAGCTCATCCTTATATCAACCTTATAAAGATATTTTATGATGAGGAAACTGAGACACAGTGAGATTTTATAGCAGTCAGCTCTAGGACTCAAGGTTCTGGAGTTCCTTCAGTATTTTTTCTATTACCTCACACTGTTATCTATGTTCTGAGAAAGACTCTTCCCTGCTGCCATTCTAAAATCAACACTAGGACTAATCTCAAACTGAAAAGACAAAGACCTGGTCAGCATATAGTTACTGGCAGAATCTTAGAAAAGTCTTGGACCTAAAAAGTGTGATAGAATGTTAGATATGGAGTCAGAAAGATCTGTTTTCAAATCCTGCCTGAGCAGATCACTTAACCTCTAGGAACCTCAGTTAAATGAGACAGTTAGACAAGATGACCTCTGAGGTCCCATCTAGCTCTAAGTTTGTGAGCCTTTGACTTCCAGATCATAGAGTTTAATTAGGTACCAATTTCCTAAAAGTTATTCTTAAATGTCTATTCACATGGCAAACCAAGCCAATTAACCTTTTAAATCTAGCTATGTGCTCTTGTGCAAATCATCTCCCCCAATACTAGTACACCATCAGTCATGCTGACAGACAAATGGTTTCTTCTGTTTGAGTTTCAGCCTGGTTGAAAAAGGTTGCCTTGGCAGTTAATTGTGCTGTCCTGGATGGACTCAGATGAATGTAAGTTTCCTCATTTTCTCCTTTGTTCTCCCATTGGTAGAAGTGTTATTGTTGTTGTTTGTCCTTCTGGAAGAGGATCAGTGACATCAGGAAGGTGATTCATGACTTGAAAGTAAATTGAATTTAAATGAGGGAGAGTTGTACAAAATCCCCAGGTTCTCTCAAAACCATTTGGGTCCTGTGGCAAGACACAGACCAAAACAACTGAAGGTTGTCCCACATGCAATGGGTAGATGTATAAAGGAGCTTATTAAATGGTCCAAAGGGAGACAGAATGAAAGCAGTAAGGGACCTTGGAGAAACTACACTTCCTTTCTAGCAGGACTCTCATAAATTGTCTGCTATTAAACTACATGAGATCATCCCCACTCTCGGGAGATATGGGTGCTGCAGGCTGACATCAAGTTACTTCTCTATACAGAGCAGAAAATAAATCCTTCCCTGTGTAGCTGGGGAGATCTTACTCCGAAGAAATTCTGGTGGTAATTAACTTTGACCTTCCCAGTACGGTTCTATAGCCACCAAGGACAAATGAGATATAAAGAAAAATGTCACCCAAGCTGATTAGATCTCAAGCCTTTCACCCACAGGGAGAAGAGTGGAAATGCTATAAATAAATAAGCTTTCAAGGTGAACTGGAAGGACTCAACCTGCCAGGAACTGAACTCAAAGTTTCCCAAATAAGTTTTGATAACATCAGTGTTCACACCTCAGTCTGGAACCAACCAGTTCTGCTCAGATCTATGGTGAGAGGAAGAGCTATCATTTCCATGATTTGGTGATAATATGTCCCCTACAAATCTGTGTCCTTGTGGCCAAAAGGACCAGTCAGTGCCTAACTAGGAGTTCTCCTACTCATAAAGTTTTGCTCCATGAACTACCTAACACAGTCTATGAATGAATGGGTTAGTCAGTAGTTATCTATGGACTATCTATTGCTCATCCAATACCTGCTAAGATCTTTGACAATCCCTTTGCACCTTGTTTGAAAAAGTCCCTTTTTGTAAGACTTCCCCTCACCTCTGGCATTCCATTTGCAGGAAAGAACTTCCTCATCTACTTTCCCCACAAAAAGACCCTTCCCCCCTCTCCACTGGAATTCTTAGCTTTCTGAAGAACTTTTCCATCCTACATTATGATCAGATTCTCACTGCTCTCAATCCCTAGATTTGATTAAACACCTTCAGGTTCCAAATGCTGCATTGGGTGTTTTACAAAATCACTCAGAGATCTCCTCTGTTCTTCTGTGAACTATTTTCCTTCCACTCTCTCAGAATCATAGTTAAGATTAATCCAAAAGTTTCCAACATGCATCCTGACTCTAAAACTCCTCTATGGACAACTAAATTAAAATGTGGTTGGGAAATACTTAACAAAATAAATAAAAATACAATAGAGCATAAATGATATTAATATATAATTTTCTAAGTCAATATGTAGCATGCAGTGATCCTTAGGTAGGGTTTAGTGGCCTATCTATTTTAATTTGACATTGACGCCACTGATTTAATATTCCATTTTACATATGAGGAAACAGGAGAGCTATTAAATTAAGTGACTTTTCCAAAATCATTTGAGTATTTAAATTTTAAGCCAGTGTTTGAACCCAGACTTCTGTCTCTAAAGACTGCAGCCTTTCCAACTGAAGCAAAATGCTTTTTAATCATAGAATTAATTGATTTGCTTTAGGTTAAATTAACTTAGCTTAAGAAGAATCTGGATCTTGACAATTTTATACTCAGAAATATCTACTCTTCATGATTCCTACTATTGATCTCTATCCCGTTATGTTGCACATACTGATTGATTCCATTCCTAACCCTGAAAATAAGGTCAAGAGCACAATATAAAGAGCACAGGACTTGACATTCTGAAAACAGAGATTAAATTTTTCTGCTAATATTTATTATATTTTCTGCTAATATTTATTATATTTATTTATATTTCTGCTAATATTTATATTTATATTTCTGCTAATATTTATTAGCTATGGAACCCTAAGGACTTCTTGAGACTCAGTTTTCTCATCTGTAAAATAGGATAGTACCTGTTTCATAGGATCATTGTGAAATTCAAATGAGAAAATGTGCTTAAAGCACTTTGCTAACTCCCAAGTACTGTATATATCAGTGATTACAATATTATTATAATTCAATTTGTCCAAAATGCCCCAGCACATACGCAAAGTATTAGACTGAGATCTCATGCCCACTAAGACAGAAATTTCCAAAGTGTGGTCAGGATATCACTGGTGGTCCAAGAACTGCTTTCATGAATTATTAATGTTAAGGATACCATAATAATTATAATTTTGTTTGGTGCATAAATTTGTTTCCTGATACTCGCTCTTAGTGATGTCTCATCAAAATTTCAGTTTTGTTATTCAATTTTAGTGAAAAAAAAAACAATCATTTCTTTCCTTTCCATTCATTTGGAGTCAATGAAGGCACTAGCCTATGAACTGAGAAAGTTGGAGAATCAAATCACTAAACCATGTGGTTCTTAGTCTTTTCTAAGACATCACAATCTACCTTTGAAGCTCTGTGTAGGGGTCTGGAAGGCTTCATAAGATGTTTGTATGTGGGGGTGTATGAGAGAGAAAGAGAGAGAGACAGAGAGGAGACAGACAGACACACACACAGAGACAGACACACACACAGACACACAGAGAGAGACAGACACATAGAGACAGAGACAGAGAGAGAGGAGAGACAGACACAAAAAGACAGAGAGAGAAAGACAGATAGACAGAGGCAAAGGCAAAGAAAGAGACAGAGACAGAGAAGAGAGAGACCCACAGAGAAACAGATAGACAGACACACATTCACACACACACACACATACACTGAGAGAGAGAGAGAGAGAGAGAGAGAGAGAGAGAGAGAGAGAGAGAGAGAGAGAGAGAGAGAGAGAGAGAGAGAGAGAGAGAAAGGATAACTGAAAAGCTGCCAGATCTCTCATTCTAATTCCTCCCTCAAAATGGATTGAAAATTACCTCTTTTCTTGGAAGAGAAGAAACACATTTCTCAAGACTTGGCAATGCAGCTTTACTTTCTATCTTTAAAAGCAAGCTCAAGTAAGGAGAGAAGGGGGTTGGGATGGGATAGAGAAAAGAGACAGAGACAGAGAAGGCAAGATTGTTGTTCTTTTAACTCCTAAAATTATACTCTTTGAACTATAGCCACTGTCCTTTATAATCCAAAGCATTAGCACCATTTGTCTGACACCAGAGGTCTAGGGAAGTGAAAGGCAAGAGATAAAAAATGGAATGTTCAGTAGTAAAGGGAAATCATTATCTCTGAGACCCTTCCAGGCTTCTGAACAGGTCACGGAAGCCTCTTCTTGATGGCCAGTGAGGAAAAGAAGTTTGGGGACAAAATCTCCACTAATGAAAGCTCCTCCATCATGAGGCTGGTCCAGAGTCTCCTGGGTTATTTTGTGCCTTGTTTAATCCCACAACAGACTGGTTGGTTGCTGATTGGCTGACTTCATTCTCCTTGCCTTCTGCAATTCCTCAGTTCCCATTTAAAATCCAAAGCTATACACAATAACAATATCAAGGCCATTCAGACATCTACATTAATGCTATGACTTTGGGCCTAGTCTAGGATGGACTACTATTTCTATGGGGTGAGTTATGATTAAGGTATTCTCTTGAGTTGGGATTAAAATATAAAGCTAAATCTGAAACTGATCTGAAAAATCAGCATTGACAAAGTGATAACATAGCATGCCCCCCAGAAGTATATGATAAACAGATCAATTATCTAGGGAGAAAGATAGAATCCAGATAGTTGTCCACACTGCCCATTGATCAGATATCATAACCATCATAATTTCTGTCTTTTGGGTGATAAATCTTCACTAATTTAACAAGAAAACAAAAAATGACTTAAATTGCTTATTACTATGTGGATATCTACCTCACAGTGTTGTTATGGAGTTTATATATTTATACTTGAGTTTAAGTTTTGAATTTACAGGTGAGTAATTTGCTCTTTCAAATAAAGGCAATATATTTCAAAATAAGAAAAATCAGCACTGAATGGATACAGATTCAATGTATGTCATTTTCAATAAGCATTACATGGGAGATATTCTCTGCTCTCAAAATATTTCTATTCTTTGGTGGGAGACTGACCTATACACAACCTAATAAAATAGAAAGAAAGGAACACTGGAACCAAGGAGAAATCTAAATAAATCTCTCTAAGATCATATGAAGAAAAGAGTTTTGGATAAAAGGAAATATTTTTAATTAGGGAGAGGTTTTAGGTGGATAGAGTGGGGTATGATGTATCTTTTTTCTTTCACTCAAAGAAAACTTCTTTGTAGCCAGAGAAATGGTACATATACTTGGCAATTGTGGGGTTAGTTGGGAATATTGTGGTATAATGGGGAGTTCTGAAATAGGTACAAGTACAGCAGTCTCTCAACTGCTCTTTCCCACTTTTCTCATTCACACATGATGTTTAGGGAAAGACATTGCTTTGAAGGGAGAGATTCAGGCTTTTCCCTCTCTGAAGCTTTGTGGCTTATGAATTTGGGATTTGGCCTCCTTGTTTATTTTTTTATTTGAGATGAAGGAATTATGGAGTCCAACATTGTGAATAGGAATCAAATGTTTGGGAATCTAGGTTTCTAGATATCCAAGTGGTCCTACATCTGGCTCTGGAAGCCATTTAAGCATTTATCCCCTAAAGAACAAGCAGTGTGACTTCTGGAACTCAGCTTAGTGATAACTGAGGATATATCTAGCCATGTTATATCAGGGTGAGAATGTCTATTCTATATCTACCTCTTTTCCCATCCCATACCTCACTCCTAGCACAAGATGACAATTAATTTAAGCATAGTGCTGTGAATAGAATAGGTATTTAGTCAGTATTTGTTGTTGTTGTTGTTGTTGTTGTTAAGGTATTTCATCTTTTATGGGAATATACATTTTCCTGGATTTGGGAAGAGGGAAGGGGAGGAATGATTCCAGTTCTGTAATTCAATTAGTATAAGGAATTTCTAATGAGAAGAGTCCCACCCTTTCATCTGCTACATATCATTTTTAAAAATTTCAGGAGGTACTAAGAGGTTAAGAGGCTTGTTCTTGGTCATATAACCAATATGTATCAAGCAGAGTTGGAATCCAGATTTTCGTGACATACAGATCTATTCGTTATGCCATACTATCTCAATGCATTTTATTAGGATACAAGAATGAGTTTCTAATGCTAGAGTCTGTGAGAGATTCACTGGGGAGATCTTTTAAAATAAAAAGGCTGTTCCAATCATTTGGTGTAGAGGACCACTTATTCTAGAAATTTTTAAAAGAACATAGGAAAATATAGGGTTGGGAAATAATTCTTGGCAAGATACAAATTATTCATTATTGGCTGGAGTATCCCCATCTGATTCTAAAATGTGGAAGTCATAGAAACAACACAGTATGAAATTATAGAGGAAACATAAGATTTTAGACTTAGAGTTTATCTATTCCCATACCCCATTTTATTAGTGAGGAAACTGAGACCCAGACATTGGTGGCCAATTATGAACTCTAAACAGACTAGGAGCGTTGATGTGTTTAACACTGTACAAATAGCAAATGTCAGAGTTCTGATTGGAATCTATCTTTTCACTTCAGATAAATCCATTAATAAATACTTAATATTAAGAGCCTAATATGTACTAAGGGCTAAGGATACAAAAATAGAAAAAAGAAAGTTTTTGCTCTCAAGGATCTGCAGTCCCTTGGTGGGGGGAAATAACTACAAAGCAAGCTATATACAGAGTAAATAGGAAATAATTAACAGAGAAGGAACTAAATCCACTGTTGTTCTCAGTTAAATGACAGGAAGTAAATCTCTATATTTCCTTTATATCCCTAAGGAAAAACAGAAAGCAGGTGGAAGGAAGACACTGATGTATTTGTTTATTTCCTTTTTTTGCTAAAATGTAGGTCTCCAGGGGGGATATATTTCCACCAAATAGCAAGGCTAGACATATGACTGAGGATTCCATCATTTTCCACTCCACTACTCTGAACTTGAGAGGACAAAGGCAAGATCCCAAAGAGGGGACGGAAGAAAGAGTTTGGACATGGTGAGACTAAAAAGCAAACTTGAAGTGAAACCATTCCCCAGACCCCAGATTTCGAACTGAGTCTCATCCAACACCATATTATTGAAGGAATGTGACTAGAGGCTCTGAGCACAAGGAGTGAAATTCTACAAGGTATACAGTTCTGCTCTAAGGAATCTCTGAAAATGCTCCACTTAACCATGAAATTAGGTTAGGAGGAATCTGTGTATGTGTGCTATAAATGGGATTATTGGAATGTGTCGTGGTGTGGCAGAGAGGAGCTCCTTCTTGGAATTGTCATTGCTTGGAAAGGACGTGTAGTGGCTTGGGAGGTCTGCCAGATTATCCTCCCAGGGTCCTCAGTGCCAATATATCTCTCCCCAAATAAATGTCAATGTGCCAACTCTGCTTTGGATGACTGAGAACATCTCTGTCCATTTGGCTATGTAGTCTGACAGAACAACCCAATGAGGTGACTTCAGTGAATGACCCCCAGATCAAGTATTGGGAAGCTTAGGTTCAAAAAATTTCTACACTGATGAGCTGCTTTGAAAAATGAATTAATTTTATAGACAACAGGAGGTTGACTTGTGGGACTGGGAAGTAAAGAAGAATATGGCTAGGAAAAAAACTGGCAGCCACTGGAAGGAAGATTCTATAAATAATATAATGCTTTTGTTACTATGGAGGAAGAAGATGGGGCACAAATGGTTACTAGGGGATCTAAGAACCACAAAAGGTAAAGGAGGATGATTGTGAAATTTCAATTAATTACCTAAGTATTTATTGAGCACTTATTGTATAATAACAAAAATAGTAATAGCCAATACTGAACATATTAAGCACTATATAAATACTAGCTATTGTTATTGTTCTTATTAGTAATAATAATAATAGCTCAAATCCAGCCTCACTCACTATCTGTGTGATCTGAGGCAATTCACTTAGCTTCGGCTTGTCTTAATTTCCTCATACATAAAATGGGATAATGAATAATAACTACCTTCAAGGATTGTCATGAGGTTCAAATTTAAAGTACTTAGCACAGTGTTTGGCACACAACAGGTTATTTATAAATATTGGCTATTATTATTATTGAGCACTATTATTACTTAATATTGTTCATTGGTGATTTTCAAAAGTTGGTTAAACCCTTCACCTAGAGCAGCATGGTGTAGTGGAGAAAGAGCATGCTTTGCAAGCAGGAAAATTTGAGTTCCAATATCTATCACCAACACATGCAAGTAATTTAATTTCTCAATGCTCTGGGTACCTCTGTAAGAACATAATTTGGGGAGGAGGAGCCAACCTGCATTGGAAGAGATTCCTCATTGTGGGAGTCCTTACTTCTACAGTGCTATTTATTTACTATCTGCTCTGGTTCTTTGTTTCTCCATCTATAAAATGACTTCTCTATATCATTTTACATCACAGTGATTATATGATAAACCTGTTTTTCTTTATGAATCTTCAAGAAATAGATTTAACCAGGAAATTCTCCTACCCCATTAGAGGGTCCCTTTGGGATGTTATATCTGATGAAGGGTGCCTTTAACATCTCACAGTTCTGAGAGACAAGTTTGCAGCTGAAAATATCATCCAGCCGCTGGCCAACTGTGCCTGCAATTAGCTAATTGAGGGAGGGACTGACTCCTTTTCACCCTTCCAGCTTTGCAGCTGCAGATAATTGCAGGTGCAGAATTTATTGTGTTTGGGGCTTGGCCAGACCTTTAGCTGAAGAACTCAGAGGGTTTTCTATCCATTATCTTCTGAATCCCTCCCAGATGCTTGAAGCAGGTGAGGAAGTCTACAGCCTATCATGGGCCCCAGAGCATACTTCTTACTATCTAAATCCATGGAGAAACTTCAGCCTGAGACTCACTTTAATATACATGCTAAATCTTGTTTTATGTCAATGTGTGTGTATATGTGGGGAGGGCACTGGAGAAAGAGTCAGGATGAGGGTGAGTATGGGATGAGACAAGAAGGGTGAGGATGGGATGAGACATAGAGAACCTAAATGAATACCTGGGAGTGACCAACTAGCCATTTCTGAGCTGAGAGGATCACTATTTCTATGGGCAATCCAAAGCCTTCTTCTATCCACAGTATATGAATTGTAGCTGACTTTTGTTCAAATACCTAATCTATTCATAAATAACTGCTATTTTCAGTATTCTTAGAAGACAGAAGTTTTAAGACCTTCTACCAAATTCTCATCATCATCCCACCCTAGCATCCTATTTACCCTTCTCTCTTTTATCACTACCTTGCCAGATGGGAGACAAACCCATTAATCTTTCTTATCTACCACCTTCTTACTTTTACCACCTAAAACAGAACATGGAAGGTAGAGTAGTAGAATAGAATGCTACACTTGGAATCAGGAAGATCTTATTTCAAATTCTGCCATGGCTAACTTCTCTGACCTGTCTCTTTATTTGTAAAAGTAAATTTCCCGAAGGTAGAGTTTCTTTCATTTTTGTTTTATTTTTTAATCCCCAGCTAGGCATTTAGGTGACCCAGTAAATTGAAGTTTAAATCTAGAATCAGAGAGATCTGAGTTCAAATTTGATAAGAATTTAATGTTGACTTAATGGGAATAATCAAAGCACCTATCTAGAAGGATTGTTGTGAAAATCAAATGAAATTCTATTTCATTCGCTTAGCACAGTGCCTGCCATATAGTAAACATTTAATACATGTATATAAATTTATTGAATGTTTGCACAAGCCATTCCCCCCTTTTCCCTCCCCAATATCTCCAATAAAATCAAAATAAAATATACTTTTCTAGGAAACTTTCTTAGACTATCAGAATCAACTCTTATTATCATTAGAGATTAAAAAAAAACATTGTTGTCATTGTTATTCTTGGGTATATTATGCATATATCCATTATACTTATTTTAGGAAACTGTGACAATAAAATATGGGCAGCTAGGTGTTCAGTGGATAGAGCGCCAGCCTGATATTAGAAAGACCTATTTTTCTTAAGTTCAAATCTTTCTTCATATACTTATTACCTACATGAACCTCAGTGAGTCATTTAACTCTGATTGCCTTGATTTTCTAATCTGTAAACTGAGCTGGAGAAGGAAATACTATATATGTATATTATATATGTATATACTAAATATAATTTAGGCTCAAGTCCTAGTTCTTTCCCTTACTAAGTAACTAGGGAGTAGTGATGATATAACAGCTGATGTTTTAACAGTGCTTTGAAGTTGGCCAAGTTTAGGTCACTCCTATGTCAGTAGTTGCTGACCTACATTCTTAACATATCCATTAACCTTCTATCTTAACCAATAAAGGGCCACTCTTTTGTGGAGCTGCTGCCTCAGTGTTATACTAGCAGGTGTGGAAAAAACAAAGGATGAGTTCAGAGTGAAGTGAGCAGAACTATGAGAACAATCGACACAAAGACCATGATAATGTAAAAGAAAACAATGTTGAAAGCCTTCAGATCTCTTGTCAAAGCAGTGAGTGACCAGTCATGTCTCCAGAAGACTGATGAGAAAGGATACTACTGGCTTCTTGTTAGAAAAGAGATGGATGAGAGAAGTACAAAATGCAATCTGTGATTTCAGACATGACCAATAGATTTATTTGTTTTATTTGTGACTATACTTTTTTTTTTTATTAGTAAAGGTTCCAATGAGGATGATGATAGTGGTTAGTTATTGGTGTGTGTGTGTGTGTGTGTGTGTGTGTGTGTGTGTGTGTGTGTGTGTGTGTGAATTAGTAGATAATTGCAGAAATGCAAAAAATAAAAAAAGCAATTAAGCATTTTAAAAATACACAGAAGAAACAGTGATTTTGTTATGACTGTTAAACTTAGTATATAGTTTAAAAATTTACTAACAATCTCACAATTTCTCATGCAACTCTCTATCTTGTCTTTGAATACTGACTGGAATGTTTTGTTTTGTTTTACTTAGTTATATGTATCAGGGTACATAGAGAGAGCTCAATTAGACAAGGCCTGGGAATTGCTCTGTTATGTCTTGATGATCTTAAGAAAAATGGAAAAGAGAGAATTACATTGGGGGGTTTGCGGAGGAGAGAAGAAAGGAAAAGGAAAATTTAGGGAGAGAAAAATTACCTCACATCATAAGGGGAGTACAAGCAAATAATCTATGGAAAACAAAGAAAAAGGGGGGGTTGGGGGGAGAAAGGATACAAGCATACACACACACACACACACACACACACACACACACACACACACATATATACACACACATATACATAAATATATATATATGTATATATATATATACATACATATATACCAGAGTCTGGTTCAGAAATGCATTTCACTTAACAGGAACATAGGAGGGAAAGGGGAGAAAAATAGGAGGGTGAGGAGGAATTTGAGGCAGGAATTAGTCCTAAGAAAAACAGAATGAAAAATATTTATATTTTTTTTAGGTAGCAAAGGATGCAAATCTGAAGGGATGTCCATAAACCGGGGAATTGATGAATAAATTATTGTATGTAAATGTATTAAAATACTATTGTACTGAACACTTAGCTAAATGAAGACCAACCAGGATTTCAGAGAACTAATGATGAAGCATGTTATCTGCTTCCTCACAGAGGTAAAGCATTCAGAATGGAGAATGAGGCAAATATTCTTGGTAAGTGGCCAATGTGGATATTTGTTTTGATTGACTATACCCATTTGGAATTTTTTTGATATCCTTTAGGAAGGGGTAGGAGGAAAGTAAAAAAGGCAAATTTTGACTGATTAAAACAAGTGAAATATTACTTAAAAGATGGTTATATTCATAATAAAAATACTAAGAAAGAATCATCAAAATATCAGACCATGGCATTTACCAATGACAAGGGACAAAGAACAACCACTTGCTTCTATCTGCATCTTGACTGAATTCTCAGGAGATGTAGCTGAAAGATCAATGCCAGATGGCTATAAAGGGGAGACTTCTAATGGTTCTGCTGTTGCCAAGGTCGCAGCGAGGAATGCCTTCACATCAGAGTTTATCAACATGGTGATTCCAAAGTGGCCCATTTGTACAATGAGGCTTGTGTAATACAGGCCCCCATGATCTCAGTCATAGTGACAGGGATGTAGCAAATAAATACTCCTGGTGAGAATGAGCAAAGAGTAGATGCATAAGAAGAGCATTCAGAATATGTTCCTGTTCGTCATGTAAGCCCTCAGGTAAAAGCGTATTTGGAGAGGCAAGGTAAGCCTCTTGAAACACTGGGCTAGCCAAGACTTTCTTAAAACCATTTTTGGGATTTGCTGCATGAAATAAGATCAAGATGACTGATGACTCCCTTTTGGAATAATAACATAATTTTCCCACAAAAAGCATTCTATCCTTTTTGGACAGATAACTTATGTTAATGGTTTGTTAATGGCTTAAATTCTTTAGGTAGTTTCCATGTTAGTCACTCTCTTTACACCCAATTAAAGATAGGAGCCAATCTGAGATGCTATCAAATTAATGATGCAGTTTTATTAGCTTAAAGAGGTGAGACGGTCTAGGAATTAAGGATGGAGGGTGCAAAGTCATCAGTCTCACTCTTGAGCCATTAGGGTCCAGTCACCTGATATAGATCAGGATGATTAGAGATGGATTGGGTAATATGTAAGCATTAAAAATAAGTAAGAATAATCCCTGTCCTCTTGGAGTTCATATTTGAATGAGGATGGCAACAAGTAAATAACTAAATACATTTAAGATATGTTTCAGTTGATGGAAAATAATCTGAATGGGAAAGGCATTATTGACTGGGAAGGGGACAAGGAGAGGGAGTAAAGTTGAGATGAATCTTAAAGCAATCCAGGAAAATGAAGAAAATAAAGAGGGAGAAAAGCAATCCAGACAAGGAAGTCAGCAATACAAATGAGATGATCTATTTTGTCTGAGGAAATTCATGTAGGCCATTATGGCTAATTAATTCCATCACTGCTGTAGTTCACACTCTCCTTAAACAATTAGATGTTGGTGCTTCTTCACCAAATGATATTTTGTGGCAAATAACAATATATTTACAATAAGGGAAAGTTCTGATATTAAGATGCAGAGGTCGGTATTTATTGTGAGACACTAAACAGCACCTTGAAGTTGTTGAGTTGAAAATGCAATATATTTGCTTTCAGACAATAAAACACCTAACCTTGACTCTTTTTCAAGCCCCTAAGTAGGAAAGGAAAATTGAATGTTGCTCCAAAATTAAAAGTGTACTCTCTTTTTTCAGCAGATAGAAATAATGAAAATTGCTAAGATAAAAGCTTTATATTATTTGCTTATTAGAGCTCTGGCAGGCAGTTGTTTTTATTATTTCTATTTTACACATAAAGATATTGAGACTGAGAAAGGTTAAGTAGCGTATGGCTAGTAAATATCTGAGGCAGGACTTCAGGACTTCTTGCCTCTAAGTCCATTATCCTATCTGTTATGTCACCTAGCTGCTTTTGAAAATATTCTGTTTAGCATATGCTTAGCAAGAATAATTAAAGTAGGAAGTTCTTCCTCTTTCTTTCTATCATCTCCCTAGTAAATACCTCCCTATCTTGATCATGGCCTCCTTTTAGTCTCCTGCAATATCCTCATGGAGTTCTAAGACTTCTGCCTACTGTCTGCTATTCTGTGACTTCTATTTCCATTCTGAAGTCTGAATTTTCTCTTTTAGATCTCATTTTTTATCCTGAAAATGAACTTTTCTGATACTTTGCTCTGCATACATTTGTGGTACCATAGCTAATGGGTACCATAATGGCTAATGACAACTTTATAGGAATAAAATTTATGGAAGAAAAACTCAGTAGAACCTTAGCTCTGATGGCTTTCTTTTGGTTTCAGAGTAGGAGTAGTCTGGATTGCACATGGCTTGTCTGGGGTAGGGTAAATACCAGCAGCTTGCTGTGATGACATGAGGATTTCCAGCCACACATTCTCAGATACCTGATGCAGTTAGTGAGTAAAAAATTTATTGAAGACCTTCTGTTAGTCAGAATTCTTCACAATGTCTCCCTTTCCAAACTTATTTCACCTGATTACTCTTCAAGACCTCTATATTCCTGCTAGACTGGCCCAATTGTTTTTCCTGGAATCAGCCATTGAATTTGAAGACTTGATGCCTCTGTGCAGACTATACCTTGTCATTGGAGCATATTCCTATCCCACTGATTGATTTTTTTAGAATCCCTAACTTCCTTCAGGGATAAGCTCTGTCACTATCTATTTTGGAAAACTTTTCCTGATTCCCCCAATGAACTGGCATACTCTCCATCTTCAAATAACTACATAAATACTTGTTGGTTAAAATGAGATCATTCTCCCCTAAAAAGGAATCTATCATTATTTCTTGCACAACATAGATATCTAATAAATACTTATTGGATTGGATTTTTTATTGGAATTAATTAGCCTTGACAAGAAAATTTTGGGTGTAGGATCTCTTAATTGTCACCATGTATTGGAAGATATTTAGTGTGTAAAAGGGATTATATTTAATTCTTCATAGATCTCGGGAAAAAAGGAAGAAGCCAGAAAGAGGAAGATATCAAGTCAATATAATCAAAACCATGGGTATAATGGGAAATGATAATTGAGGTGGTGGCAGTGTTTTGAATTGTCTGGCACAAGCTGCCTCTTGTCTTTCCCTTGGGGTGTCTTCAACTAGACTGGCTTGTTTGTCCCATAGGTGATAGTAAAAGGGGATGACTGGCTCCTTCTCCATAGGAGAATATACTCTTCATAAGCTTTTACAGATGATGGTTGAAAAGGCTGAACTACAAACATGACTAATAGTCTAAAAGGTACAACTACTTCCAAAACTCTTGAGTTCAGTGTCCTGTGCTCATTTTACCTGGATATCAAGGGGAAGTAATGATTGACTGACTGTACATAGAAAGTATTTAATATCTATTTCTGTCTATCAGCTTTGAGTTGAAATTTGGAAATTACATTGAATCAATAAATGAAAATGATACCTTCAAATGATGGTCTACTCCAGGTAAGATACATTTACTATAAATACATCAAAGAAAAGATAGTAACTAGTTATATCAAGAAAGTTCCTAGTGATCAAAATTGAAGCTGAATGGAAGAACAATTAAAGTCTTAAGGTACACTTTGGAAATGTGATATGGATCATTTCAAATGTAAAACTATCCTAACAAAAACCTATACTGTGTTAAATAAATACGGGATCCATCTACCCATAGTATCTATAAAAATGATGCCAAGGAGGAAGAGAACCTAAAGGAATAGAATATCAGAATATCTGTAAGAGTATATGAAAATCTCATAGAAATCTAATTGAATTATGTACACATTAGTTAATTAAACAAAACTAAAGGATAATAATAGGTCCATAATATTGAACTTATCTAATATAAACTTACAATGGCTTACTTCTCATTTATTCATGTGAAATAACAGAGATTTGATAATGGAATCAAAAAGTCCTCTATGGGCAATATCCACATTAACTAAGCCAAGAATATATCAACAAAGATAGGAATCATCCAGATTTATATGTTGAAACAAAAAAAAATATGATAGCTAGTCAGGATCAGGCCATTACTACCAAAATCTACAGAAGAGTTACCCCCAATAGCCTGGACTTGATGATAGATATATACTAAGCAAAAATAAATGGAAACAGTATGATTCATCACTGTAGGGTATAAAAACTTAACTTACTGAATTTTAGTGAAACATATCCAAATGGCTGGAATTATATACATCAGAAGCTTACTATCTTTCATAGAATGACAAAAAAAAATCATTACACATGTAGAGACCTCTAAATTTCTCAGACAAATGTTCTGACATACTATATTGGACCATTATCATGAATTGAACTATTGCTCACTAACATACAGACATAGAATTAATTCATAAAATCTTAAGAAATTTTCAAAAGTAGATATTAGAAGTATGGTGAACTCAGTTCATACTGGATCTCAACAGCAGATTGTTAAATTTTTCAGTATAAGCATTTATGCCTTGGAAATTGCAATAAATAAAAGCTTTTTTATTGTTTCATTGATTCTTAGCTTAAGAAACTATTAGAGAAAATATTTAATAGAGTAAATTAAACTTTATAGTACAACATCCTAACTTTTTCATCCTGGATATTACCATACCAAATAATCATAATTTCCAGCTTATATGGGACAAAATGCTTTTATATTATAGAGATCTGGCCAAAAAATATAAAGACGTGAAAAGAATAAGATGCAATTAGCTTGCAGTTACCTTATCTTATATAGGCCATTCCTTCTGTCCAAACTGCTATGGACATTGCATCAAAGATGTTTTTGTGAATCTATAGAGGATAAATTTACATGATACTTTTAGTTAAATACCAAAAAAAGCTAATTTATCCACCTACAAAATGGTCCTTAAAACACTAAATATAAAAGAAAAATAGCAAGATCACAGCCTCTTGGGAAACTATTTTTTTCTCTGAATTCTGTTGCAAGAGATTAAAAGAATAAAATAGAAATAGTAACATATCACTCTTCCATAGTGCATTGAGATTAACAAAGTATATTCATCAAAACAATCTTACAAGATAAGTACAAGTCTTTGAAGGTGTTATTATTATTATCTTATAGGTGAAGGAATTGAATCTTAGAAAAATTAAGAATTTTCCCTATAGTTGCAAGTCTGAGAAAACTCATGTAGTAATTGGTACTTTAATGAAAAATGTCCCTGAAGTTTCTGGTAACTGACTTACTTTGCCCTTTTTATGAGTCAGTATGTCTTGTCTAGATAAGAATCTCAGTCACTAGTCCAAGTTAAAGTCAAACTTGGACCAATGACTGAGATTCTTATCCAGAGATGATGTGGTCAGGTCTTAGGGGCTG
This sequence comes from Sminthopsis crassicaudata, assembly GCF_048593235.1. Classification (NCBI taxonomy): domain Eukaryota; kingdom Metazoa; phylum Chordata; class Mammalia; order Dasyuromorphia; family Dasyuridae; genus Sminthopsis; species Sminthopsis crassicaudata. The sequence continues at coordinate 65,130,640 of NC_133619.1, read as the reverse complement.
GTGGTTACTGATAAGAATTGGTCATAGAATAGTCTCCTTGCCATTCTCATTCCTAAATAGTAAATAAGTATCAGTGGAAAGAGGCAATATACTCATAAAGTGAGGTGAAATATTATTCCAGTTTGTGCATTTCTTTTAGAAATAATTTAAGTGTCATATTCTATCATTTTATCATTTTCATTCTTGAATCTAAAGTGTTTTTTTCACATTCTAAGCAATTGTTGGGATACCTAAAGTGATTTATTGATATCTTAGAGTAGGTATTTCTTGTGTTTGCACACTCATGAATTATCTTAAGACTCTGCTTCCTTAATTTTTGTGGCATATGATGATTTGGTTTCACTTACTAGAACCTCATCGAGAGACCATTGTAGAGTTTGATCATGAAATCTGTTGTTTTTTATAATTTCCAACTACAATATATTAGAATTAACCCTACCATGTTTTATTCAAAAGAACTGTCAATATGCAACATTTACACAAATAATCAATTCTACTCTATTAACTGCAATACTCTCATCAGGCTATTAACATCATTTGTAAAATCTGAGTTTCTGAATATTGATTAGGGAGACAAGAATTCTCACCCTATGTCTTAACTTTATGGCAAACTAGAGCAGTGAATCATGTACATTATTTTGGTGCATTTGTGGACCCCCCACAAAAAAGAAAAATATAGTCAATGAATTCTGGACATCTCTTTAGCTTCAAAGTTAAGTGGAAACTTCTCTCTACAAGAATCACAGGGACTTGACTAAAGTATCCATCAAATTTTTTAGGGTAGAGACCATACTCAGTTACTTATCAGGAGTATCCAACACAGGCATTTCTGAGAGAAATACATGGGTGCAGCTGCTGCTGACATTATGGTAAAAAATCATTCTTTGCGTTCAAAACCTTGGGCAGCTAAGGATCACAGTTCAGCACACAAGACTTCTCTAAGGTCACCCCCAGCACAATAAAGAACAAATATTGATACAAAGCCAAAACCAATTCCCTCCTGTTCTGCCACAAAGTGTCTTAACTCTGTCTTTCTTTCACTCTTTCCTCTTCAAGGATGACCATCACTTTGCCGTCTGTAGAAGTGACCAGTTAATAAAGTATCAGCAAAGAAACACTAGTTTTTCCTTGCTTTTTTTCTGATAGCTACTGATAGTCCTGCCTAGGATCACTGGTCGCAGCTGCCGCCATCCAACCCCCAAAGCTCACCTGCTTTGCCTTTCTTATTGTGACAACAAGGAGTAAATGAGAATGGACTTCATTGCTTGTGATTGTCATCTTGTCCATAAAATGTGTACTGATATGTATATTATTAAGATTGATGAAGAATGAATTGACCATCATATGACTAAGTTTTACTACTATGAAAAAATGTCCTAAAAATCACTGTAGCACAAAAATAAAGGAATTTACAAACTACAAAACAATATTAGCAGAAATAAAATAACCACATTGCTGAATTAGTATAACTCCATAAGCCTTATAGTGAAAGGTTAATGGGCCTGATGCACAATGCCTTGTATAAAGTAGTCATTTAATGAATATATTTTAATTTGTGTTGAATTGCTCTTGCTGTGCATGTTGGACAGATCCCTACATTTGCTAGAACACTAGTAAATCTTCTGGAATTTATGCAAAAAATGCTTTCCTGTTTTTTTTAAATAACTAGATAACATTGTGATAGATTAAAAATTAACATCTTACCATTTTAATCAACTGATTATTTCCTAAAGCCCAATTTCTATAAAGGGATAATGTGGAGAAAATGAAAATGATCATAACCAAGTTCTGGAATGGTATAGATCCACAATCAATCCCTTACTCCTGAAGGAATTCAAGAATTCAGTGAGAATAAAGATGAATGGATGAAAAACATCTATTAGCCAAATGACAATATAGCACTACTACTGATAATGTATTAGAACTAGTCCATCAATATATCCATCTTGGAAATGTAATATATGGAATTAAAATGGGCCTAGAATTTAATAGGAAGAGGAGAGCTGGAATGCATGCATTTTTCTTTTAATTTTAATGACTATTTAAAAATATATTATTTTAATTTCTTTGTGTATCTGTCCCCTTCCCTACCTAAAGACCAATTTTAATAACATAAAATTAGTAACATGAATAATTAAAAACACTAATAATATTATTATCTAAAATAAATAATAAATATTATTAAAATTCATAACCATACTAATTCTGAGTAAGAATAGAAAAGGAAAGGGAAAATAAAGAGTCCATCAAGATTGGCTAACAATCAACCAACACTAACATTATATTCAATGTGCTTAATTATATTTGGAATATACTCTCCTTAAAAAAAGGCTTTTTTTGTTTTTTGTTTTTTTTCACACCAATATTCTTTCAAAGAGATATAAATGATAGAGTCAAGAAACCTAGAATGAAAATCTTGACTTTCTCATATCCTGACTGTGTGACGCCATATAAGTCACCTAACCTTAGCATGCCTCAGGAAATACCCTAAAACTGTAAGTTGTAGAATAATTGCTGCTATGCATTGGTAAGAGTAGTTTCCTCACTGACTTTTTCTCATTGGTTTCCTATACCAGTGAAATCATTTGTTAAGTAAAAAAAAAAAATCTATTAAGAATGAATTCTTCTAGTCCATGAGTCCTAGGATACAACAGAATATAAAGAATCAAAATTTCAATTCACCCAAAGGAAAATGGAGAATTATATGATATTTATAAGCAGGTTGCACTATACAGAGACAAAACAGTTGTGTACAAAAGCAAAATAAAAACTGGCATCAAGGAGAGACTGGATTGAAAAAGGAAATGTTCATTAGGCAGGTTATGAGAGTAAGTGACAGACATCCTAGATGCATCATTGGTAATATCTGAGTGTAAAGATACCTAAAGGTAGGACTCTGGAATGTTGGTTGGATTCTAAGAGGTCAAATTACAAGAGTAAGTGAATAACAATTGTGCAGACTGAGAAGACAGATATGGATTGAAATCTGTTTTGAGGGTGAGAGTACCTATATAGGCAAGGAAATTAAGAGATTTTAAGTTCACACAGGCATAACATGCCAGGGTTGGGATTTGACTCAGGTTCAGATATTCCCTATCTTCCATCCTCTTTCTGTGGGGCAGACTTCTTTTTTCCCAATTCAGCAGACCATAGAAACCAATGCTAACCTCTCAGCGTTTCTATCTGCCTTATGCAAGCAAGTACTTTATAAGAACTTCTTAAAACAGAAACCAATTTTTTTTTCTTATTACAGGCACCTCTGCTGAGACCTGTGTGAAACCCTCCAGGCTATGTATTTCAGAGGTGATAATTGAATTTCTCAGGGAGCCAAAGTCACTTGGTTTTTGAATTTGTGTTCTTTGTGACAACATGACAGAAGAGATACTTTGTCTGCCTGTCAGTCTATCTCTGCATCCTCCCCCTACTAAATGGACATGCTTCCAGAGGCAGGGATTTCATACTTGTGAAATCTTTATAGCACAAGGTTTGAGATTGAGCCTGGTACATTGGGTTACATTTATGGAGTTTTTTATGGCTACATGTACTATACATTTATTTTTTGTGATCCTCACAAGGTAAATATTACAGATGTTGTTAACCTCATTTTATAGATGAAATCACTTAGAATCAGATAATTTTAAGTCACTCATGAAATGGTAATTATCTGGTTAGTGGTAGAGTTAAGACTCAAATCCATATCTTCCTTCTTGCACCTTAATCTATCCTCCAGGAAGCCAAAAAAGCAAGTGCTTGGTTCAAAGGATGACTCTGACCTGTTCCCTGACTCCATAACTCAACTCTATTAGCTCTCTGTCTTCCACGTCAGCAGAAGCCTAGCAAATCTGGGTGCAATCTTACTTCTGAAACATAGTGTCTATGTGAATTTAGGCATATCGTTTAATCTGTTGTGGACTGCAGGAAGTTCATAGACTGTCAGATTTGAGAAGGTCCATGAACTTGAATGGAGAGAAAAATTATATCTTTATTTTCATTAACCTTTGTTTTTATTTTCAATCCTATGTACTTTATTTTATATATATAATTTTGAAATGGAGCCCATAGCCTTCATCAGGCCCATCAAACAACATCAAAAACCAGTGAGGAACACTTAAACTTAGGCAAATTGGTACCAGCATTGCTTGGTTAGCATTGGTAGAAGTAAGTTGCTCATTCAGAGCTCCCTTTACACAATGCCAAGTTTTTAAGTCTTTTGAAAATGTAAGCACTTTTCCTGAGAGAAGGTCTAATCTTTGTAAGGAGACTTGCCTAGCATAATTTTTATTGTAATTAATTGGCAGTTATGATTATATAAAGATATATAGATAACTATAGATCTGCCTGGACCTATCATTTCATCAATTTAGGGAATTTATGATGTGGAAAATCCCTTAATAAATGCAAATTGGCAAGCTATCTTTAAATTAGTTTTAGAGAGTTCCTTGGAGGTAGATGGAGGTTAAATAACTTGGCACCTTTATTATTTCTCAAAGATAGGATTTGATTTTTGTTTTTCCTGATCCCCAAGATGATTTTTTAATCTCTTTCACCACTCTGCCTCTTACTAATAATGATAATAACATCTATCTTATAAAGCTTCAAGGTTGGTAAAGTACATTATATACTATTGTCACAGTTGAATTTCATAACAACCCTGTAAAGCTGGTATTGTGGGTATCATTATCCCTATTTTACCCTTGACAAATATGATTTACCCATTAGGTTGTAAAACACAGTGGATAAAATGCCAATGATTATGACCTGGGCAATGATGGGATAGTCATCAAAGTTCTCTGGGACTCAATTTTTTCACCTGTAAAGTGGAGATAATAATGTCTATAATACCTCTCTCACAAAGATGCTATGAGGCTCCAATGGTATCCATAACCAGAAGTATTTATTAATTAACCTGTTTTGTGTTAGACATTGTGGATACAATGACAAGGATGAAACCAATGTAAAATACCTTGCAAACTTTAAAGCATTCTAAAAATGGAGATGGTGATGATAATTCAATGTCATGGAGATGAGGATAGGAGATGATTTCCTAGAGGAAATGGTACAGGTAAAAATCTGGACTTGGGATATTGGGGTAAGTAGGAAAAGAAATGAATATGGGATAGGGTGAGTTGTGGAAAAACAATGGGAACTTCTAGAGAATCTGGGGATAGGGAATCCAAAAATGGAGAAAAGGAATGAAGAAGTTGTAATAGCTGAAGTTGAGCTCAGGGAATTATAAATTCAATTAGCTAAAAGAATTTATAGATTTATAGTTTCTTGGAATTGAAGAGGCCCTTAGAAGTCATATAATTTAATTCTTTCTTTATGCAAATGAGGAAATTGATGCCCCAGGGGTTTTTCCACTACTGTGGGTGGAGACTAATAGTTGAGAAGCAAGGCCATTTAAGAGGCTATTGTAATAGTTCTACTTTATATAATAGCAGTGGAGATGAAAAAAAAGGGCACTATATGAGAAATACTGCAAAGTGGAAATAAATATAAATTAATAAATGATTGAGTCTGAAGGGAAAGGGAAAGAGAAGTATAGGTGACTGGAAGAACATTAGCACAAATATGAAGTAAGGAGAAGGGAAGGTCAACTTTAGACATGATATTAATTTGCTGAGCATCCAGGCAAAAATGTCTCCCAGGCATTTAAAACTGACTGCAGAACTTGACCATTTAATCAGCCAAAGATCAACTATCCACTCTGATCATATTCAGCTGGGAAAGGGAATCCATTACCAATAAATCTCACTCATCTGAATGGTATTCACCTTAAGTAAGTAAACAAGTTGTCCTTAATAGTTAACCAGAGCATAGAAGGTTGAAGAGGACCAATTAGGAAACTATTAGAAATAATAAGGTAAGAAATAATGAGGACCTGGATTGGGATTCTTCCAATAAGTGTGGAAAAGAAGAAATAGATATGAGAGATATTATAGCAGGAGAATCAATAGGACTGTGTAACATACTGGATCTGGGGACTGAAGGGAGATGGTTCCAAGGTAGTATGCCTAAGTGACCAGCATTATGATGAAGTGATTTAAATTATTTTTAAAAGTCAAGAATAGGGTCTGGTTTAGGAAGAAAATAATTAGTTTAGTATAAACTGGAGATGCTAGTGGAACATCACAGCACAGCCAGGTGAATATGGTTGACTTGGGTCAAAAATTTCTTGTAGTCATTTTAGGTAAAAAAAGGCAAATCTCTCTCCATCTCTGTCTCTCTCATACAGGCATACATGAATATAAATACACCTACATATATGAAGAGGTTAAAAGGAGATAGCTCAAGATACAAATGATTAACAGGAAATTCCTGTCTTAGAAGAGGTTAAAGGAGACACAAATGATTAATAGAACTTGAGACACAAATGATTAATAGAATTTTACATCCTTAAGAGAAATTCTTGTCTTATTTACAAATCTCTCTGGAACCTCTTTGATAGCATCTCCATATCCGAAGGACAAGCTTTGTTTTATGACCCTGATTATATATAAAATTAATCTCCAAAATTCTATTCCTTGCCCTTGGTTTTTCCTTGCCTTGTGCCCGCCGACTTTGCTCTGGCGTCCCCCTTTTCAGGCAGTTTGGCCTTTCTCCCTGGAGGCCAAATGCCTGCCTATCCCTTTACTATCAATAAAGACTTTGTTTTAACATACCATTGAGTAGCAAATTCATTTGTTAAATGGACCCGGCCTTTCCTTTTGAACCTCATTTTTCGTCCTCATCATATATATGAACTGATTGTGCTAAAGGTGGACAAGTCAATGGTTTCTTGTTCTATCAACTCTATAACCTCCAGTTCTGGAACTACCCCCAAATTGAACTTCTTTTTGGGAGGAAGAATAAAAAAAAATAAACTTATAGAGATATACCTCTAATCTACCTGCATATTTACTTTAAGGTATTGCCTATCTAGCAGCATTGGTGGTTAATATCTTGCCATTACATATGCATAGATTTTAATTTTGTGTCTTAGCCTATGCTGAAATTAATTACTTTCCCCAAATTAATCCAAAGAATTGCCTTTGACCCTTTTGTTCTTTTACTTCTTGAAAACTTTCATGCTTAACCTCCAATCCAATGTATAAAGATTTCTGACCTTCCTTTTGCCTCCCAGGGAACAAAGATTTGCTGTTTCAGATTTTGAATTACTTATTCCTTTCTCTTTTGCCAGTACCACTTCAAATATAAGTTTTCTATACATTCCCTCTCCTTTACTTTCTTCTGCAACCTCATGTAGTACATTGGAGTTTCCAGGCTTTATTGGAGTTAAACAGCATGGTCTATGGTATGGGTTCTCAAAGTGTGGTCCTGGATACTTTGGGGTCACCAAGACTTTCAGGTAATTTACCAGATCAAAACTACTTTCATAATAATTCTAGGATGTTATTTCTTATTAAAATACATATAACATTAAACTGCAATTTAACTATATATTTGTGGGAAGCTGGCTTTTCTTCTCTCTTTCTCTCTATCCTCTATCTCTGTCTTTCTTCATCTTTGTCTCTTTGTCTCTATCTGTCTCTGTGTGTCTCAGTCTCTCTGTGCCTATGTCTCTCTCTCTACACATACTTATATGTATGCATCTTTATGTGTAGATATATATGTGTATACATATACATTTATATAGAGAGCAACAAATTCAATAAAGAAGAAAATATGAAAATCCAGATGTCTTCTATTAAGCCATACATTAAAGAAATATGTAAAACAATAATGATTTCATTAATTTTTGTTTTGGAAAATTTAGTTAATTTATCAGATTTCATTTCTAAAATGGCAAATATCCATCATTAACCCACATGAACAAAATATCACTGAGGTTTTTGATAATTTTTAAGAATATAAAGGGGGCAATTACAAAAAGTTTTCATCCAAATAAATTTAGATCTAAATCAAGTGCTCATGGGTAGGCTTAGTTAATATAATAAAAATGACAATTCTACCTAAGTTACTCTACTTATTCAGTACCATACCAATGAAACTGCCAAGAAATTATTTTTAGAGCTAGAAAAATAACAGAAAAATTCATCTGGGAAAACAAAGAAACAAAAAAAAAGGTCAAGGATTTTAAGGGAATTAATGAAGAAATGCAAAGGAAGGTGGAATAGCTGTACCAGACCTAAAGCTATGTTATAAAGCAGTGGTTATCAAAACCATTTGGTACTGGCTAAGAAATAGAATAAAGGTCACAAGAAACAATAGTCAAGGACTACAATAATCTTGTGTTTAATAAATCCAAACCAGTTTCTGGGATAAGAACTCACTATTGACAAAAATTACTGGGAAAACTGGAAAATATTAAGACAGAGATAAGGCATTAACCAACACTTAACATCTCATACTAAGATAAAGCAAAATGGGTTAATGATTTAAACATAAAGGGTGATACTATAAGCAAATTGTAAGAACAAGGGAGAGTCTATCTTTCAGATCTGTGTAAGGAACTTATGGCCAAAGAAAAACTAGAGAACATTATGAAATGCAAAATGGATCATTTTGATTATATTAAATTAAAAAGGTTTTGTACAAACAAAACTAATGCAACCAAAATTAGAAGGGAAGAAAAAAAACTGGGAAGAAATTTTACATCCAATGTTTCTGATAAAGGCCTCATTTCTAAAATATATAGAGAAAATTTACTCAAATTTTTAAAAATACAAGTCACTGACCAATTATTAAATAGTCCAAGGATATGAACAGGCAATTTTCAGATGAAGAAATTAAAGCCATTTCTAATCATATGAAAAAATGCTCTAAATCACTATTGATTAGAGAAATGCAAATTAAGACAACTCTGAAGTATACCACTCCATATCTACCAGATTGGCTGAGATGGAAGGAAAAAATAATAAATTTTGGAGGGGATATGGGAAGACTGGGATACTAATTTATTGTTGGTAGAGTTGTAGACTGATCCAACCATTCTGGGAGCAATTTGGAACTAGACCCAGAAGGCTATAAAACTATGCATACTCTTTGATGCAGCAGTGTTTCTACTGGGCTTATATCCCAAAGAGATCTTAAAAGAGGGAAAGGGACCCATACTTGCAAAAATGTTTGTGACAGCCCTTTTTGTATGGCTAGAAACTGGAAACTGAATGGATGCCCATCAATTGGAGAATGGCTAAGTTATGATATATGAATGCTATGGAATATTATTGTTCTGTAAAAAATATCAGGAGGATGATTTCAGAGAGACCCAGAGAGACTTATATGAACTGATGCTAAGTGAAATGAGCAGAACAAGGAGATCATGGTACACAACAACAGCAAAATTATACAATGATTAATTCTGATGGAAGTGGCTCTTTTTAGCAATGAGGTGATTCAGGCCAGTTCCAATGGTCTTTTGATGGAAAGAGCCATCAATACCTAGAGAGAGGACTATGGGAACTGAGTGTGGACCACAACATAGAATTTTTAACTTTGTTTTTGTTATTGTTTGTTTGCTTATTTTTCAAGTGTTTTTTAATCTTTTGATCTGATTTTTCTTACATAGCATGATAATTGTAGGAATATGTTTAGAATAATTGTATATGTTTAACCAATATTGGATTACTTGCAAAATAAGGAAGGCGATGGGGGAAGGAAAGGAAAAAAATTGGAATGCAATATTTTGCAAGGGTGAATGTTATCAACTATATTTGCATGTCTTTTGTAAAATAAAAAAAAAACTATTATGATTTTTTAAAGGATATAATGAGGACCTGAGACAAACAAAAACAAAACAAAACAAAACAAAATCTTTGAGAACAGCCATTCTGATGCAGAAAACTGGCCTTGGGACAGGGAGCATCTGTGTTCAGGTCCTACTTCTGGCACATATTGGAGGTATGACTTAAGAAATCCCTTAACTTCTCTGTGCTCTGGGAAGCTCCTATAAAAGAGAATGTACCAACTTACCTATATTGGTAGAGGCAATTTCATTATATCAATGAAATCACAGCTTTAGTCCCTACATTCATCCCCTATTTATATCCTATTGAAGTATTCATCAGGAAAAAGAGAATTATAGAAATTCACACATCAAGAAAAAGCAATTGGCATGCATGTCAAGGAAAACAACTCAGTCTCTGGCTATGATGGTTCTAAAACTATTTAATAAAATGTTTAGTTATGGGCTGAGAGACCAAAACTGATTGAGAATCCTCTCTATTTAGAAAAGCATGATTAAAACTGTTTCACTTGTGGTTTCAAGGGGATAATGATATATGCTGTCCTAAAACACTATTTTCCTTATTCTTGTTTTTGGTCTTGGATTGACTCAATTGGACATTTAGGATTAAGTTTATTCATCCACTCTGCGATCTCAATCTCACTCTGGACCAGGTGTGAAACCAGGAGAACCTGGCCTCAGATACTTGAAACTTACTAGCTGTATGACATTTGAGCAAATTGCTTAATCCTGATTACCTCATTCCCCCTCCAAAAAATTGCAATCAAATATATAGAAAACTGTGTCAAAAATAAAAGCCATTCCCCAATTGATAAATGATCAAAGGAGATCAACAGGCAGTTTTCAGATGAAGAAATCAAAGCCATCTATAGACATATGAAGAACTGCTCAAAATTACTTTTGATTAGAGAAATGTAAATTAAAGCAACTTGAGATACACCTATCAAATTGGCCAAAATGACAAAAAAAAGGAAAGTTTGATCAAGCAATACCACTATTATATTTGTAACCCAAAGAGATTTTAGAAAATAAAAAAAAGACTTACATGAACAAAAATATTTATAGCAGCCTATTTTGTGAAGGCAAGATATTGGAAATTAAGAGGATGCCCATTAATTGGGGAATGGATGAATTAACTGTAGCATGTGAATATAATGGAATATTATTGTGCAATAAGAAGTAATGAATAGACAGATTTCAGAAAAACCTAGAAAGAGGTGTATGAACTGATGCCAAGTGAGATGAGCAGAACCAGCAGAACTAGGAAAACCACCAACAACATCAGCAACATTGTGTGATGATCAAGTATGAATGACTCAAGTCTTCTCAGCAGCACAATGATCCAAGACAAGTACAAAGGACTGATTAAAGAGAATACTATCCATATCCAGATAAAGAACCAATGGATTCTGAATGCAGATCAAAGTGGTTTTCCTGTGGTTTTTCTTTTTATCTGTTTCTTCTTTCCCAACTATGACTAATTTGGAATTATGTTTTATATGACAGCACATATACAAACTATATCAAACTGCCTACCATCTTCAGAAGAAGGGAGGAAAGGGAGACAGGGAGAAAAAATTGGAGCTCAAAATCTTGTAAAAATGAATGCTAAAATTTTTCTAACATGTAAACCTGGGGGAAATAAAGAACTATTTTAAAAAGTAATATTCTATGCCTTATTGTTGTATGTATGTATGTATGCTTGAGTATGTGTGTATTCCATAGTTCCAGTGTCCTGACCCTGCCCTGATCATAACAAGTATGACAATCATCACCAAGACAAACAATAATTGATGTCAGAAATTGGGAAAAATCCTTGAGGATTTGCCAAATCACTATGCCTCTCAGAGTAAAGGGAAAAACATGAGAGTAATTAAATAAAGATCTAGGAAGACACACATTGGTTCTTGAGTCAGGGCACCTCTTTCCTAAGCAAATATGTGTTCTGGAGCCAAGTCATTTGACTTCCTTAAATCTCAGAAGTGTTATCTATAAAATGGAGATAGAAATACCTATATTGCCTGGAGTATGATGAGGAATGAATTTGATGAACCTGAGATATGATGAGGGAAGAATTTGGTGAATCTTATATTACTATGTAAATGGTATTATGTTATTATTAATAAAGGGAATGTTGAGCTATTAGAATCAGAAAATTCCACAATCCTAACACTGGGAGATCTAATAAATCCTATGTAACTAAGCACATTACTCTCTTTTTTTCAAAGGCAAAAATAGTATATTGTCTCATCATTTCTTTTTTTAAAATTATTATTATATCTTTTTATTTATAAAATATATGCATAGTTAAGTTTTTTCAACATTGACCTTTGCTAAACCTTTTATTTCAAATTTCCCCCCCCTTCCTCTACCCCCTCTCCTAGATGGCAGGTAGTCCAATACATGTTAAATATGTTAAATTATATGTTAAATACAATTTATGTATACATATTTATACAGTTATCTTGCTGCACAAGAAAAATCAGATCTAGAAAGGAAAGAAAAAAAAAACCTGAGAAGGAAAACAAAAATGCAAGCAAACAATAATAGAAAGAGTGAGAATGCTGTTTTGTGGTCCACACTCAGTTCCCATAGTCCTCTCTCTGGGTATAGATAACTCTCTTCATCACTGGACAATTGTGTGGTTTGAATCAACTCATTATTCAAGAGAGCCATGTATATCAGAATTGATTATTGTAGTCTTGTTTTTGCTGTGTGTAATGATCTCCTGGTTCTGCTCATTTCACTTAGGATCAATTCATTTAAGTCTCTCCAGACCTCTCTGAAATCATCCTGTTGGTCATTTCTTACAGAACAATAATATTCCATAACATTCATATACCATAATTTATTCAGCCATTCTCCAATGATGGGCATCTATTCAGTTTCCAGTTTCTTGCCACTATGAAAAGGGATGCCACAAACATTTTTGTACATGTGGGTCCCTTTCCCTCCTTTAAGATCTCTTTGGAATATAAGCCCAGTAGTAACATTACTGTGTCAAAGGGTATGCACAATTTGATAACTTTTTGAGCATAGTTCCTAATCGTTCTCCAGAATGGTTGGATTCATTCACAGTCCCATCAACAATGTATTAGTTTCCCCATTTTCCCACATACTCTCCAACATTCATCATTATCTTTTCCTGTCATCTTAGGCAATCTGAGAGGTGAAGCACATTACTCTTATATACCACTCTATCATCATGAGGTTATTTCTCATTCATTATGGGGCTGGTCATGGTTTTAAAATAATTTAGGAGCCTCCCCCCCAACACATCTGAGATCAAATGTAATCTGTTTAGCATGTAAAGCTCTTTACAAGTTGATGCAAGTTTCCTTTCTAGATCTTCTGCCTATAAAGCACTCTTTTCTAGATTCTCAATTTAAAAAGCCCTCTTTCTTAATTCCTCAATCAGGAAAGCATTATTTTCTAACATCTCTTCTGGATTTTCAGTCTAGAAAGCAAACTTTCTAAATTCTTGGTGTAGAAAGTGCAGTCTAGGAGGTACTCTTTTCTAGACAGTTTCTAGGAGGTACTCTTTTCTAGACAGTTTTATGGATTTTCAGACTAGAAAGCATTTAAAGCACTCTTTCTAAAATCCTCAGTCTAGAAGGCATTTAATAAAGGCTTTTCTAAATCCTCAGTTTAGAAAGTATTAATTCATAGGGTCTTTTCTAAATGCTAATTCTAAAAGCATTATCTAATAGTCTTTTCCAGATCTTTCAATCTTGAAAGCACTCTGTTCTAGATTCTTTTCTGTATTGTCAATCTAGAAAACATTCTTTTCTAAACTCTCAAGATTGAGTCATATTGTCTAGAAAAGACTATCTTATAGAGTCTTTTCTAGATGTTTTCAATCTAGCTTTTCTGAATCTAGAAAAAATTCTGGATTGAGGATACAGAAAAGGATCTAGAAAAGATTGAGAACCCAGAAAAGAATCTAGAAAGCAGTGTCTTTTTTCTTTATTGAAACTCTAGAAAAGATTGAGGCACCAGGAAAAAAATCTAGAAAAAAGTTGTTTCAAGAGAATGAATCCAGAAAAGAATCTAGACAAAATTGAGGCTTCAGAAAACAATGAAAAAAGTGTTTTCTGAATTGAGGCTCTTTTAAAAATGTAAAAAAGGTTAAAGCTCCAGAAAAGAATCTAAAAAAGAGGTTTTTTCCTGGAGTGGGGCTCTAGAAAAGAGTTGTTTCTAGAGAGAGGATTTAGAAAAGAATCTAGAAAAGAATGTTTTCTGGATTGAGGCTTTAGAAAAGTATCTAGAAAAGAATTCTTTTTAGAGAGAGGATCCAGAAAAAAATCTAGAAAATAATGTTTTCTGGATGGAGGCTTTAGAAAAGGATCTAGAAGAGAGTTTTTTTCTAGAGAGAGGATCCAGAAAAGAATCTAGACGATATTTTTTTTAATAGAGAGAGAATCAAGAAATGAATCTAGAAAAGAATGTTTTCTGGATTGAGGCTATGGAAAAGGATCTAGAAAAGGTTGAGGCTCCAGGAAAGATTTTAGAAAAGAATGTTTTCTAGCTTGAAGATCCATCCAGCCAAGAAACTAAAAAGATTGAAGCTCCAGAAAAGAATCAATCCAGAAAAGATTGAGGCACCAGAAAAGAATCTAGAAAAGAGTTGTTTTTAGAGAGAGGAACCAGAAGAGAATCTAGAAAAAGCATTTTCTGGATTGAGGCTCTAGAAAGAATCTATACAAGAGTTGTTTATAAAAAACAGATCTAGAAAAGAATTTAGAAAAGATTGAGGATCCAGAAAATAATCTCAAAAACAGTGGGGGTTTTTTGAATTGAGGCTCTGGAAAAGATTGAGGCTCCAAAAATAATCTAGAAAGGTTTGAGGGTCCAGAAATAAATCTAGAAAAATGTTTTCTTGATTGAGGCTCTAGAAAAGAATCTAGGGAAAAAAAAAGATGTTTCTAGAGACAGGATCCAGAAAAGAATTTAGAAAAGGTTGTTTTCTGGATTGAGGCTCTATAATAGGATCTAGAAAAGAATGTTTTCTGGATTGAGGCTTTAAACAACAATCTGGAAACAGATGATGCTCCAGGAAAGAGGATCCAGAAAAGAATCTAGAAGAGTTTTTTTTTTTTCCTAGAGAGAGGATTCACAAAAGAATCTAGAAAATAACTTTTTTCTGAATTGAGACTCTAGAATAAGATCTAGAAAAGAGTTGTTTCTAGAGAAAGTATCCAGAAAAGGATCTAGGAAAGACTGAGGATCCAGAAAAATCTAGAAGAGATTGTTTTATAAATTGAGACTCTAGAAAATAATCTAGAAAAGAACATTTCCCCCACCAGTTGAGGATCTAAAAAAAATCTAGAAAAGGAGGAAGGATCCAGAAAAGTATTTAGAAAAAAGTATTTTTTAAATTGAGCATCCAGAAACAAATCTAGAAAAGGAGAAAGGATTCAGAGAATAATCTAGAAAAGAGTGTTTTTTGGATTTAGAATGCAGAAAAGAACCTTGAAAGAGTATTTTCGGATAGAACTCTTTTCTAGATTATTATCTGAAGTCTCAATCCAGAAAACATTCTCTTCTAAATTTTTTTCTGGATCTACAATCTTTTCTAGATTTTTTTCTGTGTCCTTCCATTAGAAAACATTTTTTCTATATTCTCATTCTTTTCTAGATTGTTTTCTGGATCCACAATCATGAAAATCTCAATATAAGATAATACAATACTTCCATTTGGAGATGTGGTGATCAGTGACAAAATCCTGGAGAAAAAGAAATCGAAGAAAGAGAAGAAAAAAATATAACTGGAGGTAAACAAGATGGCAGGAAATACAGAGATGGTAATTTTATCTGTGAATGTGAATGGGATGAACACTCCCATAAAAGAGAAGTGAATAGCAGATTGGATTAAAAGCCAGAATCCTACTTCTTGTTGTTCACAAGAAACTCATTTAAAGTAGAATGACACATTTAGAGTAAAGGTAAAAGACTGGAGCAGAATCCATTATGTTTCAGCTGAGATTAAAAGAAAAAAAAAAAAGCAGGGGTAGCAATCCTGATCTCAGATCAAGCATTAATCTAATTAAAAGAGATAAGGAGAAAATAGTGTTTTGTATTGAGAGAATCCAAAAAAAAAAAAAAATATATAATCTAGAAAAGAGTGTTTTCTTGATTGTGGATTCTTCTCTAGATCTTTCTATCTGGAAAACACTTTTTTCTAGATTCTTTTCTGGATTCTCCATATAGAAAACACTCTTTTTTCGACAGTTGCTACAAATTTTCTATCTAGATGACACTCTTTTCTAAATTCTTTTCTAAATTATCAGTCAAGATAGCACTCTTTTCTAGACTTTTACAAGTGAAAAGTACTTTTTCCCCTAGATTTCCTAAATTCCAATTTTAGAATCATTTTTTACAGTCTTTTCAAGATTCTCAGTTGAGAAAGCAGTTATTCCTAAACTTCTGAATTCTCAATCTAGAAAACATTTTCCTATATTCTCAATCATTTTTTAGTCTTTTCTAGATCCTCAGTCTAGAAAATGTTGTTTTGTTGAGTCTTTTCTAGATTCTCAGTCTTGAAACCATTCTTTTCTAGATTATTAATCTAGAAAGCACTCTTTTCTAGACCCTCAACATAGAAAGTACTCTTTCTAGATTCTCAATCTAGAAGGGACTCTTTTCTAGATTTGTCTAGATTCTCAATTTAGAAAACATTCTTTCTAGACTCTTCTGAATTCTCAATTCAGAAAGCAATTTTTCCTAGATTTCAGTCTAGAAAGCAGCCTTTTAATAGTCTTTTCTTGAGCCTTACTCTAGAAAGCATCATTTTATAATCTTTTCTAGACTCTTTTTTAGATTCTCCATGTAGAAAACAGTTTTTCTAGAGTATCTTTTAGATTATCAGTCTAGAAATCACTATTTTCTAAATTATTTTCTTGCTTCTCATGCAAAACACTCTTTTTTAAGATTTATTTCAGCTGACAGTTAAAGCAGACCTAGAATGTAGATACTCCCATTTTAAAGATAAGGATACTGAGGTAAACCAAATATTAAGTGACTTGTCCAGGGTCACACAAGTATGAAATTTCTGAGACTTCATTTGAATTTTGGTCTTCCAGACTCTAGGCCTAGCATAGTCCCACCTAGTGTGGGTAAGCAGTTTTTTTTTTTTTTGGTTTTTTAATAATTAATCTTTGGGGTAGCCCACCTTTCTTCCATCTGACTGTGGAAAACTGTGTTATGTCCATTACATTTCCAACTGAAAATTCCTATTATCTTTCTTTAAAATATTTATATTTATTCAATAGGCTCAATGGAAAACAAACTTAATTGGAAGCAGAAAATTTGAATTCCATTCCTATTTTCATTTCTTACTATCTGTGTGAACACAAGCAACCTTCTTGAATTTTCTCCATTTCAGTTTCTTTATGACACAGTAGATAGACCATTAGACATGGAGTTAAGAAAATTCATCTTTCCTGAATTCAGAGTCTCAGACAATTATTATTGTGTGATCCTGAGTAAGTCAATGAGCAATCATGTTTGCTCATTCAGTTTTGTCAACTGTAAAATAAGCTGGAGAAGGAAATGGCAAACTATTTCAGTATCTCTGCCACAAACAAAACAAAGAAACAAGCCCTAAATTGGTCACAAAGAGTCAGACTCAACCCAAAAAAAAAAAAAAATGGACATAATATTGGTACTAGAGATAGCAGGGTGTAGTAGAGGAAATGCTGTGTTTGCAGTTTGCAAGAGTTCTGGATTTGAATCTTGACTTTCACTTACTGACTTTGTGAACTTAAGTGATTCAATTCCTTCTTAATTTCATCTATAAGATTTGGGTAATAATACCAATTGCTTTACTCTACAGAGCTATAATGAGGAAAGTATTCTCTAAATCTTAAAAATAAGTTGAAATGGTAAGTATTATGAATCATGAGCATCAAATAAGTTGATGTCTCTAAAGAGCTTTATAGATATACAGGGCTGTTTGGGAGTTTCTTTAGCAATTCTAGACACTGGATCCAAAGATTTTGGATCTTTGAGGTTCTTTCAAGGTTTAGGAATCTTCAACAATAATTTTTCTTAAAGATACCTCTTAGACACTGCTGCATTGTTGGTGGAGTTGTGAACAGATCCAGCCATTCTGGAGAGCAATTTGGAATTATGCTTAAAATGTTATCAAACTGTGCATACCATTTGATCCAGCAGTGTTATACTGGCTTATATCCCAAAGAGATACTAAAAAAGGGAAAGGGACCTGTATGTGCCAAAATGTTTGTGGCAGCCCTTGTTGAGGTGCCTAGAAACTGGAAAATGAATGGATGTCCATCAATTGGAGAATGGTTGGATAAATTGTGATATGTGAATGTTATGGAATATTATTGTTCTGTAATAAATGACCAGTGGGATGAATACAGAGAGGCTTGGAGATACTTGCATGAACTGATGCTGGGTGAAATGAGCAGAACCAGGAGATCCTTGTATACTTCAACAACAATACTATATGAGGATGTATTCTGATGGAAGTGGATATCTTCAACATAGAGAAGAGCTAATCCAGTTCCAATTGATCAATGATGGACAGAATCAGCTACACACAGAGAAGGAACACTGGGAAATGAATGTGGACTACTTGCCTTTTTGCTTTTCTTCCCAGGTTATTTTTACCTTCTGAATCCAATTTTTCTTGTGCAACAAGAGAACTGTATAGATCTGCACACATATATTGTATTTAGGATATACTTTAACATGCTTAACATGTATAAGACTGCCTAAAATCTAGGGAAGGGGGTTGAGGGAGGGAAGGGAAAAGTTGTAACAGAAGTGAGTGCAAGGGACAATGCTGTAAAAATTACCCATGTATATGTTCTGTCAATAAAAAGCTATAATAAAAAAAGAGACCTCTTAGATACATATTCCTTCTTCTATTGATTATTGTTATTTCCCATGTGGATTCTCTAGAACTCATTTAGAAAGATTCCAGGTTAGTTAATCCAAAACAATGGTGTGGCATGATGTAAAGAATCCTATAAGGAGATGCACAAATTTCATGGACATTGAGTCCTGAACTCTGCCTGTATAACTCAGGACTCTAGCTCATTCTCTGGTCCTAAAACTAGTTCTAGGTCTTGCTGTAATAACCCATCCATCTCAGAATAAGTTTCTCAGGGGAACTTGGACATCAAACAGTTAGGAATGAATGATGCTCTGCAGATGGTTAAATGTAAATATATCCAAGACATAAGGGTTAAGATTTCCTCAGAAATCCAGATAGGCTACTGGACCGACTGCTTCAGGGAGAACACAATTAGGATTCTATAGCATGTCTAGCAAAAGTGTTGGAGAAACTTGAGAGAGAAAGGAGGAATAAATCATCCCTGAATGTTTGTTCTCTTTGGGTATGTGATAAAAAGTACAAGAGTACATTACTTAAAGTAATGAAATCAAAGCTTGAAGTGTACCTCAGGGCATTTACTAGCTATGTGATCCTAGGCAAATTGGGTAATCTTTCTAAGTTTCAATTTCCCCCTCTGCAAAGGTAAAAAGTAATACTTAATATTATCTATTTTATCAGGCTGGTATGAGGAAATTGCTTAAATTCAAATCATAAAACTTAAATTATAAATGGAATTTATTATAATAAATATGACTAGGAAGGGGTAGATTGGCTTTAATTAGCTTTATCACTAGGAAGAGGCAAAATAGTCATGGTTCCTAGGGTATTCCATCTATATCTGTTGTGCTTAGTATAGTAAGCAGTGTTGGGCCTAATAGACGAGGTCTTTATGAATAATTGTATGTATTTGTGGACTTGTTTGTTGGATGAGAAGAAAAGGCATTCACTTGAATATGAACAGGGCACTAATCAATTTTAACTCTAAGATGTGCATTGTGGTAGTTGTTGTTGTTCAGTTGTGTCCAACTGCTTGTGGTCCTACTTAGCATTTTCTTGGCAAAAGCACTGGAGTGATTTACCATGTCTTTCTCCAAATCATTTTATAGCTCAGGAAACTGAGGCAAGCAGGGTAAAGTGACTTGCCCAGAATCACACAGCTAGTAGATTTGAACTCAGGAAGATGAGTCTTCCTAATTCAATTATGGAAATCTGTTCCACTGTATCACCTAGATGCGTGTGTGTGTGTGTGTGTGTGTGTGTGTGTGTGTTTGTATAGGCATCTGTTCTTCATTAATGGTGTACTTATATTGCTAAAATTTGTATACTTATCTGTTTTTTTTACTAATATGCTTATATTACATTAATTATATTATTATTATGTATCATTATATAATAATATAATTATATTAATAATTTATAGGATTTGTAAATGAATAAAAATGGTGTTACTTGCCTTGTTACTACATAGCAAAATGACACATGGTGCCTGAGTTTCTTTTCTGATTTTAAGGCTAATTATTGCATTTTCCTAAAGTTAATGTGGGCTAAAACCCCTAAGAGCTAGATCATAAATATAGAGCTAGATCAGAATTTCCCACTCAAATATAATCACTAATTTTTTTCTGATGATTAAGGGATCATGATCTGATTAATTATGTACAGTAGATTCTATGTTTATATAGTCTGGGATTCCAGTCACCTCCTGATTCTCTCTAATTTGATTTCATATCATGAAGATTCTTAATGTTTATTTGTCTGCCTTGATCCCCTTTGATTCATAAATGAATGAATTATTCTGAACCATTACTCAAAATCTCCTGTTCACCACTGAGGAAAAAAGGGGTATTAAGAAACCATAATTTTCCTTGTTGTAGGCTGGTTAGTAGTACTCTGAATAGCAGGGAGTTAACTATGCAGGTTAGGTAAGTTCCATACTACATGAAGGCAAATGAAAGGCTAATCTGACCTGCTTGATTTCTCTCAGATCTAGGCTGATCTAGCTATAGCATAGGGTTATTTGAAATCTCACTGTATGAACCTAGACCCCATAATCCAGACCAAGAAAAAAGCCTAGATTTCCATGTATGACTTTTCAACCTGAATATGGTTGAATATGAGGTGACTGACTACAAGTTCATAGGCTCAGTGGAAAAAGGAAGCAAGGAATATTTATCTGCCACATTCCTGTCATAGTAGTCATGGTATTTAGGATTATTTGGACTTTTTGTCTTTTGTTCAGGGGGAAGAGTCATGAAAAGGGCACAAGGATGCTTATTGAAGAAAGTAGGGGGAAAAAATGAGAAAGAAGTAATGGAGATAGGAATATAAATATAGACCCCTAAACATCTCCACATATACCCAGAGGTATACCTTGTACCTATGTGCCCCATATGCCTCATGTGAATATCCCAAGCCAGCTAAGATGAAGAGTCCTCAGGATGATCCTTCTCCCAAGGGTAATCTCCCGATGGACCAAGTTACATGAGGTCCTAGGGACAAAGGGGCTTTGATCCCTCAAGAAAATAAAAACAATTATCTCATTTGATGTCATGACCCAAGAGGCTCATTGACGTCAGAACTGCTCTCCCTACCTCCCCAATGACCCAATGTCATAAGCCTGCTCCCAGACCCTTTTGGTGCTCCCATCTTTCACAGAGACATTTTTACTGCCTTTAATTTCTCAAGATTGGGAGAGGTGCACATGGTAGAAAGATAAAGACTGAAAAATGATATAGGCTACTTGTGGTGGTATGAAGGAGGCTTCTCTGGATAAGGGAAAGGGAGACTGGTGTTAGAAAGAAATAGCAAGTGCTGGACTGGAAGATGGTGACTTTGGGGTTAGGATTTTCATGCTTTGCTAGTTTTCTTATTTGTAGGATCTTATAGTGGTTGTTTCTTTTTCTTTTTTTTTTTTGTAGTACCCCAGTTTCTTCAGAAGTAAAGTAGGGAGAATCACCCTGCTTCATTTCTAAAATGATAGGGATGTTGATAAGACTTTGTCCAGAGGGCATAAAGAGCCACTCAAAAAAGTATTTGAGAAGTAAAAAGTAATAGTTACTATAAACAAGATGACTAGACAGAGAGACACAGAGATAGAGATAGAAATAGAGATAGACGCACACACAGAAAGAGACAGACAGAGAAAGAAAGAGAGAGAGAGAGAGAGAGAGAGAGAGAGAGAGAGAGAGAGAGAGAGAGAGAGAGAGAGAGAGAGAGAGATTTAGCTGGTGTTTGAGTAACAGAGAATCTATCAGGGTAGTTGACCTTTTTAATTCATTTAGTCTGTTATCCAGGGTCTGGCATCAATTTTTAGGTTCAAGAATTCCATTTTTACTGGTTTATTAAAGAGTCATCAGGTACCAAGGAAGTGGCCCACATTAAACAAAGTCACAAGAGACTGTCCAGACTGCCAATTTGCAAATTTATTGCCCCAAGTGGACCATTATATTTGATTCATTCGATACATATATTTTCTTCACAGTATAAAAAGCTACCTAGCTTTGCGGGGCTTAGTACCGGCTCTTAAGAAGTCTCTGATTCTCATCTTAGACCCCTCTCAGGCCACATCTTCATTTCACCAAAAGTATTTGTCTGGGACTCAGTGAAATTCCAGACATGGAGTTGGAGTCTGTCTAAGTCTCAAATGGGAGATTTGAAATAACGGAAAGTTTTGGTTTTCTTTTTTTCCTTCATCTAAGGACTTCTTGTCCAGATCAGAAGAAACAACTGGCCCAGGATGGGAAAGGATTATAAATCTCTGAGGATTTTTCTAAACCTCAGGGAGGAAACACATCTTTGTGGGTTCCCCAATTATGGGTCAGCTCTGGGGAAAAGGAGGAGAGCGGGATAGCAGACTTTCTCTGCTATCTGAATAAGATTCTCTTTTTCTCTTGACTTTGGAGACATGCTTGTAAAGAAGAAATATGTCAAGAGTCTTACATTCCATTTTTTCACCATCGTCACCAATTTTAGATACTGATCAAGGATGCACAGAATGCAAAATTTCCACAAGGAAAAACCTCATTTTTCCTCTCCTTATTCTTTCCTCAATTTTCCCACCTATAAATTGTAAATAAAAAAAATTAATCTTTCCTTTCAAGTCTTCTGAAGGAAAAAATAAAACAGCTAAATCACATATAAAATGGTTAGCCATTGAAAACCTACCCTAAGGTCATATCACCCACAAAGGAAGGACAGTCATACAGTCATATTTTTTTGTTGATGAGAGACAATGGGGTTCCTTCATTATTTTTTTTTCTTTTCAGGATGAAGCAGTACTTTTCCTTTCTCTAGGTTATGGCATCCCAAAGGCACTAACACTTCCTCTTTCTCAATGGCTGTGGAGAGAAGAGTGAAGAAAATAAAATACTATGATATGAAAACAGGTCAAACAGAGCTTTTGTTCTCCCCTTTCATTCATGTGCCATTCATATTATGGGGTACATCTATGGTGACTTCTCCTTTACTTCCTCAATTTTCTCCAAATTGCACACAACATAACCAATTTAAAGGGAAAAAGACCACCTCTTTTGGGCATTTGGCCAAGTCTCAGTTTCCCCTCTCTCCCAAAAAAAGATGTAGGGAGGGGGTATTAGCAGAGCCCATGTCTGTCTATAACAGATCCAGAACTATTAAAGGGGCTGAAAAGTAGGACCTAAAAAGTGTACAAATAGATGAGACTGATTTTTTTTCCAGGCTGAAATAGAAAAGAGTAAAGATAGGCAAAGGGAGAAGAGGGGATCATGGTCTTTTAGCTGCTGAAGTAACATCTTTCTCTATTCTCAGTTTTTAAATTCTTTCCTTCTTTTTTCATCCCAAATACTTCTTTCTCCATGAAACCTTCTCAGAATACTTTCTCAGTTAATTACTTAAAAACCTTAATTAAATAACTTTCCCCCAGACCTCACAGAAGTTATGTGATATTCCAAAGCAATTATCATATAATATTATGCAAAATAGTTACATGTTTTTCTATCTCATCCCTCTCTTAGACTGTGAGCATTCTAAGAGCAGAGGCCATCTTATATAAAGTTTATGTAGTTTTCAGTATCCATCATGGTGCTCTGAATACAGTAAGGGTTTAATATTTCTATCCATTGAATGAAAACACATTTTCTAAAAGATTTTTTATATATGAGATGGGAGCTGAGAGTAAAGCAAGCAGGGACTTAGATTAGATACATTATCTAATTGGAGTCTTCAATTAAGTTTTGGAAGTAGAAGTTATAGATACTCCAGTTCCATGTAGTTTTTAACATTAGGTGAATTATCTTCCATCTCTCATAAGTTTCCATGAGGTCCTATGTTGAAGCAGGAAGGTACATGCAATGATCTCTTCAAGTTTTTTTTTTTAATCTTAGCATTTTCTTATAAGAAATGATTAGTAGGATGATTTCAGAGAAGCCTGGAAAAACTTACATGAATGGATGTGAAGTGTAGTGAGATTATTATATATTGCCATATATCAGTTCTGATGGATGTGGCTCCCTTCAACAATAAACAATTCCAATGAGAGCCATCTACAACCAGAGAGAGGACTGTGGGAACTGAGTGAGGATCACAACATAGCATTTTCACTCTTTCTGTTGTTGTTGGCTTGCATTTCATTTTCTTTCTCATTTTTCCCTTTTTGATCAGATTTTTCTTATGCAGCAAGATAACTGTATTAATATGTATACACATATTAGATTTAACATATATTTAAACATTAAGTCTTAGCATTTAGGGTCTCTAAAACCACAACACAAGATCCACCAGATTGTCAAAATAGATTTACAGCCTGTTCCTCCCCTGCCTCCTCTTTGTTTCTTAAAGGGAAAAGCGGCTTTGCTAGAAGATGATATGCTAGAATGATGCAAGGCATTTACTTTGGCCTAGGCTTGGGGCGGTGTGTTTGTGGAGGGCGGTGTGAGGCTGTCACTGCCCGGTGCTCGGATTCCCCAGGGTCAGTGCCTGTTTCACCAGCATGGTGACTCATCCCTTGGTAAAACAATCCCCCACATGCCACCCGAGTGGCTCCAGGATGGTGCTGTGGTCAGGTGTCCTGAAACCCTGGGAGCCCATAACCTGCCCATGCTTTCCAGCAAAATGACACTTTGCACAAAGTGTGTGGGGGACAGGGCTCTATCTTATTGTCCCTGAGCTTCTTTCTCTAATTGCCTTTCTTTAGTTCTGTCTCTTTTTTTAAATCTGTATTTGACTAGCTCACTGTCTATCTTTTTCTATGTTTGTGTGTGTGTGTGTGTGTGTGTGTGTGTGTGTGTGTGAGAGAGAGAGAGAGAGAGAGAGAGAGAGAGAGAGAGAGAGAGAGAGAGAGAGAGAGAGAGAGAGAGAAGAAAAAAGAAGAAGGAATAAGAGGAGAAGGAGGAGGGGAGAAGTAGTAGTACTAGTAGTAATAGAAGAAGAGGAAGAAATAGAAAAAGAAGAGAAGTACTACTAGTAGTCATTGTAGTGGCAGTAGCAGCAGAGGTAGAAGAAGCAAAGGCAGAAGGAGAAGGAAGAGGAGGAAGAGGAGGAGGAGGAGGAGGAGGAAGAGGAGGAGGAGGAGGAGGAGGAGGAGCAGGAAGAGGAGGAGGAGGAGGAGGAGGAGCAGGAAGAGGAGGGGGAGGAGGAGGAGGAGGAGGAGGAGGAGGAGGAGATGTAATAGTATTTTTCCTGTATTCCAGCTTCTAGTAAGTATCTAATGTGGCCATTAGAGCTCTTAGGCTACTCAGATCTAATGCAAAGGTCAATAGTCATATGTACAGAGAGCAAATTTGGAAGCCATTTTTTTTTCCTCACTCAGAAGATGCATCTTCATTTAATATCATCTGTTAATCACCTAAGTGAGTCCAATCTATACTTGGCCCAGCTCCTTCTATTTGTCTCCTCAAGAAATTGACATTTTTTTCCTGGCTCCTATATGCTGTTATGTCCTTAGTTCAGACATTCACAACCTCTACTTTTTTGGGCTAAAATATCTAGTCCTTGTCTCAGCTCCAGACTGAACTCCTTTGGCTACTTAAGTGATATGCTTCTTTATACATCCCCTTTTTCATAACTCTAGGAAGTCTTCTGAATTCCTTCTTTGAGCTTTTGTTCATTGGTAGCCAGAGATATCTGCTGTCTCTGAAGAGGTCAGAGAGATGTTGCCGACTCACCCAGTTATAGAATAAAACTTTAACTCAGAAATGATTGACCTCTTTTTATATCATGAGCCCTATTTTGTAGTTCGAGAAGGTCTATGGACAATTTCTATACAATTCAATATTTTTAATTGTATAGAATAAACACAAAATTACAAAGAAAACCAATTATACTAAAATATTGATTAAAATATAAAAATAACAATAGCAACAAAAAACAAGTTTTGGACTCCAGGTTAAGAACTCCTGGTTGAGCTATCAGTTATATTATATATATTGTTATTTGACAGAGGTAAACAAGAAAATATTAGCATGATCACACTAAGATAAGATAATCAAGTGAGAAATTAAAGTATCAATAATTTACCAAAGTTAAAAGAAACAATTGGTTGCCTTGACAATGTATCTGAATGGAACTCACAGTTAGGTAGTATAGACCTAGACTTGAAGTCTATTTGTAAAAGACTTTTTTCAGTGACAGAAACTCATTACTCAATGTTCTTTGCTTTTTCCAAGAAGATGTTGGTCAGAGCTTGGGGAGTAAAAGATCCTATTCTTCTGCCTTTCTCCTTAGAAAAAGAAGACACATGATTTTCTGTCCCTCAACAAGTTGGACTTACAGAAATGTTGTAACTTGTGTCTTCTTTCTCCATCTTGGAAACCAGTATAAAAACAGGATCTCATATCTCTCAAGCTCTGGGTAATTGTCTCCTCATAAAATCATGGAGCATTGAGTAAATCATATTCTACCAATGGGGAGAGTTTTATGCAGATAGAATTTGAGCCATGAGTTATAATAGTACTGTGCAGTGGAAAGAGCATTGCATTTGGAATCAAAACTAAAACGTGAAGCAAACTTCTGCTCTAGTATTTACTACTAGTCACCCTGGAACAACTCAATCAAACATTCCGGGATATGGTTTCCTAGATGTAAAATGAGGCAAGGGAAAATGAATAGGTTGAACTTAGATGATTTCTAAAATTTCTTCCTTCTCACAAAATATTATGAACCTCTTCTAGGTTTCTTTTTCTAAACTTGAATCAAGAAATAACTCTAAAAGCTGTAGAATGCTAGTTTTAGGTTAGATAAAATAAAAGGCTTCCTGATAGTGGAGATTATTAGATTAGATTAGATTGTTATTATTATTAGATTATTAGATTATTAGATTATTATTAGATTATTAGATTAGAATGAGCAACTAAGAAAAGTTGAAGGTTTTTTATGGAAAAGTCAGCTTAAATAGAATAATTTCTTATCTATTTCTATTGACTTAGGTATAACTGTGGCTGAAAGTATGGAGATAGTCAAATAAGCAAGTATATACTAAATATTTGATATGTGTCGGGCATTGTCCCAATTATTGAGGACACAAAGAAAAAAAGAAAAAGCCCCTTCCTTCAATGAATTTATAACTTATTGGGGAACCAGCATACAAATAATTATATACGAAAATGTAAATAATTACATAAAAATAAGCCATATGTTAGATAAATTAGAAATAATCAACAAAGAAGGAATTGGCATGAAGAAATACTGGGAAAAGTTTATTGATTTTTACATAAAACTTGAAGAAAGCTAGGAAGCCAGGAAAAGACAAAAAGGAATAGAATATTAGGCATGGGAAGCAGCCAGTAAAAATGTCTAGAGTTGGGAAACAGAGTATCACATTAGCAACAGCAAGGGGGATAGACAGTGAAAACACTCAGAAATGGAAGAGAAGTGTCAACTGTGAGAAACCATAGAGACCAATGTCACTATATTATAAAGTACATGGAAAGGAGGAAATTGCAAGAAGATTAGAAAGACAGGAGAGGGACAAGTTAAGAAGACTCTCAAAATGAAAAAGGTGATAGTCCATTTGAACTTGGAAGAAATAAAGAGTTACTGAAAATTTCTGAATAAGGGAATAACATGATCAGTGCAATATTTTAAGAAAGATCACTTTGATACTTAGGAGAAGGATGGGAATGAAGTGGGGTTAGCTTTTGAGGGGGGACACCCAGAAGGTCATTATGATAGTCCAGGTATGAGGGGATGAGTGTGAGCTGATGAAGTTCTGCCTGGATGTGTCCAAACAGATAAGGGGTAATATATGGGGTGGAAGGATAGTATACAAGACATTCTGGGAAAGTAGAATCAATAGGACTCAGTAACTAATTAGAAATGAGATGAAAGAGGTTGGGAAGAGTGAAGAATTGAGGATAATACCTGGGTTTGGGAGTCTGAGTGACTAGGAGCATTATGGTGCCCTTGACAGTGATGGATAAATTGGGAAGAAGGAAGGTTTAAATGATATGAATATTGGTTTATCCTCATAAAGCAAGGTAATTATGAACAATATTAATGTGATGATCAATGACTTAATGATATGAAGCACATTGCAAGCCATAAAATGCTATTTAAATGTGAAACATTTTTATCGTTATTGTTGTTGTTATCCTATAGTTACTAGGCTTCCAGTCTCAAAGTGATTTAATTTCCTGAACCTTTTACCATACTTCTACAGATGTCAAGTAATAATTCTAGAGAATACAGGGTATCCTGGTAAAAAGTTTAATAATAGGGCAAGGGGAATGCATGCATACATAATTTAAAGTTACTATACATTATTAACAGTTTCCTAAGTCTAGACAATCAACAAAACAATAAATCAAGCACTAATTAGTAGAGATTGCTGTTTCTGAAGTATAAAATTATCCTACTTAAATTTTAACAACGGTACTCTCATGAGATTGGAGCTGGCTTAGTTAGAATACACCTTTGGTTTTGGCCATCACCATTGACACCATTGTATTCCAGGTGCCTAGGACCTTTTCTCAGGGGAGATTGAGTTGGGTCAGACAAAGTGAGGGTCCTTTGAAGCAGAGAATTTAATATAATGAACTCTTGAAGACACTTCCAGTATTTAAATCCACTTTCCTTGGCTCTGGCTGAAAACCTTGAGAAAAACCAAGAGCCCAGACTCTCCCCACAGGGCACTTAGTCATCACCACTCTATAAAAATTAAACTTTATTTTATTTACTTAAAACACTGATAGCTGGGATGTCGTCAGAGATTTATGGCTACTCTCTAAGTTGATTTATTAGATTTTTCCCATCCTAAGGACACAATTTTGGTCATTAAATGTTGAGGAGGGAAGGAAGAGAGCAGGAAGACAGAGGGCTAATTAGAAATCTTTATCCACTTAAGAAACAAAAACACTCAAAAACAAGCCAAGTCATTGTTCTTAAATATCATAGGGAAGAGGATAGGAAAGAGAAAATAAGCTTAAGGCACAAAAAACTTTTGGTTTGAAGGACTAACTGGAAAAGATTGGAATAAGTTAAATATGATAGACAAGATATGTTATAAATTAATTCAGAGACCCAGATTCATTAAGGGCTTCTCAAAGAAGAAAAGGAGATGATGAGGGTAGGGTAAGTTCACAGACTAAGCCTGCATTGAAAGGTGGCAAAAAGAAATGATTCTTTATTCCTCTCAATTGAAGGTTTGTTCAACTATTACACAGTGTGTGTATAAAGTACTTGGAAGAAGCAATAATTTTGATTATTTGAATTAATATATCCATGCTTCTATTTAGACTAGATTGACGCAGAACATCTAACCTGGACCAGATGAATGAATTGATTTCTCACCCCACCTTTAGCTTGAGTATGAGGTTTCATGACATACACACATATTTTATTACTCTCTTTTATTATGTTTTTAATTCTGTGTTTTTAAAGACTGAATATTACTCTAAGGAACAGGAAAAAGTTATTCCTCTTAGAGCACACATTTCAATGACTGGAAGAGATATTTCAGCAGCTGTTGATGTGGAGAATTCTTTTTTTTTTTGTTATTAAAGCTTTTTAATTTTCTATTTTTAATTACATTTTATTATGTTTTTTATATATAAAACATATGCATGTGTAACTTTTCTTTTTTTTTTTTAGAATTTTTTTTATAATATTATCCCTTGTATTCATTTTTCCAAATTATTCCCCCTCCCTCCACTCCCTTCCCCCGATGACAGGCAATCCCATACATTTTACATGTGTTACAGTATAATCTAGATACAATATATGTGTGTAAATCCCATTTTCTTGTTGCACATTAAGTATTAGATTCCAAAGGTATAAGTAACCTGAGTAGATAGACAGTAGTACTACCAATTTACATTCACTTCCCAGTGTTCCTTCTCTGGGTGTAGTTATTTCTGTCCATCATTGATCAACTGGAAGTGAGTTGGATCTTCTTTATGTTGAAGATATCCACTTCCATCAGAATGATGTGGAGAATTCTTAGAGAAAATTCAAACCCACAATTAAATAGGATCAAATGAACTGATGTACAAACAAAAACAAAGTTAAAAAGTGAAAATAATTGCCAAGAACTGACAAACAATTTTTCAGAAAACTAGCAAAGAACTTCACAGAGACCTAAGAGCTGGAGATATTGTCATTTATTTGGAAGAACAGTGAGAGAAGACTAATAAAAACAAAACTGATATGATATGATTTATGGCTAGTTTATAAGTTTATTTATTAGATTATTTCCATCCTAAGGATGGAATGTTGAAGAGGGAAGGAAGAAAGCAGGAAGATAAAGGGCTAATTAGAAATCTTTATCACTGATGTGAATTAAAAAATAAAACATTTGGTACACATTGCTGATGTAGTTTCTGCCTTATTCTTTAGCCTCTCTGCTTATTAATAGGATTGTCAGGTATCTGAGTTCAGTGCTCTATTTGTTCCAATGAGAATATTGTTTTGCTTTTTTCCAATCAACATCTTTTGCTTTTATCTATCTGTTTTCCCCAGCATGAGAAGTCCTTTTACAACATGGGAGATCTTCTATTCCTAGATTAAAGCAAACTTAACTTCAGCTTACTTGCTACCTTAGGTTAAGAAGTAATTTATAATTATAAAAACTCACCCAATTGATATTGAATGAAATCAATGATCAATATCTGAAATAGGAAAATAATAATGATGATGATGATGATAATACCAAATTGATTTTGAATGATACCATCTGAGGTAGGGAAATAATAATAAATTACAAAACACTATAGATTTGCATAGGGCTTTCCATATGTTCACAATAACTCTGTGAGGTAGGTGGCATTATTTCCCCAAGAGGCGACTAAGACCAAGGTTAAGGGACTTGTAAAGTCACATAGCTTATAAGCATCTCAAATCTCTAACTCTCTAACCACTATAACACCTAGTTACCAAGTCCACATATGGAAGCACATAATTCAGTCACAATATAGTCACAACATGTAGTGTACTCCCCTCTAATAAATTCTTTAACTATAAAGAGTCAGAGTAATAAAATAATCAACAAACAAATAAATAAGTAAAACTTTATTAATAGTTTTTATTTACCAAATATATGCATGGGTAATTTTACAACATTGATAATTGCCAAACCTTTTGTTCTAATTTTCCCCTCCTCCCCCTCCCAGATGGCAGGTTGACCAATACATGTTAAATATTTTAAAGTATAAATTAAATACAACATCTGTATACATGTCCAAATAGTTGTTTTGCTATACAAAAAGAATCGGACTTTGAAATAGTGTACAATTAGCCTGTGAAGGAAATCCAAAATGCTGGTGGACAAAAATAGAGGGATTGGGAATTCCATGTAGTGCTTCATAGTCATCTCCCAGAGTTCTTTCACTGGGTGTAGCTGGTTCAGTTCATTACTGCTCTATTGGAACTGATTTGGTTCATCTCATTGTTGAAGAGGGCCACGTCCATCAGAATTGATCATCATATAGTATTGTTGTTGAAATATAGCAATCTCCTAGTCCTGCTCATTTCATTCAGCATCAGTTCATGTAAGTTTCTCCAGGCCTTTCTGAAATCATCCTGTTGGTCATTTCTTACAGAACAATAATATTCCATAATATTCATATACCACCATTTATTCAGCCATTCTCCAATTGATGGGCATCCACTCAGTTTCCAGTTTCTGGCCACTAGAAAGAGGGCTGCCACAAACATTCCTGCACATACAAGTCCCTTTCCCTTCTTTAAGATCTCTTTGGGATATAAACCCAGAAGTAACACTGCTGGATCAAAGGGTATGCACAGTTGGATAACTTTTTGAGCATAGTTCCAAATTGCTCTCCAGAATGGCTAGATGTATTCACAATTCCACCAACAATGTATCAGTGTCCCTGTTTTCCCACATCACCTCCAACATTGTGCATTATTTTTCCCTGTCATTCTAGCCAATCTCAGAGTTGTCTTAATTTGCATTTCTCTGATTAATAATGACTTGGAGCATCTTTTCATGTGCCTAGAAATAGTTTCAATTTCTTTATCTGAGAATTGTTTGTTCATATATGGAGAATGACTTGATTTCTTATAAATTAGAGTCAATTTGCTATATATTTTGGAAATGAGGCCTTTATCAGAACCTTTGACTGTGAAAATGTTTTCCCAATTTATTGTTTCCCTTCTAATTTTATCTGCATTAGTTTTGTTTGTGCAAAAACTTTTCAATTTGATATAATCAAAGTTTTCTATTTTGTGATCAGTAATGATCTCTAGTTCTTCTTTGGACATAAATTCATTCCTCCACAGGTCTGAGAGGTAAACTATCCTATGTGCTTCTGATTTATTTATAATCTCAGTCTTTATGCCTAGGTCATGAACCCATTTTGACATGATTTTGGTGTACAGTGTTAAGTGTGGGTCAATGCCTAGTTTCTGCCATATTAATTTCCAATTTTCCCAGCAATTTTTGTCAAACATTGACTTCTTATTCCAAACGCTGGGTCCTTGGGTTTGTCAAACACTAGATTATTAAAGTTATTAATTACTTTGTCCTTTGGACCTAACCTATTCCACTGATTAACTAGCCTATTTCTTAGCCAATACCAAGTGGTTTTGGTAACCACTGCTTTATAATATAATTTTAGATCTGGTACAGCTAGGCCACCTTCATTTGATTTTTTTCCCATTAATATCCTTAAAATTCTTGACCTTTTGTTTTTCCATATGAACTTTGTTGTTATTTTTTCTAGGCCATTAAAATAGTTTTTTGGGAGTCTGATTGGTATAGCACTAAATAAATAGATTAGTTTAGGTAGTATTGTCATCTTTATTACATTTGCTTACCCTATCCAAGAGCATTTAATATTTTTCCAATTGGTTAGAACAGACTTAATTTGTGTGGAAAGTGTTTTGTAGTTTTGCTCATATAGTTTCTAAAACTAATCTAAACTCTTCCTTCTCTCTCACTTCTCACAGACAATTAATTATCAAGCTCCTTTGATTCCATCTTGATATCTCTTGTATCCATTCCCTATTGTCAATTCCTACTGCTACCATCAAAGTACAAATTCTTAATATTATCAATTTTAGAAGTTTTCTTATTGCTTTTCATTTTTTCTCTCCCTTTAATTCCATTTTTAATATCACTACCAAAATTATCTTTCAGGCATAGAGGTATGGTTGTATCTTCTAAAAATGTAGTAACTTTCTAGTACCTATCAAATAATATTCAAACTTCTATTCTTGGCTTTTAAACCCTCACCCCAAACTTGGTCCTGTCCTTTTATTCCAGATTTGTTTCATACAACTTCCCTCTAACCACACTTTCTAGTCAAAATTCTCTCTAAAAAGAAGTTATTTTATTTAGTCCTTTAGTCCCCTGTATCTTTCTTTACTCTCTTCCTTAGAATTCTTTCTCTCTTCCTTTTTTATCTATCAAATTATTAATCCTGTTTGATCTCATTATAGTCCAACTCAAATGCTATCTACTCCATGAAGTCCTTCCTGTTCCCTCATTTGTCCCTCCTCTCTTCTCTTAGACAATCCAGGTAAAAGAGGGGAAAGAGTGTTAATCCTGGAGTCAGAAAAAATGATAAATAATTGTTATATGATATATAGGTTATGTTTTCTATTTAAGTAATCTCTATATATCGATAGTCATAAAGTGTTTTGCTAATTCTGATGATAATAATGATGGAGAAAGAGGAGACTAAAAACATAAATTTAGATTTGAAAAGAAGCTTGGAGGGCAATCATTTCCAACCCCTTTATTTTATAAAAAAGGATCCTGTAATTCACAGAGGCTAAAGGCTTTGTTTTGAATCACATAGGGCACAAGTGGAAGATCAGGGATTTGAATCAAGGTCCTTTAATTCCAAATAAAGAAGGCTCTCTTCCCATTACATGAAGAGAATGATGACAAGTGAGAGAAGATGTAAAAACAAGAACAAGAAGAAACAGAAGAATAAAAATGAGAAGTGAGTGAGGAGGAAGGAAGAGGGGAAACAGAAGGAAGATGAGGAGGAGGGAGGAAGGGGATGAAGAGGAAGGAAAAAGAAGAAGAGAAGGAAATGGAGCAGGAAAAGGAGAAGGTGGAGGAGAAAAAGAAGGAACAGAAGGAGGAGGCACAGGAGGAGGAGGAGGAGGAGGAAGAGGAGAAGGAAAAGGAGAAGGAGGAGGAGGAAAAGAAGAAGAAGAAGAGAGAGAGAAAGAAAGAAAGAAAGAAAGAAAGAAAGAAAGAAAGAAAGAAAGAAAGAAAGAAAGAAAGAAAGAAAGAAAGAAAGAAAGAAAGAAAGAAAGAAAGAAAGAAAGAAAGAAAGAAAGAAAAGTGGTGATGTCATATGATAATGAAAAGAATATCTGACACCTTCTGTTAGATAAGTCAGATGTTTCTCCTCTTTCCTCGTGGGAATGCAACCAGAATTATTCGGTCATGCAACATAACTTGGATTCCTCTAACCTGATTCCAGCTGTGCCACCCCACACTGAGTCACTTCCAGTCAATTTCTGCCTTATTATGGGCTAGTGCCCAGTCTTGACAGTAAGGAATTTTAGAAGGAAGGCAACCAGTTCCTTATACAGTCATATAACTACCTCAACTGAATTCTGTTCCGTGGAGAATACACTTTATATTTCATTGCTTCTGAATCTTCCATGACTTCTTAAATTCACTAAAGGGAATCAGGATAGAGCATCTCCAGTCCCTTCTTTGCTGCTTTCTACTCATAGAACATTATTGATGAAAAATACCTTTGCGATCATCCAGTCCAATCTACTCATTTTACAACTGATCAAACTGGCATTCAGAGAGAACAAGAAATTCCTTCTTTATTACATATAGGAACAGAAATGAGATTAGAATGTATTTCTTTCCACTGCATTCAATTATTTTATAAGAATGAAATGGAACCAAAAATTGATTATTATTTAACTTTTAAAATATGAGCATTTATGATATGAGGAAACAAAAAATCAGTTTTATGATTGAATTACTTTTTGTCCTTATTTGGGGGATTTTTTTTCTCATAAAGGTAGGGAATATCTATACTACTATTTAATATTGTACCTTACAGATGTAGAATGTGCCCAAAGAAAGGTCATTACAATTAATTTGAGTTTAGTTGCCATTTTTATTTCAGTCAGTGTTTTTAGTAATCTCTCATTTCTATTTCCCTTGCTCTGCCCTAGTTTGTATAATTCTTTCCAAGATCTTAATGAACTGTATCCTACTCATTGTTGTACCCCATTCATTCCTAATCATGTCTTGTTGAAAGAAGAGCTTCCCAAATGTACATTAAATTTAGTGAAATTTTCTAAACTAAAACAATGTAACTTAAAAATTGAATTAATTCAAGAAGTTTAAAATTAAATTGAAAATGGTGTTTTGGAATGCTATATATATTGTCACAGATACAATGTTATCATTCTTATAGGAAGTATTTTCTTTTATTTTAAAAATTCTCTAGGGAGGAAGATGCTATATTGGGTCATTATTTATACGAATAGTTCCAATTTCAGTGATTTTTCTTTGACTTGTCTTTCAATATGTCATATGTGAGTTCAAGCACTGCATGGATTCTAAGTTTGGAAAAAAAGATGGACATGAATTCTTATCAGTCCAAACTGGTAATGGAGAAAGAGCTCTATCAAATTCTACTAAGTTGACAAGATTTTGATTATGGATCAAATGTCAATTTGATCAATGGATCAATATGATCAATGGATCATATGTCAATTGTCTAGTTATCAATCTAGATAAGCTTTCAAAGCTCATCATCAGATATAGAGGGGATGGTGGATAGTTTAGCCATAATAATCTATGGTGATCCTCTAGAAATTTGTATCACAGCTGTGATCAGTGTCACTGGAGGAAATACTTACTAACAGAATCACAAATCTTTAAAATAGGGGAAAAGAAGTGAGAATCTTAATGAACCGTGAAATCAATATGTGTTGATGGTCTGATATAACAGAGAGGGGGGAAAAGGTCATATGATCTTGGAATGCCTTAAAAAAGACATAGGGTTCTGAACTTCACAGGTGTCAATCCCCTCTGACACTGTCCTAGTAGGAACTACAACAAAAGTATTTGTTCAATTCTGGGCATTATGTTTTAGCTTCCAGAGAATGGCAACCAGAATCAATTACCTCAAATACATGCAATGTGAGGATTAGAAAATGCCTAGGAATGCCACAGAAGAAAAGATTTAACAACTTATGATAAATTTTAGGACTATTATGTAGAAAAGATGATTCTATTTTTTCATCTTTTCCCCAGAGAACAGAAATAGGAGAGATAGATAGAAATAGTAATGATTTTAACAAAAGCAACTAAAAGCCTTCAAGCAAAACTTAAATGGGTTTTAAATGGGCCTGATCTGCTAAAGAGGGGGTTCTTTATGCTTTATCAGGTATGGATTGCAGGAAATGGCCTCTTAGGTCTCTTTCAGCTCTGAAATTCTTTTTTTTTTAAATTTTATTTATTTATAATTTTTTCACAGTATATATGCATGAGTAATTTTTTTATAATATTATCCCTTGTATTCATTTTTCCAAATTATCCCCTCCCTCCCTCTACTCCCTCCCCTTGATGACAGTCAATCCCATACATTTTACATGTGTTACAGTATAACCTAGATATAATATATGTGTGTAAATACCATTTTCTTGTTGCACATTAAGTATTAGATTCTGAAGGTATAAGTAACCTGGGTAGATAGAGAGTAGTGCTAACAATTTACATTCACTTCCCAGTGTTCCTTCTCTGGGTATAGTTGTTTCTGTCCATCATTGATCGACTGGAAGTGAGTTGGATCTTCTTTATGTTGAAGATTTCCACTTCCATCAGAATATATCTTCATACAGCATTGAAGTGTACAGAGATCTTCTGGTTCTACTCGTTTCACTCAGCATCAGTTGATGTAAGTCTCTCCAAGCCTCTCTGTATTCCTCCTGCTGGACATTTCTTACAGATCAATAATATTCAATAACCTTCATATACCATAATTTACCCAACCATTCTCCAATTGATGGACATCCATTCATCTTCCAGTTTCTAGCCACTACAAAAAAGAGCTGCCACAAACATTTTGGCACATACAGGTCCCTTTCCCCTCCTCAGTATTTCTTTGGGATATAAGCCCAATAGCAGCAATGCTGGATCAAAGGGTATGCACAGTTTGATAACTTTTTGGGCATAGTTCCAAATTGCTCTCCAGAATGTCAGCTCTGAAATTCAACAAACCTTTGTCTACACACCAAAGTCAATCTCGACTACAACAAAAAAATGAAACTGAAGCAAGGATTGAAGATAAAGAAAAACTTTCTAAGACATGACTGAAAAGAACAACTGAAAAAAATTGTCATTGCAATGTTCCTGAGAAACACACTATGTCTGGTTTCATCTTTGCATCTTTATTACTTATCAGTCTTTCATATTGAAAAAATGCTTAATAAATACTTGGTGCTGTTGGAGAATATTTTGAAATAACATAGGTGGTAGTATAGTATAATGAAAAGAGAACTGATCCTGAAGTTAGAGAATATTTTTAAAAAAGATCTTTGGCAAATAAATTAAGTTATGGCTATCTCCACAATGCAATGCAAATATGAAGTCTCTGGAGTTGCATTTGATATGGACCCTTACAATGTCATTTTTTACATGGGGTGTGTACATACCTACTGACTTTGTAGGCTGGCTCACTTATTCCAACCTGTTCTCACACTAGAAAATTTAAAAACCCAAAAAAAACTAAGCTACAGAGTTACACTCAGGTCTTTTAGGTTCATAGAAATGGCCCTGCTAAGGGTTAATATGTATATTTACCACTCTAGCTTTTGAGCCCCCACTGATGTGTTTCTGTGTACATATATCAACTACTCACAAGAATGGTACTCTTAGATTTTAACATTACTACTTAAGAATGAGGTAAATATATACATACATATGAAAATATAGAGGAATATATATTTACCTCATTCCTGTAGCTATGTTAAAATCTAAAGGTGTCATTCTTGTAAGTAGCTGCTCTATATAATATATATATATGTATGTTTGTGTGTACATGTAAAGTTCTGTTGTCTCATTAGCACTTAGTAAGAACCTAACATGTACATACATATGTGTATGTAATATGTGTATACATGTACACACAAGTGTACAAACATATATAAATATATATGTATATATATGATATATATTATGTATATATGTGATATATATATTATGTATATATATGAGACATTCATATCTTAAATAAAAACATAAATTATAAAATACATTATAATCTACACATAAAGTTGAATCATACTTTCATGCCAATGGACTAAATATCTATGGGAAAGCGTGGTTATGTATTATAGGAACCTGACAGGGAAACATATGAAGAAGGAAAATCTATGTGCTCAAGAAAACTCCCAACTCGGGAAAACAGATTGTTTCTTTTATTGAAGTTTTTTATTTTCAAAACATATGCAAGGATAATTTTTCAACATTGACCCTTAAAAAAACCTTGTGTTCTCATTTTCCCCTCTTCCACCACCCCTTCCCCTAGATGGTATGTAATCCAATATATGTTAAACATGGTAAGAAATATGTATTAAATCCAATATAGGCTTACATATTTATACAATTATCTTGCTGCATAAGAAAAATCAGATCAAAATGTTAAAAGAGAGAGAGAGAGAGAGAGAGAGAGAGAGAGAGAGAGAG
Organism: Sminthopsis crassicaudata; assembly: GCF_048593235.1. NCBI lineage: Eukaryota > Metazoa > Chordata > Mammalia > Dasyuromorphia > Dasyuridae > Sminthopsis > Sminthopsis crassicaudata. Next base: position 65,091,982 of record NC_133619.1, on the reverse strand, counting down.
AGAGAGAGAGAGAGAGAGAGAGAGAAAATAAAATTCAAGCAAACCACAACAAAGAGTGAAAATGCTGTGTTGTGATCTACTTTCAGTTCCCACAGTCCTCTCTGTGGGTATAGATGGCTCTCTCCATCACAAGTCTATTGGAACTGTCCTGAATCATTTCATTATTAAAAAGAGTCACATTCTAGAGAGCAGATTGTGAGGATATTGGTCCATTAGAAATATTTTCATCACATAAAACAATTTTTCTGCTAAGTTCTTGTGTCATTATCTTCACTAGGCTATAGTTGAACATATCTTCTCTTCTATACTCCAATGTAACCTTTGCAAGTTCTTTCAAATTATAATCTAAAAGGACATTAGGAAATTGTTTCATTCTCTTTCATGCACTCTATGATCTCACTAGACTATCTCCAGCTTCTTAAACATGTTATTCTGTCTCCCATCTCTATACTTGTATATGGCTATTCCTTTTGTCTAAAATTCTCCATTCCCTTACCTCCACCTTTTAGTCTCTGACTTTTTTTCAACACTAAAACTTCAACTGTTTTCTGTAAGAAAGCTTTCCTGATCCTCCAACTGCTAATGTTTTCCTTTTTCATATTACTTACATCTATTCTATATGTATATTTTTATGTTCCTAGTAATGTATGTTTTCCTCCATTAGAATGTGAAGTCCTTGAAGGCAGAGAGTATAGTTTGCATTTCTTTGTATTCTCACTGCTAAGTACTAGTAAGTTTTTAATAAAAGCACGTTCACTCACTGACTAATGTGAATGATCATTCCTTTTAAACCGAGAACTTCAAAGTTCATCAGGCAGGCCATTTCTGGGCTATCTCAACCATCACTTTCAAAGATACTGTGTTGTCCAATCAGAACAGAATTCACAATAATGATTCAGGTTGACACTCTGGGCAAAGCAAACCAAGCTAGCTGGCAATGTGGCAACAGAACATGTCTTTCCTATTTGTTTGTCTTCGCTTCCCAAACCACAGGCAACTCGCACTTCAGAGAAGATTCAAATTGCTTAAGCATTAATTGGCATTGAAGAAGAGCTGAGTCTTGAGTCTGTTCTGGCTCACTCTCCCAGATCCAGGCTGTTATATCTCCCCCTCAGGGTGCTAGGGGTACTCTAAGAGGGTGGAGTTTCTTTTCTCTCATACTATCAGCTTGATTCTCTATTAAATGTTTTCCTTTTCACTCTTAGCCATCAATAAATAGCCTCCCCTCTAGTTTCATTTAAACACTTAACATCAATTAAATATTTACTTAAAAGATATAATAGCAACAACAAAAGCAGAAACAGTGTTTTTCCCCCTCATTTACACCTTTGGACATATTGTCTCCTCTCACGTCTGGGTAGAAAATAGTGATAATTGTCTTGCACTTAGTATAGTTTGCCATTAGCATTGGCTTCATCCAATTTAAATCCAGATTTGCATCCCAACAGATGATTCCCAACAGCTCTGTTACCTATGGTCTAGGCTCCAATGATCACTGTCCAATATCATTTCTTGTTTCTTGAAGCATCCTCCTGTATGAACTCCAACTCTAAGATTTTGCTAAAGGTTTGCTCTCCTGATTTTTACTTATAAGGTTACAGTATCCAATATTTTCACCTAAATGGAAAAACACAAATAGAGACAAAAGACTAAGGTTTACTTTCAATACCCCCTGTTATTTTGCTCTTCTGTTAAGTTATTCAGGCTTCATCCTCAGCTACATTTCCTAAACACTAACAGTTCAATTGCTTAAATCCAAGCCTCTTGGGTCTCAGGAATTCACCTTTCATTTAAAAGGTAACAAATAACCAACTTCCCTCTAAGAAATCACTTCCCTAAAAAAATTATAGCTCAGTTTCCAAATAGTTATATAATCTTAAAAACATTTTAGCTTTATCCTCTATAGTCATAAGACAGTTAAAAATAAATGAGTTGAGGGACTATAATTCCCTACAGTTATAAGTTTTCAGCACAGTTTTCCATTTCATTTTGGGTCCTTCAAATTTATTTTTTTTTCATACTCAAGTGGCTTCTAGCTTTTTTTTTTTAAATAAAAATTCTTTCTCCATTCTTTTAAACAATCAAGCTGTTCATATGCAATTGAGGTATCATTTTACATCTTTTAAAAAGTGATTTGAGTCTTTATAGTTATGTCACAACTTTATCCAAAACAGCTCAATACCACATGAAAGTTGTTTCTTTAAACATATATTTTTAGCAATTTAAAAAATTAAAGCAAAGGTTTTTTCCTATTGCCTTCAGACATCAAAATGCTCATCTACAACAATGACAATATATCTGTTAACAATAAAAAATTTTACCTGAAAGTTCCTTTTCTGTAGATTTTAGTGCTTAAATGCTTCATATGAAAAAGGCTTAACTATTTTTTTTCTTCCCAGATTATTTTTACCTTCCAAATACAATTCTCCCTTTGCAACAACAACAACAACAACAACAACAACAAAATTCGGTTCTCTACATATATATATTGTACCTAGGATATACTATAACATATTTAATATGTATGGGATTGCCTGCCATCTAGGGGAGGGGGTGGAGGGAAGGAGGGGAAAAATTCGGAACAGAAGGGGGTACAAGGGATAATTTTGTAAAAAAAAATTACTTATGCATATGTACTATCAAAAAAATGTTATAATTATAAAATTAATAAAAAAAAAAAAGAAAAAGGCTTAACTAACTCAGTTAAGGTCTCATTTTCTTCCTATGTAAAATGAAGTCTGAATTATCTTCCAACTCTGGATCCACAAAATTATGATACTTTAAATATTAACTGATCTCTGTGAGTCAGAAGAGGCCTATATGGAGATGAGAGGATAAATATGATGACCTCAGCAAGACCATTTTAATCTTAGAATCCTAAACAAGAGCTCAGTAAACTTAGAAGCATTGGGAAAGAGCAATGACGAGAAGATCCCAGAAAACAAAACAAAACAAAACAAAACAAAAATAAAATAAAAACCCTGACAGAGCTCTACAAATGACTCTTCTTATTTTCCAAAATTTAACCAACACAGAGCACATGTTTATGAAAAGGAGAAAATTGTTTGTCCCTGTGGGATAAGCTGTTTATTCTGATGCTTTGGAATCCCTCCTGTCTCTTTTAGAGGATGAAGCTGTCTGTCTCTCTTTCATTTGGAGGGGAGATATTTTGACTGGGGCTACTGCAAGGTAGACTGACCATTATTTAAACAAGGGTTTCTTAAAATTTTTCTGCTTGTGATCCCTTTTAACCTGAGAAATTCTTACACAACCCCAGTATAAATGTATATAAAATAGGCATGCTAATCAAAATTTACTGATAATAAATCATAATTTTATGACTCCTACATTCATTTACAAGACCCCATATGAGACTGAGACCCACAGTTTAAGAAGTTTTGATTTAGACAAGGACCTAAGCACAGACTCTTTGTGATCCTATTTGGGGTTTCCTTTTCTTTCTTTCTTTCTTTCTTTCTTTCTTTCTTTCTTTCTTTCTTTCTTTCTTTCTTTCTTTCTTTCTTTCTTTCTTTCTTTCTTTCTTTCTTTCTTTCTTTCTTTCTTTCTTTCTTTCTTTCTTTCTTTCTTTCTTTCTTTCTTTCTTTCTTTCTTTCTTTCTTTCTTTCTTTCTTTCTTTCTTTCTTTCTTTCTTTCTTTCTTTCTTTCTTTCTTCCTTCCTTCCTTCCTTCCTTCCTTCCTTCCTTCCTTCCTTCCTTCCTTCCTTCCTTCCTTTCTTTCTTTCTTTCTTTCTTTCTTTCTTTCTTTCTTTCTTTCTTTCTTTCTTTCTTTCTTTCTTTCTTTCTTTCTTCCTTTCTTCCTTTCTTCCTTTCTTCCTTTCTTCCTTTCTTCCTTTCTTCCTTTCTTCCTTTCTTCCTTTCTTCCTTTCTTCCTTCCTTTCTTTCTTTCTTCCTTCCTCTCTCTCTCTCTCTCTCTCTCTCTCTCTCTCTCTCTCTCTCTCTCTCTCTCTCTCTCTCTCTCTCTCTCTTTTCTTTCTTAGCAAAGGATATTGGACTGGCTTGCCATTTCCTTCTCCACTTATTTTACAGATGAGGAAAGTGAGGCAAATAGGATCAAGTGACTTGCTTAAGACCACACAACTAATAAGTATCTGAGGTGGAATTTGGACTCAGGAAGATGAGTCTTCCTGATCTAAGACATGGTACTCTGCTACCTAGCTGCCCTCATTTTACCTATTCATAAGCATACGAGGTTGGGATAGATAATCCTGATATACCATCCTACTACCATCATTAGCCCTGCCAACTATAAGTCCTATGATCCAATGACACTAATTGTTTTGCTTAGGTGGAACAAAGGAACTAGAACTTCTATGGCTTCCAGAGGTACTGGAGTAACAGGACATTTGGGATTTATGTTGTATTTTGCTCTCTTCAAAAGGCATTTATATTCATTACTCCATTAATGTCTTGTTAGAGCCTATCAGATAAGAAGGATAGAAAGTATCTCTGTTTTACATATGAAGAAATTGAGGCTCCAAAAATTAAAAAAAAAATAACCTAACCTCACCTAAAGAGATCGGGATTAGAACTTTTTTGCTTCCCAATAGAGTGTACTCCACAAAGAACTGTGCAAGACATATACGGAAACAAAGATGAAATAAACCAGAGTCCCTTACCTTAAGTGTCTTACAATCTAAGCAGGTGAGATATGTGTAGTAGTAGTAATTAATATACAAATTGGATTATGAAATTTCATTAGTGAGATCCAAGCAAAGTGCTTGGAAAGATTTGACATGGAAGAGATCATTGCCAGTTGGATTGTGAGAGTAAGATCCATACTGGGGAAAGTTGTCTTTAAATCAAGTTTTGAAGATAGAAAGGGGAGAAGTTAGAGGCAGAAATATGAACAGAGTCCTTTGCAAAAAAAATAGTAGCAAGAAGGGACAGGACAGAATCTATGTATTGAATCAGCCAATGGCTAATTATTAGGCAAGGGTTTCTCTTTGATACAGTCTACTGTAAAGATATAATTCTTCCCTGAAATGGTATTCCCTTTCTCCTCCAGCAGGTAAATGACTGTTGTGGAGTATGGAGGGAAGACAAGTCAGAATCTACTCTGTCTACAGATGATGATGATGTCTACTATACCAATGACTCCAAAAGTCAACTCTGATGCCAGGATTTCAAGAGTGAGAAGTTAAACTCAGAAGGGGAACAATGTTGATTCCAGAGACTCCTGACAATGGATAGGATGTCATTAAAGAAAGAAAATGTTGACAGGCCACTAACTTAAACAGAACCACTAGGCAGGACTTTTTTAAAAATGGTTTTCTACACTTGAGAATTTATTAGCATCAATTTCATTTTTTGCTTCCCACAGAGAAAGTTTTGTTAGAAACAAGGGATGCTTTCTTACTTTCTCAATATGCACACTATGTTTAATAACCTTCTTTTAATTTTTTTTTTTAAATTATAGTTCAGGTTGTGCTGAGAGTCAAGTATTTAGACCATTTCCTCCCTGCTTCAGACATGAGAGTTCATTTTACTTTTATGAACTCTCTTAGGTTAATCTTTTTAGGTTAACTCCAACAGACCCTTCTTCCACAAATTTCAATTGAATTCAAGAGTTATTTAAGAAGTACAAAGCAGAAGTTAAATTTGGTCAGAAGAATTTTACACTTGGAATCAGAAGAACTGGGCTAAACTACTTAATTCTTCTCTCTGGGCCATAGTTTCTCCATCTGGAAAATGGGGGATTGAAGTGAGATAATCTCTAAAATCCTTTCCAGATCAGGTGATCCAGCTATAGGTCTAGACTCGCATTGACTGTTTTGGGTAATATAAAGATTTTGCCCTTGAGTAATTTGTGATTTATTGTAATTGACATGCTCTTTCTTTTCCTTTAAATCTAGGGCTAGATGCTCTTTTGTCTCTCCAAATATAATTCACTGTTAATGTGCGTTATTAGAAATTCACTCACTATTCACTCCCATAAAAAGAGTTGATATTCTTTTCCTGCCTCTCCACCACCCATGATTCTCCATTTCCTTTCTATTTTTCTATTTCATCCTAGCTCACTGTTCCTTTTATCTGAATCCTGGCTATGCTTTTCCATCTTTCTCTGTTTCTTTTTCTAACTCTTTCTGTCTTTTATTATCATAGATATCTCCTTTCTGTCTCTTTCTTTTTCTATTTTTGTCTCTTGCTTTCCTTTCTGCCTTTTTTTATTTCTTTCTCTGCCTCTGTCTGTCTCTCTATATCCATTTCTCACTTGCTGTCTATCTTTCTATTTCTATTTCTCCTTCACCCTTTCTCCAATCCTCAGTAATCATTCTTTTCCTTTGTGGTTTTCATTGATCTTATACCTACAGTAGCATAGTATCCTGTTCTTTGCAGATATTTAAATAAATATAGACATAAATAAATAAATAAATATAGGCATAAATAAATAAATACATAAATAAAGACAGCCACTTATCTGCTTCTGGTGAGAGTAACAGCCTTGCCTAGAGGAACAGGGGTGGATCAGTAGATCTATGGATGGTCCTTCTACTCTAGAAATTCTGAAGTTTATTACAGGAGTTTTATTTCTTATTTTATACCTGGCTGGAGACCCCAGCTCAGAAAGTGTTTTGCCCCAGATTTAGGAATCGAAACCCAAATGTCTCAACTTATACTTCACTTTCCAATAGACTAAGATAAAACTTAGTGAAAGTAGGTGAGTGCTTTTGGTCCACTTTAAAATTTTGCTTTTTGAGCAGATGCAACTCATTTGGAGGTTTGGGTATGTTAGCCATGGGAAAATGTAGGAGTCTTTGATTTGACGACCGAAAGAATGAAGAAAGATGTCTTGGGCCTCAGACTGCTTTTTACAAACCGCAATTTAGTAAATTGAATGAATCAGACACACATGGATTAAATTCCCTGAGAAGAGTCTTTTTACCTAGCTAGGAAAATAAGTATTATCCCTGGGAACCTGGGACTTAATAAAAATTGAATATCAATGGCTTCAATGTATAAGCCTCTTTTCATTGTTTCTTCCTTCTATTTTTCATCTCAGAGGGGAACTCTGAGAAAAGAGGTAGTTAAGAAATAGAGGAAGGGAAAGAGGGATGTAGACAGGGACCAAATCTGAGGAATGTATTTTTTCCCATTTTTCATTAAATTAAAAGACATAGTCTTTGATTTCAAGGGGCCTGCAATTAATAAACATTTGAAGCCAAGGAAAGGCCACACAGTATAATGGAAAGGATAGCAGGAGGCCTAAGGTCTAGTTCTGTCTATGCCATTAATTCATTCTGTAAGCTAGGGAAAATTACTTTCCATCTTTGGGGATCATTTTTCTTATTTATAAAAGGAGAAAGTTAAATTAGAATGGGGGTTAACTTTCATAGGGGTCTGTGAACTTATTTAAAAATATTTTGATAATTGAATTTCAAAATAATTGGTCTTTTTTATAATCTTTTATGTTTTGTTTCATGCATTTTAAAACATTATTCCAAGCAGAAGATCCAGGGGTTTCACCAGACTGCTAAGGGGGCCCATGATGTCGTACACACACACACACACACACACACACACACAAAGACTTCATGAGAAATTTGCTTCCTAATTTCAATATTTCCATGAAGAAAATTGATCTGGGATCCAGTCCAGGCCTCAAAGGCTTAGTTACATCCTGTAATGATAGAAGAAAAATGGTAGAAAGATCATTAAGAAGCAGATTTGTCCATACCTTGATCAGGATAAGATGGCACCAACCCAGAATATCCAAAGATTGGGATGATGGCCTCAAGTAGATCATGAGTTGGGTCTCTTATTAGAAGAACCCAGGTTAGCCTAAATTACATTAATCAGCATTTTTTATGATCATTATGGCTGTTATTATTATCATTATTTAGTTTCTCCGAGCCCCTATTTTGTCTTATATAAAATGAAGGGAATTATATCTGCCTGCTCACTTTATAGATTTTTTTTGGTAATCAGCATCCAGTTAGATTTTTCTGAATAATTATAATTTATTTATTTTTTTAAATGTTGAGTTTCCAATTTTCTCCCTGTCTTCAGTCCTTCCCCCATCTATTGAGAAGGCAAGCAATATTATGTCAATTATACATAATTATATATATATATATATATATATATAACATTTTCAAATGTGAAAAAGATATGATAATATAAATTATTTTAATAATTTAGTAATTTGGTAAACATGTAGAAGTACTTTTATACATTATCTAATTTTGTTCTTCCAATAATTCTTTAAATAAAGAAGAAAGGTGAGAAAGCAAGGCTACAGGAAAAAAGATGAGGTAAGAGGAGGAAAAAGAAAAGGGAAAAGGGAGAAAAACAGAATTATCAGACTAGAGTAGATGACTAGAATACAATAAAAGACATGACACTATAAGAAAGATACTGAAAGAGCTACAGAAAGATATAAAATCCAAGGCCAGTTCCAAAATCAATGTTGAGAATGAAAAAGAAAATGCTAAGTGAAGACCTAATAAAAAATTCTTTTTACATGCAAATTTCCTTGAAGAGTGCATTTACTAGGCATGGGAGAATTTACACTATTTCTTGTGCTTCTCATAATGATCATGTTCCAGTGAGAATCTTGGATGCTTTGTTACCCAGCACTTTCAGAGGAGACCTTAGCATAAATTCTTCCATACTGTGTGACTGGTGTTAGAGTGAGCTTCTAGGCATCTTAGAACAATTTACCAAAAGTAAGCTAGTCAAACTTTGACTCAAGCAGCATCCTATTATGGCACATTTTAGTTTACCTAAGAATATCTACCTAATTTGTGATTGGTAGGCTTGAGAGAGTGAGAAATGAAGGATGCAAAATAAGGAGGTCAGGTAGAAGAACCCAACAGGATCACACTTATCTAAAAGTGGAATACATTAATGGATCTTCAATGGAAGAAAAATATCCAGAGTATCAATCTTGTATATAGAGAATTTCAGACCTAGCAGGAAGAGAGAAGGGCAAGGTGATTGCAAAAGGAAAATAAAAGTCTAAATTAAGTATTATGTTAGCAATACCCTCCTTGACTGACACTCCTCTACTTCTCTGATGGTTCAAACCTATCAACAAGAGTGGGCAGAAATGAGCAAGCATTTCAGTTGTTTTTTTTCTTTTTCCAAAACATATGCTTGGGTAATTTTTCAATACTGACCTTTGCAAAACCTTCTGTTCCTAATTTTCATCTCTTTCCCTCCACCCCCTTTCCTAGATGGCAAGTAATCCAATATATCTTAAACATGTTAAAATATATGTTAAATCCAATATATGTATATGTATTTACACAGTTATCTTGCTGCACAAGAAAAATCAGTTCACAAAGGAAAAAAGGGGAAAGAAAACAAAATGCAAGCAAACAACAACAAAAAGAGTGAAAATGCTATGTTGTGATCCACACTCAGTCTCCACAATCCTCTTTCTGGGTGTAGATGACTCTCTTCATCAAAAGATCATTAGAATTGGCCTCAATCATCTCATTGTTGGAAAGAATCATGTCCATCAGAATTAATCATCTTATAATCTTCTTATTGTTGTGCATAATGTTCTCTTGGTTCTACTCACTTCACTTAGAATCAGTTCATTTTATAGGTCTCTGAAATCATCCTGCTGATCATTTCTTATAGAACAATAATATTCCATAACATTCATATAACATAATTTATTCAGCCATTCGCTCACTGATCAGCATCCATGCAGTTTCCAGTTTCTTGCCATTACAAAAATAGCTGCTACAAACATTTTAAGCAATTCATGTGTTTTAAAGGAAAGAAAAAGGGATCTTATTGATTTCCCAGCTCTGCTGTGCCAAGTAGCAAGGAAAATCCTGGAAGGGGGGTATTCCAAAGAAGGGATAGAATAAGGAAACCGAGATGAAAGAAGGACAACATCTGAAGCCTTTTTTTGTCTTTTCTTGTCTGAAGTAGAGACAACCTATAACAAAAGAAGGCAAAATAGCAAAAGAACAGTGAGATGTCTGAGAATTCATCTTTTCTCTTTAAGAATGGCGTTGACATTCTTCCAGGTTGCTTTAAAAGCAGACATTCCTACAAGGAAAGGATAGGCATTGTAACTTCTCCAAGACTCTCTGATTTACTCAATGCTGGTTGTATATGTTTGGCAAACATGGCCCCATAACTGGAAGCATATAGCTTCTCTTTATATCCTATCAATTATTTACTACTACTTATAATTCCCTTTTCCATTTCTCTATCTCTTCTTTGACAAGCCAGGACTTCCATCACATGAATAAACTTGTCCAGGTCTTTCTTCCTATTTAGGGTAGAAAAACCTATATAACTAACTCAAATTTAGAGGAAGAATAGTTATCCAAACTTTGGTTCACAACACATCTCTGAGGTGATAGAACCTGAAATCTGTCATGAAAATGACTGCAGGATTTCTTTTGCTACAGATTTAAAAACAACAGCAACAACAAGAAGAAAAACTCCCATAGGTCTGGATTGGGGAAAGGCCCAGAGTTGGGGGCATGGATGACATGACCTCTGCAGTGTTCTTTCATTCAAAGATTTTACGATTTTAGCTTGCCAAGTTCAGATGAGCACAATACACTCTTCCAACCCCCAAACAAAAAATCCTCCTGAACTACTAGACTTATCCTCAATTTCAACCAGTAAACTAATAGGCAGCCAGTTCTCTCCTATGCTTTCCACTGCAGCGTTCCTTGGACCCCATGGGGCCCTTGGTGCCAGGCAGGCTGGCAATGCACTGGCCCTGGCCAAAGTCCACAAATGCAAAGGCAATAGAGAAATGAAAAAATCACACAGACCAAGCAAGGAAAATTGTGTTCTTTTTAAAAAATGTCAGAAATAATTCTCATTCTTTTTTTGGGGGGGGGGGGAGGAAGCAGCAAGGAGAGGTAACACTCTCATGAAAACTAATTTCCTGAGACTAGCTGAATTCCCTGTTAATAATTTTCTTCCCACACTTGTTAAGTCAATAATTCTCTCCCTTTCCTTCATTCTCCACCCTTTTATGCCTTCTTGTGTCTCTTCCAAACAAACTTCTTTTCTTGAAATTCTTCTTAAAACTTACATCTAAGGGGAAGTCTTTTTAACCTAAATTCTTTCTTTTGATTTATCAGTCTCATTGAAGCAAGCACTGGAACACACCTAGAAACAAACCTAATGTAGTAGGAAGTTCTCTGAACTAGGGAGGTGGCTAAAGTTCTGACACTTAATAGCTAACTGATTTAGGGTAAGTCATCCCAAGCTTCTCTGACTGTCACTTTCCTCATCAATAAAATGGGAACAAAAAAGCTGCTCTAGTTATCTTACTTGATTCAATCCAACAAACAGCTTTATGTATGTGCAAGGCACTGGGTTGGGAATTAAAATGAAAAAAATACAACATTTGTTCTCAAGGAACTTAATTTCTTCTTCTATCTATAGCTCCTCTGCAAATTATAGTCTTACAAAGTTGCCTAGAACACAGGGAGGTAGAATGATTTGCTCCATGTCACCTAGCCAGTTTGTGACAAAGGCAGCAGTTAAATTACAGCCTTGCAGGCTCTCAATCTAGTTCTCTTCCCATGATGCCAGAGTTGTATAGTAATACCAAAGGTGGAGAGTAAGGCAGAGATTAAAAAAAAGAAAGATTCACTGAAGAGATAAAAGTTGAATTGAGTCTTGTATAAAGCTAAGGATACTGAAAAGCCAAGGTGAGAAAGGAGTCCATTCCAGTCAGGAGAAAGTTTTTGCAAAGACACAGAGGTGGAGGAGAAGATACTGAATTCAGGGAATGAAGTGATGGAAAAAGTGGTCTACTTTATCTAGAACATAGTTTCGTAAGAAATATAATGTGCTATGAGTCTGGAAAGACAGGTTAGGGCAAAGCAATAAAAATAATATATTAAAGGGGCTGAGGAAAAACTGGCACACTAATAGACTGTAAGGAGAATTGTAAATTGAGTCCAATATCATGAAAAAGAATTTGGAATTATGTGAGAAAAGTTACCAAACTGCTCACCCTCTTTGCTTAGTAATAGAACTTTTGGGTATGAGTATACATACAGGAAAATCAAAGACTGAAAGATTTTATATATCAAAATATTCAGGGCAGTGTGTGTGTGTGTGTGTGTGTATGTGTGTGTGTGTGTGTGTGTGTGTGTGTGTGTGTGTGTGTGTGTGTGTGTGTGTGTGGTGTTTGCTAGAGTAAAGAAAGGAGGAAAGTATCACATCAATTGAGGAATGGTTGTATGTGAATATAATGGACTTCAAAGATACAAGAGGAAGAATTTTTAAAAAATTGACAAGAAGCAAAGAAAACAAAAGAGACCAATATATGCGATAACTATAATAATATAAATGAAAACAAGACAAAAATACAGCTGAACTCAGATTAATGGTAAAAAGCAGTTGGGCTTCCAAAATTCAAGTGATGAAGCTCATTTTCCTTTTCAAAATAAAGTTGCAGAGGACAATAGCTGCTCAAGTTGTCAGTGGTATCAGTTTTAGTTACTGTATCTACTGTCTTTGTTTCACTGTTTTTCTTTGTTACTATGTGACAAAATGGGGGTGGGTTCTAATTAAGGACCTATCTGTAAATTTTTAAGAAATAAAATTAAGGAATCAAAAAAAACTTGAAGTGAGAAAAAAAACAATGTTGGAACTAGACTATGAAGGGCTTTAAATGCCAAGCTGAATAATTTGCTAATTATATTAGAATCAATAAGGGACATTTGAAGGTTTTTGAGCAGGGGACCAGACCTTTACCCCAAGAAGATTATTCTGACAGCTAGGTGAAGAATACATTGGAAGTGGTAATCCTAGAATTAGAAGAATCAATTTGAAAGCTATGAAAGTAGTTTAGTGAGAATTGAGGGAGTGGGCAAGTTTAGTGATAACATGGAGAAAAAGTGAATGGATTAGAGTCAATTTGACCTAGGCAACCAATTGGCTATGGAGGATATATCAGAGGGAAGATTGAAGGTCAAAAGCTTAGATGGTTGGGAGGATGGTGGTATGCTCAAGAGAAATAAGAAGTTTGAAGGCAGTAAAGACTTGGGAGGGGAAAGATAAGGAGCTCTATTCCGTACATGTTGAATTTGAGAAACCAATGGAAATCTAGGTGGAGCTATCCAGTGGGCACTTGGTAGTGAGGATCTAGGGTAGAGACAGATCAGTGCTGAATATATAGAAGTAAACCATCACAGGGTTGTTGTGATACTTTATTAAGTATGTACACACATATGTATATGTATATTGTATTGTGTTTTGTGAACCTTAAAGCACTGAACATAAAATGTAAGTGCTTATTATTATGGATGTACATATGTATGTAAACAATACACAAATATATATGTATATACATGTAAATATGTACATATATATGTTAAAAACCTAGATAGAATTATCCATGTCCTTTATTAAAGATAAAAATAGAACATGGTTATTCTTTATCCTATGAGAATATTTTGATGCTGGCAATATTTTCTTTCTAAAATATTATAGATGAAATTATATATACATGAAAATACTTATTAAGTATGGCAAAAATTTAGAAAGAAAACAGGCTTACTATTCTTGTTCAAATTTTGCTGTTACATTTCCCTGGTTCCCTTCTATTCTGAAAGTATATTGTCCTCAAGAAGGGATGGACAACTGACCCCAGAGTTGGGCAGATCAGGCTTTAAGTCGTTAGGGTTGTCTTGGGCATTATCCTAAGGAAATAATTATTTAAGATTAAAATTTGCAGAATAGTTTCTCAGAGGATATCCTTATCAGAAGTCCCCTAGACTAGTGAAATCACCAATCCCAACATAATGATGATGATAATGATGATGATGATGATGAGCAACATCACCCAGATGAGCTTTTGGGATTTCTATCAATATATGCTTATCCCCTGAATGAACCGAAACAAGATCATTTTAGGAAATGCTGATCTAGCATAATTGCATATTTACTGATAAGGAAACTGAAGCCCACTTATGAGATGCATTTTGTCCAAGGTCACACAGTTAGCAAGTGAAATATAGGTTAGAGACTTGGGATCTAGTCTCAGAACTGAATTTGTGGGTAAGTCAATTCCTCTTTCCTAATAGTCCCTGCCCTTCTTATCACATAGGGGTGTAAGAATCAGTCAATCATTTCATCAATAAATATTTATTAAGCATGAAGTATATACCAAGCATTACTAAATGCTGGATGCAGTAGATATGAAAAATACTTGAAAACTTTTCTTCTTCATTTTAAATTATTCTATGATTATAAGACATTATTGTTTTTATTATTGTTGTTGTTGTTATTGTCACTATGGTAACTAAGAATTCAGTACATAAAGGACAAGTACCTTCCTTGATGTGGGAACATCTTGTGCTACAATTCTTCTCTTCTAGAAAAGTTGGTATAAGGGCAGCTCAGTGGATAAAACACTGACCCTGGGAGGACCTGAGTTCAAATGAGGTCTTAGGCACTTACTACCTCTATTACCTTGATCAAGTCACTTAATCCTAATTTCTAGAACAGAAAGAAAAAAAGGGAAAGGAAAAGAGAGGAGAGGAGAAGAGAGGAAAAGTTAGTACTAAGTTCAGGAAGATAAGGTAGTGTTTGTAGCTGTCTTGGGGACCTCCCTTAAGGAGATTTGTAAGACTTGGTTGACCTTGGGTATTCTACTGAGGGCTTTAGGAAAAGAGCTCAATACTTAGGAGACAGTGGCACAAAGCAAAGAGTTTTAACTCAAAATTGGGGATCTAGGTTCAAATTCTGACTCTGATTCTACTTTTGTAACATGGACAACCATGGATAACTTTTAGACCTCAGTTTCTTCATCTGTAAAATAAAGAATTTGAGTAGACAACCTCTCAGGTCCTTTCTAATTTTAGATCAGAGAGTCTTTTCCTTTTTTTGTGAAAACAAACAAACATGCAGACCTATCCTCAGAAAAATGTGTTTAAATGCATAAAATAAAATACAGAGGATTACAAAGGAAATAGAATATATTGAATGCAATTCATAGACCTTCAAGTTAAGTATTCCTTTAGATAATTAGATTTCTAGATGTATGATCTCATCAAGTCAACACTTTGAACTTCATCTATAAAATGATTGTGAAGACCTCCAGTATTAACTCTAAATCTAATATTCTATATTTCTGTAATTATACTAATTTAAGACAAGAGTAAAACATGTTCTCATAATCCTAACCAAGAGAAACATGTGTTCAAGCCTTGCAAGGGGAGGGAGGACAGCATAGAAGCAAAGGAAGCTACCAATCTGCTGGCATACCACTTTGTATCCAATCTTAGAAAGCCTTGACCAATGGATCTACTGTAGGATACCAAGAATTTTTCTGTACCTGTCCTGGTTGGAGTATGAGGGCAATGGTAAAGGCATATATTGCTTTGTGCCCTGGCATTTCTAAATTCCTCTATAACTTTCAATAGATTATTCTTTATTTAACATGTAATATTATCTCATTGCCTGAGTCTTGGTCCTGCTCCCTGAACTCTCTCTCATTCTAACAATCTCTATCTCTCCTTATCCCACTTATCCTCATTTCTATCATATCTATGTGCTGATTCATGGCTAGAAGTTGTAATAGCTTCTCATTTCTCCAGAGAACTATTTTGTTTCACATGTCCATTCCTTGGAATGGTAGAAATTATAATGCTTTAGGAAAAACAGAAAAAGAACACCATTACTCCAAGATGGAAATTGAAGAAAACTTGCCTTCTAAGGAATTCAGAATTTTATTAGAATCAACAGTTGAATGCTTGACAGAAATAGTTAATTTAGTTAGTGTCAGGCAAAAAATATAATTTTCAATTTCTCTTGCCCCACTCTCTACTAAGGGAAGGGTTGGCACTGAAGGACAACTCACTCTCATACAACCAATGAATGTAGGCAGTACAATTTATGCTTACTGGGTGCAGGAATTACTGGCTTGGGGTGATGGAGGGAGACTGCTCCGTTTGGATTCACCTTTTCATCCCCTGCCCAGGGTTCTGTTTTCCCTTAAATGCTGAGCTGGACGTCAGACACTTTTGGTCACTTTTGGTATCTTCCTTTTATTCCTTCTTTTGTATGGTTTCCCCAGCCATATTGTCCTTTTAATTTAGCTTTGACTACAGGTGTGTGTGTGTGTGTGTGTGTGTGTGTGTGTGTGTGTGTGTGTGTAAAAGTATGAATGTCTGTACAGCCTGTGTTTTTTTTCCTTACTCTTTCTTTCCTCATTAAAACTCTGTCTGAGTACTTGTGATGTTTGATGTTTACCCTTACTCAAGTCTCCAGTCCTCCCAGAGCTGGGTAGCTTGGTCCTAGCCAGCTGGTCACAAGTGAAACCAATCCAAGTTTGATCCACGCTGAATTTTCCAGACCTCATTTGCAAAGACAGTTAAAAACACTCCTCACTGTCACTACCCCCTTGGACACACTTCCATTCCTATCGTTCTAGATAGAATATTGGATACCACTGTCATTAACCATTCACCTCTCAATGAGAAAGTACCTATTCCTCCTCCCTTCCCCATTCATTCATAAGGGGTAGGACAAGCTGGAGCCCTCACAGTGCTGGAAGGCTCTCTCCAAGATGGACAGGGCAGGACTTAATCCATTCATTTCTACCATGGTTGCACGCTGGAGGCAGGCTATCCAGGGCTTCCTGGCACGATCCCTGATGCCACCGTGGCACCTTACAATTCCAAAATTGACTGAGCCTTGCAGCCTGCCAGCATCTCTGCTGACTCGGCTGTGTCCAAGAGCCACGAACACAGCTGCATTGTGACAGTCCTTATTCTTTCCTCTCTCCTCCCCATCCTCTACTTGCCACTCTCTCCCACTCTAAAACCCCTCTCTCCCCTCCAACATTCCCTGCCCAGCCCTCATTCAGGTCCTTTTTTTTGTTACTCCTTCAACTTTGACAAGTTCCTTTGTATATGAACTCTAAAGCTGGCTTATTATGATGGAGCTATGTTCAACTCTGCCAACCACATTCGATTCTGCTAGTCAAGAGTCTAGAATGCCCCCTAGAGACAGGACCTACACAGAGAGGTAAGGCAATTATGATTCTTGTGATGATCTCACATGCCCAAAAAGATGTTTACTCTTTCTTGGTGGCAGCTCATGGGTTATTGTCACATGGGGAATGGAAGACATATGTATAATAATAAAAATGCCTAAGTAACTGAGATAGAATCACAGCAGAGGAAGAAAACCAGGGAAGAAAACTGGGGACAAATAAAAGAAAAAGGACACATGTACAAAAACATTTATAGCAACTCTGTGATAACAAAAAATTGGAAATTAAGAGAATGCCCATCAACCCATCAATTGAGGAATGGCTGAACAAATTGTGGTATATGACTAGTGTATTACTACTGTGCTATAAGTACATATATATATATATATATATATATATATATATATATATACATATATATATGCACATATGGGAAAACTTAAATGAATCGATACAAAGTGAAATGAGCAAAACCAGGAGAACACTGTACATAGTAATATTGTATAATGATCGATTATGAAAGACTTAACTATTCTCAGCAAAGCAATGGTCAAGATACTTTCGAAGAACTTATGATAAATGCTGTTCACCTCCAGAGAAAGAACTGATGAAGTCAGACTGCACACTGAAACATAATACTTTTCATTTTCTTTATTGTTTTTTTTTGTTCTGTTTTTTTTTCTTCTGCAATATGGCTAACATGGAAATATGTTTTGCCTGACTGCATATGTATAATTTATGTTAAATTGTTTGCTTTCTTAAGGGAGAGGTTGTAAGGAGAGAATTTGAAACACATTTAGAAAATAACTAGAGAAAATGAACTATGATGAAGGCCAATGGCTTAACTGATATGGAGGAGTCAAGCAAACTCATTTAGCATTAAGTTGGAACATTCATTGGCTAAGACTTAATGACTTCTACTTGCACACCATCTCTTGAATCCATTCTTTTTTATCTACTCATATTGCCAATGCCCAAATTCATAATTCCAACACTTCCTACCTGAATTATTATGAAAACCTTCTTTTTGGTTTCCCTATCTTGTGTTCTTCTCTCTATTCTATCTTTCACACAGCTGCCAGAGTAATTTTCCTAAGAATCTGACCATAAACTCCCCTATTCAACATACTCCAACAACTCTGTATTATTGCTATGATCAAATATAAATTCAAAGTCCTTTATAACCCACCTGGTTTAGCCTATGAATCCAGCCTATTTATACATTCCTCCCTTCTATAAACTCTTTGGTGAAGACAAACTGGATTCCTTGCTGTGTTTCACATTAATACTCCAGCTTCCTTCTGTGTGCCTTTGTACTTATTCTCTCCCATACCTAGGATGTCTTCTCTCTTCATCTGTTTCTATCTAGCTTCTTTCAGGTTTCAGTGTAATCAACATCTTTTGCATAATATCTTCCTTAATTCTGCCAAATGCTTGGAAACGTCTAAAGTCGGGATGATCTGAATTCAAATCCAGCATCAGACACTAGCAGTATGACCATGGCAAGTCACTTAGCTTCTTTATGCCTCAGTTTCCCCAATTGCAAAATTTGGTCATAATAGCACTTACCTTCATGGATTGTTGGATATAATATTTATGAAATGCTTAATATAATGCCTCTAATAGTAGGCACTCAATAAATGCTTATTCTTTTCTTCTTCTGCTTACCTCAATTATTTACTATGTATTTTGTATGTATTTGTGTGTGTATATATGTATGCTTGTATCTGTATGTATGTATGCCCATATACTGTCTGCTTCTAGAATTTATATATGCAGATATGTGAGCACATAGAAATATGTGTATACATATGTGTGTAGAGATGTTCATATTTAGAACACACACACACACACACACACACACATACATACTCTCTGCTGACAGAGTGAAAATTCTTCAGATCAAGGACCGTTTCATTTTTTCCTTTGTCTCTCTAGCGCCCAGTCCTATGCTTGGTACAAACAGGCCCTTAATAAAGGCTTGTTGAATGACTGATTAATATCAGTAATTTCCTGTTAGTATACTTATATAAGACATTAAGCAGTGTCTTTGGGATTTTCTGGACAGAGCATCAGGGACTTATCAACCTCCTTTCCACCACCCCTTCCTTTACACACACACACACACACACACACACACACACACACACACACACACACTTCATTTTCTTTCTTCTCCTAACATCAGGAAATTGTCTTATCTTAATTATATCCTGGACATAAATTCTAGTCATCAATCAGTCACTTAATAGCAAAGGGTTTTAGATTGAGAGGACACAAATTTGGACATCATACATTCTAGCACCCTCTTTTTATGGTTGAGGAAACAGGTTAAATAGAGACCAAGGTCCATCAGATGGTAAATGGAAAATCAGTGTTTAAAATTGGCTCCCTTATTCCAAATCTAGATTTTTTTTTTTCTGCTAGTGCAGTAAGAGGCTATTCTGTGAACACTGTGGAGAGAAATGGTTCTCTCACCTTAAAAGACATGGTCACCTGATCTTAAAATATCATGCAGTCTGAAAGAATTTGGCAAAGACGTCAACATTCAAATGTTCTGGCTCTTAGTTGTCCCCAAGCCCAACTACCCAAACAAAAATTTAGACATATATACAAAGGCATGGGTGCACACACACACACACACACACACACACACACACACACGCATGCACACAGAAACATGCATATATTTTCTCTGTATTCTGACCTTTTTTGGGATCGAATAATTCCAAATAATTCACCTCCATTGTCTAGACTTAGTCCCATGATATCCACTCCTGAGGGGCTTCCTGTGCCATTAGGGATAAATAACTTGGGCAGAAGGAAGTGTCTGGTAGGAAGGAGTTAGGGACTCCATAGAAAATACAGCCAAACCATGGAAGGGACATGGATTTTCAGACAGACATTTTGTAGGCTCTTTCAGAATTTCCTTTAAACAGGCTTAATGCCTTCATCAACTTCTATGGGGTATCCTGATGAAAGGAGACTACAATGAGCAGGAAAGGAGTTAAAATCCTAGTTCTTTCCCTTACTTGATGTGATCTCTCTAGATGTGCTTTTTTATCTGTAAAATGATGGTAATCAATCAATCACCAAATATTTACTGAGTATTTTACTATGTACCAGGTACTTAAACGAAAATCTTCTAGTTCTCATATTTTTAGTCTCTGAGTAATAATGATAATGTAATTAATCATAATGTAGTATCCCCTTGGTACTGTGTGATGGAGGAGTCTTTCCCCTTGAATTCAGAGAATATTCACCTATCCTCTAAATTCTTACTTGGCATAAAAACTCTTAATTTTTTTTTGCTGAGTCAGAATTATATGATGATCCTAAAGGAGTTCTTCAAATTTCTCTTTTCTCACAGTCTTGAGGTATAAGAATGATTCTCTCAGCTCCAATAAGCAAATATTTCCTCTATCTCCACCAAGTACAAACTCTGCATCCATGGTCCCCTAGGAGGTATAGCAGATAGAGCAATCACCCTGGAGTAAGAAAGTTCTGAGTTCAAATCTGGTCTCAGATGCTTAGTAGCTAAGTGACCAAGCCACTTAATCCTATTTGCCTCAGTTTATTGTAAAATGGGCTGCAGAAGGAAATGGCAAATGACTCTGGTATCTTTGCCAAGAAAGCCCCAAATGGGATCATGAATAGTTGGACATGATTGAAATGACTAAACAACAACAACAGGCAAGCCTATGTCTGGAATGGGGCTGCCTCCTGTCTGGGTCTTCTTTCCATTGCTCCAGGACTTTGGGAAATTTCCAAAGGCAGTTGGCATCTTTCTCCTTCCCAGGATACTTCTGAATTATGGTATTAGCTATGGAAGCTAGGCAGAGGAGAAAGAATAGTTGATGCAGTTTAGCCAAGAGGGAAAGAATTGATCTCACAAAAAACCTTCAAAAAGAAAAGGAAAAGGAAAGAAGGAAGGAAGGAAGGAAGGAAGGAAGGAAGGAAGGAAGGAAGGAAGAAAGAAAGAAAGAAAGAAAGAAAGAAAGAAGAAAGAAAGAAAGAAAGAAGAAAGAAAGAAAGAAAGAAGAAAGAAAGAAAGAAAGAAAAGAAAGAAAGAAAGAAAGAAAGAAAGAAGAAGGAAGGAAGGAAGGAAGGAAGGAAGGAAGGAAGGAAGGAAAGGAAGAAAGAAAGAAAAGAAAGAAAGAAAGAAAGAAAGAAAGAAAGAAAGAAAGAAAGAAAGAAAGAAAGAAAGAAGAAAGAAAGAAAGAAAGAAAGAAAGAAAGAAAGAAAGAAGAAAGAAAGAAAGAAAGAAAGAAAGAAAGAAAGAAGAAAGAAAGAAAGAAAGAAAGAAAGAAAGAAAGGAAGGAAGGAAGGAAGGAAGGAAGGAAGGAAGGAAGGAAGGAAGGAAGGAAGAAAGAAAGAAAGAAAGAAAGAAAGAAAGAAAAGAGAGAAGGAGGGAGGGAAGGAAGAAGGGAGGGGAAAAGGAGAAAGGGGAGGAGGAAAAGAAGGAGGGAGGTAGGAAAGAAAAAAGAGAAAGGAAGGAAGAAAAGAAGGAGAGAAGGAAGAAAAGAAAGAAGAAGAAAGTAAGGAAAGTAAGGAAAGGAAGAAAGAAGGAGCAAAAGAAGGAGATAGGAGGAAGAAGGAAGAGAGTATGGAAGAAAGAAGGAAGAAAAGGAAGGAAAGAAGGAGAAAAAGAAGGAAAAGAGAGAGGGAGGAAAGGAAGAAGAAAGGGAGGAAGGAGAGAAGGAAAAAAGGAAGGAAGGAAAAAGGAAGAAGAGAAGAAAAAGAAAGAAAAGAAGGCAGCAAGAGAAAAGGAAAGGAGGAAGGAAGGAGGGAGGGAGAGAAGAACGAAGAGAGGAAGGAAGGAAGGAAAGCAGAGAGAGAGAGAGAGAGAGAGAGAGAGAGAGAGAGAGAGAGAGAGAGAGAGAGAGAGAAGAAGAGAGAAGAGAGAGAGAAAGAGAGAGAGAGAAGAGAAGAGAGAGAGAAGAGAGAAGAGAGAGAGAGAGAGAGATGAGAGAGAGAGAGGAGAGAAAGGAGAGAGAAAGAGAGAGAAGATGAGAGAGAGAGAGAGAAAGAGAGAGAGAGAGAGAAAGAGAGAGAGAGGAGAGAGAGAAGAGAGAGAGAGAGGAAGAGAAGAGTGAGAGAGAGAGAGAGAAGAGAGAGAGAGAGAGAGAGAGAGAGAGAGAGAGAGAGAGAGAGAGAGAGAGAGAGAGAGAGAGAGAGAGAGAGAGAGAGAGAGAGAGAGAGGAAGGAATTTCTTTTCTGTCCTTCATCTATGCTGGGAAGTCTTTTCTACTGTCAAAGATATCAAGAGAAAGAAATGCTCTATCATCTTATAGCAATAACCAAATTTATAGTTTTTCTACTATTATAATCAAGAACTTCTAGTCTTGTCCTTGGTAAAAAGATCTTTCCCGTAGTTTCTGGATATATTATTTTATATTTTTGAAAATAATTCACTTATCTGAGCTTCAAGTTCTTCATGTAAATAATGAAAGGAGTTGTTTCTAAGTTTCTTTTTGAAACTAAATGCTATCTGCCTATGATCTTCACATTCCATCCTTAAGTGGCAGTAAGCAGGTGGACAAGGGAGATTCCCATTATTTTTAGTGAAAAAAATATCTGAGCAATGTACCCCAGAACATACTAAGATAAATGATCAAGTAGGACTAGATCTCCTAGCTCAGAACTTCCAACTTTGGTTATAGGAAGAATAGCAAAACCATGGATTGGAAAGGCCTTTTTATTACCTACCTAGCTCAATCCATAGCTGACAACCAACCTCCACTATAACATACCCAACAAGTCATCCAGCCTTTTCTTAAAGAGCTGTAGTGAAAGGAAACTTATAACTTATTAAGACAACATATTCCATTTTCAGATAACTTTAGTTACTATAAAATATTTTTGTTTGGATCAATATTAAACCTTTTGCATCTTTAATTAATTAATTGGGAACATCCTTAATTAATTAATTGAGCCCTTTTACATCTACTACATGATACTCCTGGTTCTATTGTCTGGGTCACATAGAACAAGTAAGCTCTCTTCCACATGATCACCTTTCAGATACTTCAAGATAGAAATCTTAACATACTTGTCCTGAGTCTACTCTTTTTTTCTAGTCAGTCAGTTAACAAGCATTTATAAAGCACAAACTATATGCCATGCATCATGCTAAGGGTTGGAGAGATAAAGAAAGGCAAAAACATGGCTCCCACTGTCAAGGAGTTCACGTTCCTAATGTGGGAGACAATAAGCAAACAACTATGCATAGTAATGTCAATGGAAGATAATCTCAGAAAGAAGGGATTGGATGGAGAATGAATGAGAAGATATATTGGGAACACTATTTACCAGTGAGATTTGAACTGTCTTTTTATATAATATTTTATTTCCCCCAATTAAATGTTTAAAACTATTTTTAACATTAGCTCTTCTTGCTTAGGTTTAAGTTTCAAATTCTAACCCTCTTTCCATCCCTCCCCTCCCTAAGCAATCTGATATAGGCTATACATGTGCAATCTCATAAAACATTTCCATGTTAGCCATTTTGTTAAAATAAAAAAGACTCAAAAAAACAATGAAAGACAGAAAATAAAAACAGTATGATTCAATCTGTATTAAGACAATTATCAGTTCTTTCTCTGGAGGGATAGTATGCTTCAATCCTTTGGAACTGTCCTATATCCTTATTTTGCTGAGAAGTGCAAAATCATTCATGATTCTTCATTATTGTGTATAACATTCTCCTGGCTCTGCTCATTTTACTCAGCATCAATTCATGTAGTGTTTTCAGGTTTTTCTAAAATCATTCTGTTCATCATTTCTTACAGCACAATGATATTCCATCACAATCATATACCACAATTTATTCATCTATCCCCCAATTAATATCCTCATTAATTTGTTAATGAATGGACATCCCCTGAAATTCCAATTGTTAGCCACCACAAAAAGAGCTATAGTAAATATTTAATATAAATAGGAACTTTTTCCCTTTTTTATTCCTTTGGGATATAGACTCAGCAGTGGTATTGCTGGATCAAAGGGTATGCATAGTTTTCTTGCTCTTTAGGCTTAGTGATTTGAGCTAAGTCAGGAGAGATTGAGAGAAGGGAGAGAATTGCAGAACAGCCAGTGAAAATGTATGGGGTCCTACTAACATTACTCTTCATTTTTAGGATATGAAAAATTGCGAGTGAGAAAAAGCAAGACAGTCAGTGCTGTGTTGTGAAATACAAAAAGAATAAGACTGGAAAGATAAAAAGAAGTCAGGTTGTGAAAAGCTTTAAAAGTCAAACAGAGTTTTATATTTAATTCTTGAGGTAAGAAGGCATCATTGTAGTTTAGTTTATTGAGTAGGGGGAGTGGCATGGTCAGAATGATGCTTTAGGAGGATTGCTTGGGCAGCTGAGGGAAGGTTAACATTCTCTCTTTCCATAACTGATCCTTATATGGCATAGACTTGAGGTCATTTATGACCCTGGTTGATTTTCCCTAGATGTTCTTCAGCTTGCTAATATTCTTTCTAAAACGCAGTGCCTAGAACAGAACTCAGCTCTCCAAATGAAGTCTGATCAGGACAGATATTGGGACTATCACCTTTGATGAAATTCTGCAACAGGGGTTGATGACTTTTGTATGTGTGTGGGAGTCTGGTGAAAGCCTATGGACCCCTTGTCAGAATCAAGTTTTCATATGCTTAAGATAAAACACAATTTTATTGAAATTAAGAAAACTAATTTTATTGAAACAAAAATGTATTTTCCCATCCAGATTCATGAACCCCTTTTATATCTTTTCATGGATCCTTAAGTGTTTATGAATGCTAGTTCACAAAGACTGACTTTACAAAAAGGAACTTTACAACAAAACAGATAGATAATACTCCCAGATAAATCCTCCCACCTAATTCCCCATCGATCTCTTACACTGACCTGAGGAATTGTCTTTCTTGGTCACCTATAACAGTTAATAATAATACCTAACATTTATATAGCACATATCATGTGTCAGGCACTAGGTTAAGTGCTTTACAATTATGATCTCATTTGATTCTCATCTTAACTTGGGTAGTAGATGCTATTATTACCCCCATTTTATAGATAGATGAAAAAAACTGAGACAAACAGTTGAAATAAGTTGCTCAGAATCACCAATTAGTAAAATCTAAGACTTGATTTGAATTTAGGTCTTCCTGACTTTAAATCTAGCACTTTATCCATTTCACTATCATCTCTATCACTTAGTATGTTGGTCTGGTCCATCATCTCTCTATCAGGAAGTCTTGCTTTCCTCTGGAAACTTGATTGAGTGATAAGGGACCAGGAGAGGCAAAACGGGGAAGGGTCTTGGAGTAGCCATTTTAACAAGTGTTTCTTTTTGAGTTCTCATTCTCACATCCCCCTACATGCACACACACACACACACACACACACACACACACACACACACAATAGGCTGAAACACCAGTGTGCTCCCATCTCACGCCAGGATTTGCCCGACACAAACTTTCCAAGCCTGACTCGGAAAACAAACAAGGAGACTAGACAAGCTTTCCATAACCTCTGCAGGGCTCCAAACCACACAAGACTGTGTGGGAACAGCTTTGTCAGAGGCTGCTCAAAAGCGTCACGAGCTCCTTTAAAGGGTGGTGGCTCGAGAAGGAGAGGGCTGGTGAAAATGACAGCATGGGGTGCCTTCCAGACAACTCCCTCAGGGACGCCTCAACTCCCTCTGTTCACACAATCAAAGCAAGACCAATGGATTTCTCTATCCTATATGTCATCTACTTTATAGTATTTATTGCCCTACTGTCCATATGGATGCCATATTATGCTCTGTGGTCTACAGACTGATGCACACACATTAATTGAGAGGTCTTAAGATGAAATTCTATCTAAATAGATTCCCTACTCCTCAAAAAAAAAATCTTCCTCTTCTACCCCAGTCCAAAGGCCCAAATAGGTTACATGTTTGATACACCACAATGGAGATGCTTAGGTATTGATAAGCGTCTTTCTTCCATTTATATATTACAAAAGTAGCTACCTTCATTGCAATTATCTGAGTGCAGGGGAAAATCTTTCCTTGACCTTGAGGAGGGATACTCTATCTACTTACAAGTACAGTTGAAATGATCTCTTTAGTCTTCTACTATTTCTTCTTTCTTTCCTTAATTTGTTAACCCAAAATCATATACACATGTATTTTTTTTTCTACATTGGAGGAGAGGAAAGGGTCTTAGGTTTCTCCCCTTACCCCTCCTTTCCCAATCTCTCTTTAAGGCTTCTCCTTCCTGCTCTAGAAACAAAGGGAATAATTCAAGATAGGCAGTGGATAAAGACTGAGCAGATTTCTGAAGAGAAAAATATACAACTGGAAGGGAATAGAGAGGAAGAGATAGAACAAAAATTTATTAATTGCCTAAATTTGTTCCAGACACTATGCTAAGTAAGCACTTGACAAATATTACCTTATCTGATCTTTAACAACAATATGAGATAGTTGGTATTGTCATTCCCATTTTAAAGCTGAGAAAATTGAGGCAGAGAGAAGTTAAGTGACAATAAAATGAAAAAGCTAAATAAAACCTAAGCTAAATAAGAGAATTTCAGTCCTCCTCTTCTTCCTCCTCTATTCCTACTTCTCCTCCTCCTCCTCCTTCTCCTCCTTCTTTTTCTTCTGCTTCTCCTACTCTTCCTTCCTCATCTTTACCTTCTTTTTTCTTCTCCTCTTACTCTTTTTCCTTCTCTTCTTTTTCTACTTCTTCTTGTTCTTCCATGTATTTATTCTTTTTTATTATTCTGTAATTTTATTGGCAGAGTAATAATGAGGATATAGCTTATGCCAATCCAGATGGATATCTGACTCACAATTCATAATTTTATAGAATTGTCTTTGGGCATTGAGAGATTAAGTGATTTGCTTAGGATCACAGAGACATTGTCTATCAGAAATAGTATTTGGACTGAAATCTTTCTGATTCTGAGGCTGGATGCTGCTCTCTTTTACTCTCCTTTTCCAACAAGTGTTTCACCAATATAACCTATGACTACCTAATGTACCATCAGATACATATTTATATATTCATGATGTTCATCTCTAGGTTTCCCTAAATATAGGGGGGAAATGTTCCAGCTTCCATATAAGCATTCAAAAAAACAGATATACTTGGGCCAGGCTGTTTTTTGTTATAGAAAATGCAGAAAATACAAAAGATTAGCTAAAGCCCAAATGCAGATACAGGGAAGTACTGAATATATAAACAGGCATTGAAATAATCCGTCTGCTTTCCCTAGAAGGTAACGGAACTTGGGGTTACTATTCGAGCAAAGCTCTGACATTCCAATGAGTTCCTTTCCCAAAGGGTCCCATATATCTCTAAACTCTGTGTTTTAGATTTCCCCAAAAGGTAAAACTCTGCTTTGGGGGCTGCTGAACAAGCAATATCCTGTTCATCAAATCCATACTGAGCAGATGATTCACTGGTTTTGATTTAATGTAGAACATCACTCAGGAACTATGTGGGTAACTCTCTTCCTCTTCCAAGGAGCACACGACATCAGGAAATCTCCTTATCTCTCCAGAAAGTCTGATTGCTTGTCAGCTTGGGAACTCTCAAACTTATGTTTATTCACAATGCAACCTTCGGAGTTGGAACTATGCAGGAAATCTCCCTGCTCTGTCTAGAAGATTATATCCTTGAATCATGCTGCCTAAAGAATTCACCTCCCATCCCCATGCAGGAGAGGTTGGAGATCAGGAACATTGCCCATGAATTACACCTTGGTCTACAAGTTTGTTTTTGCTGTGTGTTTAATAGAATGTAATAGAAATTGTTCCTAAAAGGAAAAAGTTATATAGGCACCACATGTATGAATGAATGGAGAAGAGAGAGACAGAGAAGCAGAGATAGAAAGACAGTCAGAAAGGTAGAAACAGAGAAAGAGATATCTCCACCAATAAATGCTGCTTCTCTTAAGTCCCAGACAGTGAATGATGTTGAGTTCTATGTGTTCCTTTAGTCAGATAACAATGGATATTAACACAGACCATGGGGAAGTGTTCTGTCAAGAACACTCTATAAAGACTCAGATCCTGTAGTCTCAATAGGTTGATTAAGGAACTCTTTAAATTGATCTGGGATAGCTCTGATCAATCCCTCCTACTTCAATGTTCTAGCTTTACTCCTATAGTAATCCAAATAGATTAGATTGAATTTCTAATAGGTACTCGATAAATGTTGAATTGAATTGCCCTTTCCTTCTTTCAATCTCTGGGAATGTGAGATCATCATGAAAGAATGAGAAGTCTAGGGACAGCTAGAGGGCACAGAGGTTAGAGCATCCACTCTAGAGTCAGGAAGATTTGAGTGCAAATCCAACCTCAGACATTTAACACTTCCTAGCTATGTGACCTTAGGAAGGTCAATTAGCCCCAATTGCCTAAAAAAAAAAAAAAAAAAGTCTAAAATCTTGACCAAACACAAATTGTCTGGTCTGCTTCATCCCCCCTCCCAATCACTGTGTCTCTTTTGTATAGTTAGAGGTCTTTGCTAATCTGCATTTCTTCCTGGAGGGGAACTGGGAGAGAGGATGGCCCCTGAGTGACCTTGAACTATCCCTCTGTCTTTCTTTTTATCAGCAGGGAAGCAAGAGAATTAATGAATGGTCCCCCAGTCCAGTTGTAGGACAGCTGCAGAGAGCTATTATCTAATAATTCAGCCTGAGGGTCTGGGGAAGGATGATACTCCATGAGTCTAACAAGGGTCTTGTCATCCAGAAAAGCATTGGGGCAGTGGTTGATATTCCTTGTGGGTCACATCCTATTTTGTCATTTCCCGAGACTTCCCCATATAACTTATTCCTATCACACCTCTTCCTTAAAAATAATAATAATAATAGAGACAAAGAAGTAGGTTGGTCTGTCCCCCAATCTTTGGGCAGACCTCTGTGCTATAAGAACCTAAATTGCAAATGAATCTTTCCTTATTTCCATGCAAAAGAACTTAGGTTCATTATCCTTTCCTGGTCTCAATTTTCTCATCTATAAAATGAAGATGATAATAGTCCCTGGCTCCCAGGGTTATTTAATCCCAGGATTAAATCAGTGTTTGGCACTTAGAAAGAGCTAAATAAATGTTAGCTATTATTTGTTATTATTATGGAGCATGGACTCAATTACAAAAGCTTGTGGCTGGGCTCCTACTGCCTTTTCCACTTTGTGTCTTTTTTTTTCTGGAATTAGATAATAATACATTGTTTTCGAAGCAGACATGTTCAGGTTTGAAGTGTAAGTAGTCCTGAGTCCTACCAAGACAGAACTGACTGATGTGAGTGAGATGAAGAATTTCCAGTGAATAGGGCTTATCTGAAAGACCTCCTAACTCCCTCTCTTACCTTTTCTGTTTTATTACACATTACTCCTTGCCAGGTACTCTAAAATCCAGTGGCAATGGTTTCATGGCTGTTTTATGAAAAAAAAAACAAAACACTCCATTTTTCATCTCTGGGTATTTTCTTAGGCTGTCTCCCATGCCTAGAAAGCTCTCCCTATCTTATCTCTATCTGCTTACTTCCCTAGCTTCATTAAGTCCCAACTAAAATTCCCTTTTCTTTTACAGAAAGTCTTTCTCACCTCTCTTAATTCCCTCTTTTAATTATTTCTTATTTTTCCTGTATTTAGTCTGTTCGTACATATTTGCTTGTTGCTTTCCCTACTCAATTTTGAGCTCTTTGAGTTCAGGGACTATCTTTTGCCTCTTTTTTGTATTATTAATAATTAATTTAATGCCTGACATAGAGTAGGTGCTTAATAAATGTTTACTGACTGATTGACTGTCTGACTTGTTTTTCCCAGAACACATGAACGTGGAGTTGCAGAGTCCAGGCAAAATGTAAAATGCATATGTAGTAGTCCTTCAAATTTCTTTATGAACTATTAAGTTTAAGCATTAGCCTCCTAAGTGAGAGTGATAGTTATAAGTTACTGAATCTTGTTTGTCACTGTCAATATATGCTTTGAATATTTTGAATCTTTAGTATTACTTTTATGGATGGAAAAAAAATCCCTGTTCTATATCTGAATTATATAGTATGTTGACTGCCTTTTAATTCTTCCTAGTCCCTCCCCATCCAATCCCAGTTTGAGAAGACCAAGACATGAGCAAAAATATAAACTTTAAAATTTATTCTCAGAGCAGCAGAATTAGTGTTAGGGTAATGAGGGGATAATAAGTCTAGCTCTTCTCATTATATCCTAAATACTGAACTAGTCTGCAGTAGAGGAACTACTTAAAGAGAAAGGGTTGGGTAGAGGGTCTCAACTCCTTGGGCTCAGCAGAGACGGGTTATTGCTGGACATATGTTTATATATTTACTTTTTTGTGTATTTTGTCAATTCCCTCTGGAAAATGCGGTTCCTTGAGAGAAGGGTCAGTTTTCTTTGTCTTTCTATGACTATTACCTAGGATGGAGAGAATACTAGATCTAGAATCAGTAAAAGTTAATTTCAAATTCAGCTTTAGACACTCACTATTATGTGACCTTAGAAATGTCACTTAGCATTTGACAGCCTCAGTTTCCTTGTCTGTCTTAGATCACTGTATTTCTGAGAAGAGTTAAGTTTTTCACAGTTGATCATCATATAATCTTCTGTTACTATATTTAATGTTCTCCTAATTCTGTTCACTTCACTCAGCATCAGTTCATGTAAGGTTTTCCAGTCTTTCGTAAAATCAGTCTGCTCAACATTTCTTGTATTAATAGTATGATAATTCTTAATATATTTTAGAAATGAAGGATTTATTAGTAACATTGACTGTAAAAATTGTTTCTCAGCTTTCTGCATCTCTTTTAATCTTGGCTGAATTGGCTTTGTTTATGCAAAAGCTTTTAAACTTAATATAATCGAAATCAATTTTGTATTTTATAATGTACTCTAGACCTGCCATTCCTACCTAACTGCTCCTAAAGAGAGTGTAAGGTTTTTGCACATTTCTCTGTTTTCATTAGAAAAACCTGATCAGCAGTTAATACATTGAATGAATAGGAAATTCCACATTTCCTTCCTGTATGACCACACAATCATCTGGCCTCTTTTTATTCTCCTCTCCATAAATAGAGACAGGAGCAAAGTCTTTAAATATATTTAGCTATTATGACTAGCAACTATGTACTAGTGCCTTTGGTTTTCAACCTCTTACTCTTTTTCTCGTTTTTTACAGTTAGCCTTTCCTTTGTGGAAAGTCCATGGATATTAAAGCACAGAGATACTCCATGACCTGGAAGAATTTAATATCTAGAGAGAAGATGAGAAAGACATTATGTAATCAACAGGTATAATTATGCTACTTATAAAGTAATGAGTCTCATCCCATATGCCATACAGGAAACCTAACCTTATTACTGTAAAATATAAAGACAAATATAAAATAAATGTGATTACCTAAAGGCAGTATATGGAGGGCTCAGTCAGAGATAGTGGACATGGTTTAGTCAAGCAGTACTTATTAAAGGAGATAGCCTTGAGCTGCAGCTTTTTCTGATCCTAATCCTTTGTAAACATTCAAGACTGGATGACATTTTTAGTTTCAGAGGAACAAGCTCTGGTTTGAGTTATAGAACAAGGCAAAAAGGATTCCTTTTCTATACTGCTTTGTCAGCCAGTCTTAGTCAGCAACAGTATCCAAATTATAAATCAGAAATAGGAGAGCATTCCCCAACAATCCCTCAGATAAGATCATCTTGGCAAAGGGCCTTAGGTTTGTCCCCTAACTACTTCTCTCACAATCTCTCTCTAAGGCTTCCCCTTCCCATTCCAGTGACAACTAGAAGAATTTAAGATAGACAGTGGATATGGGCTGAGTTGACTTCTGAAGAGAAAGAGATATATGGAAGAAAGGAATAGAAGATCAGATGCAGAAAGATGAAAGAGAGAGAGAGAAAGAGAGAGAGAGAGAGAGAGAGAGAGAGAGAGAGAGAGAGAGAGAGAGAGAGGAAATGAAAAAACACCCAAAGTGAATGAGTGACAGAATTTTTAGATATTTGATTGAAGAAATCAAGCAGTAGAAAAAATAAATATTCCCAGGGTTAAGGACTATTCTGTGATTTCATGGTTTGATTTATGAATACTTTAGTACTCATTATATTTATAAGTACTCTAGTTGGCCTGAGGTAAACTAGATCAAGGCATAGGTTGAGTGTAGCCTGAAGGACACCGAGAAAAATAAATGATCTATCAGGGTAAATTCCTTCTTTATCCAAGATTTACATCTTCAAGTACCTGGTTATATATCAGTCTCTTCTCCAGGGCCAACTCCACCTGTAGTTCTTCCAAAAGAAATATTATAAGACTCCACTGTATATCATTTTAAGACTCAAGTATGGAGTATAGAGTTGGAGACTTGAGTTTGCATTTGACACACTTCTGTGTGTCAATAGGAATATTTCTGTGTCTCAGTTGCCTCATCTTTAAAACAAAAAGAGCCCTTTAGGCTTCCAATCTATAAACCTATGATATTGAATAGGGAACTATCAAATCTAGAAGCAGAAAGAAAAATTAAAAGAGAATGGAAAGGTTTTTGGGAAGAAAGTGAAGAACTCTAGACTATCAAAAAACATGTTTATTTTTTATTTCTTTTGAACAATGGTGTCAAGAGGGCCCCTAAACTTTATATAAGGATCCCCAGTGCCAACTAGTAACTTAGAAAATCAAATATCAACATTATATCTATGTTTAATTGTATTTGTTTACTTATTTTATCAACTATTTCTCACTTATATTTTAGTCTAGTTATGGTTTTACTTAGGAATATAGTGGGCTACATGGGCTCATGTTTGACATCTCATCTAAAATCCTTGTGGGTAGTAGAGACATCCCTCTAGAAATTGATAATTCTTTGTTCAGAACTTCTAGGATCAAGCCATATATCAAGACTATTGTAATTTACATATCTATAGTTCTTTGCAGTTTAAAAGGTACCAACTTTATAGCAACCTAAAAGTCAGTTAGTGTTATTATGAGGCAAATGAGGCCTGGAAACTTATGGGATTTGTCCAGTCACAAAAATGATAAATGAAAAAATTGAGACTGAAACTCAAATATTTTGATTCCAAATTCAACAATCTTTCCACCATACCATGCTTTCTCTACTTTGATTTGTATTTACCCTTTCTTATTTATATATCTGCTTTCAGGACAGGGCTGCATGTCACTTAGTCACTAGTTACTGCAAGAAAAATAAGATTTAGAATTGGAAGGAGTCTTATAGTCTTAAATTCATGGGTCATAAGATTATACATTTAGAGCTGGGAGAGACTTGGAGGAGTCCAATCATCTCATTTGGCAGATGAAGAAAGTGGAACACAAATTGATTAAGTGATTTGTTTAGAGTGACACACCTGGTAAGTATCGGAGGTGAAATTCACAAATCTATCACTCAATATGGGAACAAAGCAACCTCTGGTGGAAGGGAAGGTAGAACAAAGAGAGCCCCAAATTCTCAGGAATTTTCAACAGTATCCTTTTCGCTTGAGGCTGCAGGATTTATAATTAAAGGTAATTTTTGCATGTGTACAACTCTTTTGACTGAGCAAAGGGCTTGCTTTCACATCCATTATCTCATTTGACCTGTGTAGATGCTAACAGTTCACACCTCTGTCACAAGGACCAAAATACATGATGACCTCACTCACCAATTTTCCAGGTGGTGTAAGGAGTTGAGCAATACCAAAGAAGGGACATTAGCACCAATTCTAAATTCCCTGAGAAAGGATCACTGTAGGGAGAAGTCAGAGAAAGCATGGTGGCAAAGCAAAATCTTTTCAATTTGGAGCTGGAGGATCTGGATTCAAACTTCATAACTGCCATTAAGTACCTTTGTGACCCTTCATTTGTATTTGATTTACACCATTAATTCCTCTGGGGTTCAGCTTCCTTTCCTGGAATATGGGAGGTTAAACTCTAAAGGTCACTTCTCACTTGACATTTATGATTCTACTCTATGTGAGGAGGAAGAGTTTGAGAGGACAAGTAGCAGATAAAATGTCAGGAAATCTTAACAATATCCTCATCCCATTGATGCTCATGTGTATTTGAGCAGCAGATAAATGAGCGTTCTCCTGGTTTTCTAAGAAGAAAGCTCACATGCCTTCATAATCTCCCTTCAGAATCTGTCTTAATTCTTGGGAAGCCTTTGCCATAAGGATGTCTTTCTGTCTATCTCAATTTCTTTTTAGTTGCCATTTTACATTTATTTTCTCCTACAGTCATCTTTGGTGAAATAAATTATGAAAAACTTGAAGGAATGTTACTCTGCTTCACATATTCTGGTTGAGTATTGGCTTTCTTGTTCTTCACACATGATATTCCATCTCCAATCTCTCTGCCCTTTTTTTTTTTGCTGAGGTAATTGGGGTTAAGTGACTTGCCCAGGGTCACACAGCTAGGAAGTGTTAAGTGTCTGAGGCTAGATTTTGAACTCAGGTTCTTCTGGACTTGAGGGCTGGTGCTCTATCCACTGCACCAATTAGCTGCCCCTCTTTCCCTTTTCTTACAATGAACATCATGCCTTGGATGCCCACAAATCTTACCTGTACCTGTCCCAATCCCTAGTTTATTTCAAAGTTCTTGTTGCTTATTGCAAGAAGTCTTTTCTGATCTTTCTATTCCTGAAGCCCCTCCTTTGAAATAATCTTGCATTTATTTGGGGACTCTAATAAGGGATTCATAAGGACTGAAGGTTCTGACTCCAATAAAAGAGTTTATTCTCTCTGGCTCTACCTCAACCCCTGATTAACCCATGGACATTCTCAAACAAAGCTGAAGCAAGGTTCATGTCCAAGACCTCTCTAAATAGAGGGTCTAAACAGAGTTCCTTAAAAAAAGATATGGGGCAAGCTGTTAGACAGCAATATTTACCTTAACCTTGAAATTATATTGCCTGATCAACTCACAAGACACTTATCTTTGTAAATTTGGAGATGTTTTCTGCTATAGAAGGACCTTTGGTGGATATTTGCTCCAAGAAGAATATTATTTAGAAATATTTCCTTAGCTGCACAAGTAAGACCAGAACTCAGCAACATTCAAGCTGTTGATATAACTGCCTTGATTTTTAAAGGTAAAGATGGTTCAGAAGATGGTTCATACCCCCACAAGGAATGTAATCACACCAGGTCCAGATATCTTGATTGAATTAATCAAAGAAAAGTATACAAACAATTCCTGAATCATTTTGAGGGGTATAAAGCTTTTTGATCTTTGAATGATAGCAGATGACACCTTAGGACACACCCATTTACCTGAGTATAACCCAGCAAGCCAGTTAAGAAGTGAACTTTCCAGTAGAAGGTTGGTCAGTAGATGAAAGATTCTCTAGTGAAAACCAACTGAAGAGCAAAAAAGAAAGAAAAAAGAAAAACAACAACAACAACAACAACAACAACAACAACAACTGGAATATGACCTTCTAACTTTAAGTTTGGGAGATTAGGAATTCTCATTAGAAATAGTGTGTCCAGACCAATTCCAGAATCTGCATTGAGAAATGAAAGATACAATGGAGACAAAGTAAAACACAGTGAGGAGTGACTTTAGCACTCCACAAGGGCAAAAATCCTTAGAGAACAGCTGAGAGTTGTACCTAAAGGGAATTTTGTAGGTACCTGGAGTAAATAACATCCAGTAACCAGGAGCTATACATTTATACTTTGGCCTCATGTTTTCCCTAAGTTTAAAACTGCTCGTTCCTGGGAACTAATATGTACAATGGGAGAGTGCACCCCAGATTTTAAGAGATGTTTATTTAACATCCTTTTTTACTTAACTATCCTTGCTGTAACTACTTAGTAAATAGCCTTTCTAAAAGCAAATTGAGCCTCCATATTAGAAAACACAAATCTACCAGGTTAATCCAGAATCCTTGGGAGAGCAATAGTCATTATTTTATGGGGAATTCAACCTGCCAGTGTGAGTACAAATTGGGAAAGTGAGCCCAGGAGTGCTACAAGTGGAAATTTCCATTTCTCTGGATCCCTTGTTGTTTTCTATTACTCATGGAAAGAAACAGAAAGAGAAAAGAAGGCA
Organism: Sminthopsis crassicaudata; assembly: GCF_048593235.1. Classification (NCBI taxonomy): domain Eukaryota; kingdom Metazoa; phylum Chordata; class Mammalia; order Dasyuromorphia; family Dasyuridae; genus Sminthopsis; species Sminthopsis crassicaudata. Next base: position 65,055,973 of record NC_133619.1, on the reverse strand, counting down.
GCCAGGGATCCAAGGTTCAGCCTTAGGGACATTTAGGCAAGCACATATTCCCACTAATTACCATTTATACTGGGTGGGGAAGGAGAAGAGAAAAATCACCCCACTCATCCCCCTACCAGCTAAAAGGCTAATAGAGGAAATATGATTGGCAGAGTCCTGACAGGGAAAGATAGTCATTTCTTTTCAGACCTCTTCTGGGCCAGAGGGGGATTACATTTCTGGGCTTCAGTCAGGTATACTCACTAGAGTCAATCAGCAATCTCCTTCTTGTTCCAGAAATCTATGTTCTTCAGCAAGAAGCTAGAAAGATAGTTGGGTACTCCCTTCAACAATGCAAATAAATCATACGAGCCTTTTGTCCTTTGCAACATCTGACCATGCTTTTCCCATAAATTCCTCAATGGATCTTGTGAAATTTCTTAGTGAGATGGAGTAGAGAAAAATCTTATTATTTGTATGTACACTAGTTGTGTATAGAGCAAAATATTAAGTGATTTTATGAAGGTCAAAGAAGATTAAAGGAGAGCAGAAATTTCTATTCCTTTAAGAGGTTGGATCAGGTCCTCTCTTGGGATCCAAACTTTAAGATTCCTAAAATGAAATCTAGGAGTTCAAATTTCAGGCCACACACACACACACACACACACACACACACACACACACAGAGAGAGAGAGAGAGAGAGAGAGAGAGAGAGAGAGAGAGAGAGAGAGAGAGAGAGAGAGAGAGAGAGAAACTTTGGAACATTTGCATACCATCTTCCCTAAGATAA